>NC_057798.1:209345628-209650789 GCF_018294505.1 Triticum aestivum
TCAGTAACAGGCAGGAGCCATATGATTGTCGCTTTATTGTATGAAATGCAAACGCCCTGTAATTGCTTTACTTTATCACTAAGCGGTAGCGATAGTCGTAGAAGCAATAGATGGCATAACAACAATGATGCTACGATGGAGATCAAGGTGTCGCGCCGATGGTGATGGTGATCACGACGGTGCTTCGGAGATGGAGATCACAAGCACAAGATGATGATGGCCATATCATATCACTTATATTGATTGCATGTTATGTTTATCCTTTATGCATCTTATCTTGCTTTGATTGACGGTAGCATTTTAAGATGATCTCTCACTAAAAATTATCAAGAAGTGTTCTCCCTGAGTATGCACCGTTGCGAAAGTTCTTCGTGCTGAGACACCACGTGATGATTGGGTGTGATAGGCTCTACGTTCAAATACAACGGGTGCAAAACAGTTGCACACGCGGAATACTCAGGTTAAACTTGACGAGCCTAGCATATAACAGATATGGCCTCGGAACACGGAGACCGAAAGGTCGAACGTGAATCATATAGTAGATATGATCAACATAGTGATGTTCACCATTGAAACTACTCCATCTCACGTGATGATCGGACATGGTTTAGTTGATTTGGATCACGTGATCACTTAGATGACTAGAGAGATGTCTGTCTAAGTGGGAGTTCTTAAGTAATATGATTAATTGAACTTAAATTTATCATGAACTTAGTCCTGGTAGTATTTTGCAAATTATGTTGTAGATCAATAGCTCGCATTGTTGCTTTCATATGTTTATTTTGATATGTTCCTAGAGAAAATGTGTTGAAAGATGTTAGTAGCAATGATGCGGATTGGATCCGTGATCTGAGGTTTATCCTCATTGCTGCACAGAAGAATTATGTCCTTAATGCACCGCTAGGTGACAGACCTATTGCAGGAGCAGATGCAGACGTTATGAACGTTTGGCTAGCTCAATATGATGACTACTTGATAGTTTAGTGCACCATGCTTAACGGCTTAGAATCGGGACTTCAAAGACGTTTTGAACGTCATGGACCATATGAGATGTTCCAGGAATTGAAGTTAATATTTCAAGCATATACCCGAGTTGAGAGATATGAAGTCTTCAACAAGTTCTATAGCTAAAAGATGGAGGAGAATCGCTCAACTAGTGAGCATGTGCTCAGATTGTCTGGGTACTTCAATCGCTTGAATCAAGTGGGAGTTAATCTTCCAGATAAGATAGTGATTGACAGAATTCTCTAGTCACCATCACTAAGTTACTAGAACTTCGTGATGAACTATAGTATGCAAGTGATGACAAAAACGATTCCCGAGCTCTTCGTGATGTTGAAATCGACGAAGGTAGAAATCAAGAAAGAGCATCAAGTGTTGATGATTGACAAGACCGCTAGTTTCAAGAGAAGGGCAAAGGGAAAGAAAGGGAACTTCAAGTGGAAAGACAAGCAAGTTGTCACTCCTGCGAAGAAGCCCAAAGCTGGAACATAGCCTGAAACTGAGTTCTTACACTGCAAAGGAAATGGTCACTGGAAGCGGAAATGCCCTGAATATTTGGTGGATAATAAGGATGGACAAATTGAACAAGGGTATATTTGATATACAGGTTATTGATGTGTTCCTTACTAGTGTTTATAGTAGCCCCTGAGTATTTGATACTTGTTCGGTTGCTGTGATTAGTAACTCGAAATAGGAGTTACAGAATAAACAGAGACTAGTTGAAGGGGAAGTGATGATGAGTGTTGGAAGTAGTTCCAAGATTGATATGATCATCATCACACACTCCCTATATTTTCGAGATTAGTGTTAAACCTAAATAAATGTTATTTGGTGTTTGCATTGAGCATAAATATGATAAGATCATGTTTATTGCGATACGATTATTCATCTAAGATAGAGAATAAACTGTTATTCTGTTTACATGAATTAAACCTTCTATGGTCATACACCCAATGGTGATGGTTTATTGAATCTTGATCATAGTGATACACATATTCATAATGTTGATGCCAAAAGATGCAAAGTTAATAATGATTGTGCAACTTATTTGTGGCACTGCCGTTTGGGTCATATCGGTGTAAAGCGCATGAAGAAACTCCATAAAGATGGATTTTCGGAATCACTTGGTTATGAATCATTTGATGCTTGCGAACCGTGCCTTTTTGGCAAGATGACTAAAACTCTGTTCTCCGGAACAACGGAACGAGCTACTAACTTGTTGGAAATAATACATACCGATGTATGTGGTCCAATGAGTATTGATGCTCGTGGCGGGTATTGTTATTTTCTGACCTTCACAGATGATTTGAGCAGATATGCGGATATCTACTTAATGAAGCACAAGTCTGAAACATTTGAAAAGTTCAAAGAATTTCAGAGTGAAGTGGAGAATCATCGTAACAAGGAAATAAAGTTTCAACAATCTGATCGTAGAGAAGAATATTTGAGTTACGAGTTTGGCCTTCATTTTAAACAATATGGAATAGTTTCACAAGTTCACGCCACATGGAACACCACAGCGTAATGGTGTGTCCGAATGTCGTAACAACACTTTATTGAATATTGTGCAATCTATGATGTATCTCACCGACTTACCACTATCGTTTTGGGGTTATGCATTAAAGACAGCTGCATTCACTTTAAATAGGGCACCATCTAAATCCGTTGAGACAACACCGTATGAACTATGGTTTAGCAGTAAACCTAAGCTGTCGTTTCTTAAAGTTTGGAGTTGTGATGCTTATGTGAAAAAAGTTTTCAACCTGATAAGATCGAACCCAAATCGGAGAAGTGCGTCTTCATAGAATACCCAAAGGAAACTGTTGGGTACACCTTCTATCACAGATCCAAAGGCAAAAACATTAGTTGCTAAGAATGGATCCTTTCTAGAGAAGGAGTTTCTCTCGAAAGAAGTGAGTGGGAGGAAAGTAGAGCTTGATAAGGTAATTTGTACCTTCTCCCGAATTGGAAAGTAGTTCATCACATAAATCAGTTCCAGTGATTCCTACACCAATTAGTGAGGAAGCTAATGATGATGATCTTGAAACTTCAGATCAAGTTACTACAAAACCTCGTAGGTCTTCCAAAGTACAGTCCGCACCAGAGTGGTACGGTAATCCTGTTCTGGAAGTCATGTTACTAGACCATGATAAACCTACGAACTATGAGGAAGCGATGATGAGCCCAGATTCTGCGAAATGGCTTGAGGCCATAAAATCTGAGATGGGATCCATGTATGAGAACAAAGTGTGGACTTTGGTGGAGTTGCCCGATGATCGGCAAGCCATATTGCATAAATGGATCTTCAAGAGGAAGACGGACGTTGATAGTAGTGTTACTATCTACAAAGATCGACTTGTTGCAAAAAGGTTTTCAACAAGTTCAAGGTGTTGACTACAATGAGATTTTCTCAACTGTAGTGATGCTTAAGTCTGTCCGAACCATGTTAGCAATTGCCACATTTTATGAAATATGGCAAATGGATGTCAAAACTGCATTCCATAATGGTTTTTTAAAAGAAGAGTTGTATATGATGCAACCAGATGGTTTTGTCAATCCTAAAGGTGCTAACAAAATGTGCAAGCTCCAGCGATCCTTCTATGGATTGGTGCAAGCATCTCAGAGTTGGAATATACGCTTTGATAAGTTGATCAAAGCATATAGTTTTATACAGACTTGCGGTGAAGCCTGTATTTACAATAAAGTGAGTGGGAGCACTACCGCCTTTCTGATAAATATATGTGAGTAATGTATTGTTGATCATAAATGATGTAGAATTTTTCTGGAAAGCATAAAGGAGTATTTGAAAGGAGTTCTTTAAAAGAAAGACCTTAGTAAAGCTACTTACATATTGAGCATCAAGATCTATTGAGATAGATCAAGACGCTTGATGAGATTTTCAATGAGTACATACCTTGTCAAGATTTTGAAATAGTTCAAAATGGAACAGTCAAAGAAAGAGTTCTTGCATGTGTTGCAAATGTGTGAAATTGAGTAAGACTTAAATCCCGACCACGGCAGAAAATAGAAAAGAGAATGAAAGTCATTCCCTATGCCTCAGTCATAGGTTCTATAAAGTATGCTATGCTATGTACCAGACCTATTGTATACCTTGCTCTGAATTTGGCAAGGGAGTACAATAGTGATCCAGGAGTAGATCCCTGGACATTGGTCAAGAATATCCTTAGTAAGGACTAAGGAAATATTTCTCGATTATGGAGGTGATAAAAGAGCCCGACATAAAGAGTTACATTGGTGCAAGCTTTTACACCGATCCAGATGACTCTAAGTCTCAATCTGGATACATATTGAAAGTGGGAGCAATTAGCTAGAGTAGCTCCGTGCAGAGCATTGTAGACATAGAATATTTGCAAAATATATACGGCTCTGAATATGATAGACCCGTTGACTAAGATTCTCTCACGAACAAAACATGATCACACCTTAGTACTCTTTGGGTGTTAATCACATAGCGATGTGAACTAGATTATTGACTCTAGTAAACCTTTTGGGTGTTGGTCACATGACGATGTGAACTATGGGTGTTAATCACATGCATATGTGAATATTGGTGTTAAATCACATGGTGATGTGAACTAGATTATTGACTCTAGTGCAAGTGGGAGACTGAAGGAAATATGCCCTAGAGGCAATAATAAAGTTATTATTTATTTCCTTATTTCATGATAAATGTTTATTATTCATGCTAGAATTGTATTAACCGGAAACATAATACACGTGTGAATACATAGACAAACATAGTGTCACTAGTATGCCTCTACTTGACTAGCTCCTGAATCAAAGATGGTTAAGTTTCCTAGCCATAGACATGAGTTGTCATTTGATTAACGGGATCACATCATTAGGAGAATAATGTGATTGACTTGACCCATTCCGTTAGCTTAGCACTTGATCATTTAGTATGTTGATATTGCTTTCTTCATGACTTATACATGTTCCTATGACTATGAGATTATGCAACTCCCGTTTACCAGAGGAACACTTTGTGTGCTACCAAACGTCACAACATAACTGGGTGATTATAAAGGAGCTCTACAGGTGTCTCCGAAGGTACATGTTGAGTTGGCGTATTTCGAGATTAGGATTTGTCACTCCGATTGTCGGAGAGGTATCTCTGGGCCCTCTCGGTAATGCACATCACTATAAGCCTTGCAAGCAATGTGACTATGAGTTAGTTGCGGGATAATGCATTACGGAACGAGTAAAGAGACTTGCCGGTAACGAGATTGAGCTAGGTATTGAGATACCAACGATCGAATCTCGGGCAAGTAACATACCGATGACAAAGGGAACAACATATGTCGCTATGCGGTTTGACCAATAAAGATCTTCGTAGAATATGTGGGAGCCAATATGAGCATCTAGGTTCCGCTATTGGTTATTGACTGGAAACGTGTCTCGGTCATGTCTACATAGTTCTCGAACCCGTAGGGTCCGCACGCTTAACGTTACGATGACAGCTTTATTATGAGTTTATAAGTTTTGATGTACTGAAGGTTGTTCGGAGTCCCGGATGTGATCACGGACATGACGAGGAGTCTCGAAATGGTCGAGACATAAAGATTGATATATTGGAAGCCTATATTTGGATATCGGAATGGTTCCGGGTGAAATCGGGATTTTACCGGAGCACCGGGGGGTTACCGGAACCCTCCCGAGGGTTATTGGGCCTTCATGGGCCCTAAGGTAGAACAGGAGAGGAGGCAAGAGGTGGGCTGCGCCCCCTCCCCTTCCTAGTCCGAATAGGACAAGGAGAGGGGGGCGGTGCCCCCCTTTGCTTCCCTGTTCCTCCTCCTTCCCCCTTTCTCCTTCTCCAACTAGGAAAGAAGGGAGTCCTACTCCCGGTGGGAGTAGGACTCCCCCTTGGCGCGCCCTCCCTGGCCGGCCGCCCCCTCCCCCTTGGCTCCTTTATATATGGGGGCAGGGGGCACCTCTAGACACACAAGTTGATTTTCGTGATCGTTCCTTAGCCGTGTGCGGTGCCCCCTCCACCATATTCCACCTCGGTCATATCGTTGCGGTGCTTAGGCGAAGCCCTGCGTCAGTAGAACATCATCATCGTCACCACGTCGTTGTGCTGACGGAACTCATCCCCGAAACCATGCTAGATCGGAGTCCGGGGATCGTCATCGAGCTGAACGTGTGCTGAACTCGGAGGTGCCTTAGTTCGGTGCTTGGATCGGTCGGATCTTGAAGACGTACGACTACATCAACCGCGTTGTCATAACGCTTCCGCTTACGGTCTACGAGAGTACGTGGACAACACTCTCCCCTCTCGTTGCTATGCATCACCATGATCTTGCGTGTGCATAGGATTTTTTTTGAAATTACTACGTTCCCCAACAGAAGTTATGATGCATGATGTTCTCTTTGTGTTTCAATTCTTATCTTTTATGTGAGCATCATTGAATCATCATGCCTAGCTTAAAAGGCATTAAAGAAAAGCGCTTGTTGAGAGACAACCCAACACTTTTACCTACTGTTTTTGTGTGTTAACATGATTAAGCTACTGTAGTAATCATGTTTTATTGCTCTTGTTTCAATAAAGTGCCAAGTAAAGCCTTTGAGATCATGTTGGGTGATAGTTGATTTGACCCTGCTGAAAAATGGAAACTTTTGCACTAACGAAAATAAGTCTCATTTTTAGCAGAAGAGTGATTTTGGGTTGATTCTTTTTTCAGAAGTTTAATATACAAATTTCTCACGTGGTCCAAATTTTTCATAATTTTTATAGTAGCAGAAGTATGGTAGTTATCCAGATCATTACAAACTGTTCTGTTTTTGGCAGATTCTATTTTTAATGCTTAGTTTGCTTGCTTTCTAGTTTCTATGGCTTTTATTGCTCAATATAAATTGTGGAAATGATATGCTACAGTAGGAATTGTGTGAGGACAATTATGAATCTTGTCTTTGAAAGTACCAAAAGTGAAATGGTTTGCTCCTTATCATACTAACATATCTCATGAAGTTCTGTTAAGTTTTGTGTGATTGAAGTTTTCAAGTTTTGGGTGAGATGTCGATATAAAGAGAATAAGGAGTGAAAAGACCCTAATCTTGGGGATGCCCAAGGCACCCCAAGATTAATATCCAAGGAAGATCCAAGCAACTAAGCTTGGGGATGCCCCGGAAGGCATCCCCTCTTTCGTCTCCAACATTATCGGTAACCTCACTTGGAGCTATGTTTTCATTCATCACATGATATGAGTTTTACTTGGAGCATCATTTTATTTTGCTAGATTTGCTAGATGTTATTTAGGATAATGTTTAATCTTCTATTTCAATAAAAGTGGAAAGGATAGCCCTCACCTTGCTTATTTTGCAAGTATACATGTTGCTGTTTGAAAACAGAAAGTTTACCTCTGTCGCAAAAATTCCCTAGAAAATTCAGAGTGTGAAAAATTGTTGAAACTTTTTGCAAATTAAGCTCTGATAAATTCTCTATAGTGTGGTAGAATTTCATAATTTTTGGATTTAGGGAAGTATTGATACTCTTGCATTCTTTACAGACTGTACTGTTTTGGCAGATTGCTGTTATGTTTGCATTGTTTGCATATGTTTGCTTGTTTAATGATTCTATTTGAGGATAGGAGTATTAAATATGCAGAGGAATTTAGTATGCAATATTGAATAATAACTTTAGTGATTTGCTACAGTAGAGAATGATAAAGTTTTTGCATTGGTTTATACTAACTTATCTCACGAGTTCTTGTTGAGTTTTGTGTGGGTGAAGCTTTTGAGATTTAGGAAAACCGTGATATGAGAGGAATTAAGGAGACATAAAAGCTCAATCTTGGGGATTCCCAAGGCATCCCAAGATAATATTTCAAGAAGTCTCAAGTATCTAAGCTTGGGTATGCCCCGGTAGGCATCCCACCTTTGTTCTTCAACAATTATCGGTTAGTATCGGTTGAGCCTAAGTTTTTGCTTATTCACATGATGTGTGCTATCCTTGAAATGTCATTTTGTTTTGTTTTGATTGCTTTTTTAATAAACTACTTAGATCTGAAAGTTTTTAATAAGAGAGAGCCCTCAATTAGCTACCTATTTACCTAACTACTCGCATGATCTCCACTATATCTTTTTGGAGTAGTTTGTCATTTACTCTTGTGCTTCACTTATATCCTATGAGTAAATTGTTGAATAAATTGAATGTCATAAAGTTGAAATCATATCATGCCTACTGGTAGTTTCACATTGGGTTTAGAAAGTGAAATCTTTTGAGGCTTGACAATCACAATATTGGTCATACAAGCAATTCACGAATAATTAGTATAAGGAAGAGAACTTTCACATGCAAATACACTATCCTGGAAATATTTTGTGATTGTGAGCACCCATCAAAATATTATATGCCAAAATTGTTGACGTTGGACAAGGAAGACAACATAATGATTTATGTTTGTTCATATTCACATAGAAGTCATATTGTCATAGATCCTTCAACATGTGGTGCTTGCCCCCATCTTTGCTAGCCAAAAATTCCGCACCAAGTAGAGATACTACTTGTGCATCCAAAAACCCTTAAACCCAAATCTTAATTTTCAAGAGTCCAGCATACCTACCTAAGGATTGAGCAAGATCCTTCAAGTAAGTTGTCATCGGTGCAATAAGGCAATAAAAATTGCTTCTAAAAGTGTAAGATCATTTAGTGTAAGAGAAAATTGAGCGTTGTACGAACTAATGATGGCAAAGCAATAAAAGCGACGGACTGCATAATAAAGGTTGCTATCATAAGGAGCAATATAATGTGACTCTCTTTTGCACTAAGGGATTGAGCATACAAACAAATAAGTGCATGGCAACCTCTGCTTCCCTCTGCGAAGGGCCTATCTTTTACTTTTCAGTATTTATTTTTATGCAAAGAGTCAAAGTTATTCTCTCTATTCCTTTTTATTTTTCTCTTTTGGCAAGCATCATGTGGTGAGGAAAGATCTAGGCATATATGTCCAGTTGAATATGGGTAGCATGAGTTATTATGGTTGACATCACCCTTGAGGTGAATACGTTGGGAGGCAAAACAATAAGCCCCAATCTTTCTATGTGTCCGGTTGAAACATTTTGCTCATGTGTATGCGGCGAGTGTTAGCAATCATAGAAGACTATATGATAGTTGAGTATGTGGAGCTCTTACTTAAACTCTGTTGAATAAGTTGAATTACAATTGCTTGGTGACTAAGAACATAGGTTGTTGAGTTTCAAGAGAGTTCATTGTTTGAACCTTAACATGTGAATTGGTTGCTACTATAACATGAGAAGTTTTATAAGAAAGAATTGTTGTTATGATGCTAGGAAAAGTGATTGAAATTTTCATTGATCAAACTTATGCACTTTGCTAGCATTCACACTTCATAAATTATTTCTTTTATCATTTACCTACTCGAGGACGAGTAGGAATTAATCTTGGGGATGCTGGTACGTCTCCAACATATCTATAATTTATGAAGTATTCTTGCTATTATTTCATCATTCTTGGATGTTTTACAATCATTTTATAGCAACTTTATTTCATTTTTTGGGACTAACCTATTGACCCAGTGCCTAGTGCCAGTTGCTGTTTTTTGCTTGTTTTTTACATCGCAGGAAATCAATACCAAACGGAGTCCAAACGCAACGAAACTCCACGGGGATTTTTATGGACCAGAAGGAACCCAATGGGCTAGAGCTGCACCTAGGGGGTGCCCCGTGGGGGGCACAACCCACCAGGGCGCGCCCTGGTGGGTTGTGCCCACCTCGGTGGCCTCCCGCACCCCCTCTTTGCACTATAAATTCCCAAATATTCCGAAAGCCATCGGGGTTACCCTAGATCAAAAGTTTCGCCGCCGCAGGGCTCCGTAACCACCGAAAACCAATCTAGACCCGTTCGGGCACCCTGCCGGAGGGGGGAATCATCTCCGGTGGCCATGTTCATCATCCCTGCAGCCACCATGATGAGGAGGGAGTAGTCCACCCTCGGGGATGAGGGTTTGTACCAATAGCTATGTGTTTGATCTCTCTCTCTCGTGATCTATATCATGGGCTTTGTTAATATAGTCGAATCATATGATGTTTCTCCCCTCTATACTCTTGTTGTGATGAATTGAGTCTTTACACTTTGAAATTTTGTCTTGTCGGATTGAATATTCAGAGATGAGAACACATGATATATGTCTTGCGGTATGAATACTTGAGGTGACAATTGGGGTATCATATTGATTCACTTGATATGTATTATGTCATTCAACTCGCGGATTCCCACGGTGATATTGGGGTAATCTATGCATAGGAGTTGATGCACGTTTTTATTATCTTTTCTCCGATAGAAACTTTGGGGTCTCCTTGTAGTTCTTTATGTGGATTGAGTATTATGAATATGAATATGCTTTGGTGTTATTCTAGTACGAACTCTAGGATAGATCGAACGGAAAAAATAGCTTTGCATTATTTTAGTACGAACTCTTGAATAGATCGAGCGGAAAGAATAGCTTTGAGGTGGTCTTGTACCCTACAAACAATTCCTATCTTTTGTTCTTCGCTAATAGGAACTCGGGAGTGATTCTTCGTTACACTTTGAGGGATAATCATATGATCCAACTATGTTAGCATTGTTGAGAGGTTGCACTAGTGAAAGTACGGACCCTAGGCCTCATTTTTAAGCATTGCAATACCATTTTTGTACCCGTTTACTATTTGCTACCTTTCTGTTTTTATTTATTCAGATTATAAAAATATATTTCGACCATTAATATTACACTTTTATCACCATCTCTTCGCCGAACTAGTGCACCTATACAATTTGCCATTGTATTGGTTGTGTTGGGGACACAAGAGATTTCTTGTATTTGATTGCAGGGTCGTTTGAGAGAGACCATCTTCATCCTACATCTCCCACGGATTGATAAACCTTAGGTCATCCACTTGAGGGAAAATTGCTACTGTCCTACAAAACTCTGCGCTTGGAGGCCCAACACGTCTCTACAAGAATAAAGTTGCATAGTAGACATCATACTCCATTCAATCCATATTACTTGTCACTAAAATGGATGTATGTAGATGTATTTCAGTGGTAGATACATCCATTTGAGCGACAAGTAATTTGGATCGGAGGGAGTATTAATTTCATAAGTGGATAGCAATAAGCATGAAGTAGATGGCACTAATACATTCATGGATGAGTAGTCTTTAAGTGAATTTTTAGAGAAAGCATTAATATATATTCTTTCTTCTTTTTCCCAATTACAAGACAAATAAGAGGGACACAATTTGCCCTATTTTTCTTTTATTGAAGATACTTCTGCAACCCCTACTTCGAAATGATCAAATGAAGGAGTGTATATAATAAGACCCACAAAATAAGAGACAAAATTTTGAGTTCACAAAACAAGATTGACCCATTTGAACAATATCGCGTGCATCGGTAAGGGGAGGGGATTTTAGGTCGAGGCTAGCGGCTGTGTTAGCCCAAGGTAAATCGGCTAGGTTTTCCCCCTAGTGAATGACACCTGAGACCTACCTGTTAAAGGGAATTAGTATATGAGTATGCGGATTGAAAGTGCTAGTTAGCGACTAGAGCGGGGTGAATAGGCTATTTTTATGAAAGTCTTCAAGACAGACAATGTCTTCGAAGATGCAGAAGTGGATTAGTAACTAAATATGGTACAGCGGAAGATAAGATACACTAGGAATGTTGAAATGACATACAACTATTGAAGAGATATGTGAAGACAAGCAACAACTAGGTAAAACAGAGTAGTTTAGTAAGATAGTGTGAAGACAAAGATACAATCAGAGGGAATGTCTTCACACAATGGCTTCGAACAGAATGAGCAGGCAAAGGCTTCATGGAACTAAAACATTAAGTAAGGAGTGAAGTGATAGAACCAGTAGCTCGACGAAGACAACTGATTTGTTGGACCAGTTCCAGTTGTTGTGACAACTGTGTGATTGGTTAGGGAGGCTCATATTGAACTCAGAAGACTACGTCTTTACCTTATCCCCTTGAGATAAGACCCGCAGATCTCGCCCAATCACTTGGGCAAGTCTTCAAGGTAGACTTGCAAACCTTCACACGCTTCGTTCACTGGAAATCCACAATGACTCTTGGATGCTCAAAGCGTGACGCCTAACCGACTGGAAGATCACAGTCTTCAAGTGTAACAAGTCTTCAGTTCACACAGAACAAAAAGACTTCGGTGATGCTCAAAACACTCTGGGCTTTGGCCTCTAGGAGTTTTGAGTTTCTCCTCGCAGGGATTCTCTGTCAAAGGCTTCAGAGGTGGGTTGCTCTCAAATGACAAAAGTCGTGCCAACTTATGGCGGAGGGGGTGGGCTTTTTATAGTCAGGAGGTAACCCAACATGGTATGTCTGGAATGACCCTGGGTCAATGGACAACTGACACGTGTCCAACGGTCATATTTGAAACACACGTGGCAGCTTGACTTGGGCTCCAAGTAAAGCTGACTCAACCTACTCTGGAAGAGATTTTTTTCTCATAGTCTTCACTCAAAAACATAAGATTTTAGGTTGAGCATCACGTCAATTTTCCGACTTTGTTTACCTCGACCCTACTTAACAGATTAGTGGTTCCTATGACTTAGGAAAGAATAAAATGAAACTACCAAAAGACTATGTATTTGTGCTCCATTGTCTTCGAGTAATTGCCCTCGCGTGTCATTATCTTCAACACAAATGAATTCGTGAACCATCATTATCTTTAATGTCTTCATACATTTTTAGGGGCCATCTTTGATGGGTAAACCGAATCAAATGAGACTTCTACATGTGTTCTCCTGTGAATATCACAAACACATTAGTCCCACAACCAAGTTTGTCGTCAATACTCCAAAACCAACAAGGGGTGGCACTTGATGCATTTATACAGGTATGGGTATTGTGTTGGGTAATGTAGTAATTCAAAAAAAATCCTACGATCACGCAAGATCTAACTAGGAGATGCATAGCAACGAGAGGGGGAGAGTGTGTCCACGTACCCTCATAGACCGAAAGCGGAAGCGTTTAGTTAACGCGGTTGATGTAATCGAACATCTTCACGATCCAAGTATCAAACGTACGGCACCTCCGTGTTCAGCACATGTTCAGCTTGATGACATCCCTCGAGCTCCTGATCCAGTAGAGGGTCTAGGGAGAGTTTCGTCAGCACGACGGCGTGGCGACAGTGTTGATGATGTGATGTGCGCAGGGCTTCGCCTAAGCACTACGACAATATGACCGAGGTGGTAAACTATGGAGGGGGGCACCGCACACAGCTAAGAAACAACTATTGTGCCTCTAGGGTGCTCCCTGGCCACGTATATAAAGGAGGAGAGGGAGGAGGCCAGCGGCCATTAGGAGGCGCGCCAAGGGGGAGTCCAACTAGGATTCCCAATCCTAGTTGGACTCCCTTTCCTATTCCAAGAGGGGGAAGGAGGGAAGGAGAGGGAGAGGGAGAGGAAAGAGGGGCCCGCGCCCCTCCCCTAGTCCAATTCGGACTGCCATAGGGGGGGGCGCCACCCTGTGGGCTGCCCTCTCCTACTCCCTTATGGCCCATTAAGGCCCATAACTTCTCCAGGGGGTTCCGGTAACCCCTCGATTCCCCGATAAATATCCGAAATGTCCCGAAACCTTTCCGGTTTATCAATACCTTCGTCCAATATATTAATCTTTACCTATCGACCATTTTGAGACTCCTCGTCATGTCCATGATCTCATCCGGGACTCTGAACAAACTTTGGTCACCAAAACACATAACTCATAATACAAATCATCATCGAATGTTAAGCATGCGGACCCTACGGGTTCGAGAACTATGTAGACATGACCGAGACACATCTCCGGTCAATAACCAATAGCGGAACATGGATGCTCATATTGGTTCCTACATATTCTACAAAGATCTTTATCGGTCAAACTGCATAACAACATACGTTATTCCCTTTGTCATCGGTATGTTACTTGCCCGAGATTCGATCGTCGGTATCATCGTACCTAGTTCAATCTCCTGCAACTAACTCATTAGTCACATTGCTTGCAAGGCTTATAGTGATGTGCATTACCCAGAGGGCCCAGAGATACCTCTCCGAAACACAGAGTGACAAATCCTAATCTTGATCTATGCCAACTCAACAAACACTTTCAGAGACATCTGTAGAGCATCTTTATAATCACCCAGTTACGTTGTGATGTTTGATAGCACACAAAGTGTTCCTCCAGTATTCGTGAGTTGCATAATCTCATAGTCAGAGGAATATGTATAAGTCATGAAGAAAGCAATAGCAATAAAACTAAACGATCATTATGCTAAGCTAAAGGATGGGTCTTGTCCATCACATCATTCTCTAATTATGTGATCCCGTTGATCAAATGACAACACATGTCTACGGTCAGGAAACTTAACCATCTTTGATTAACGAGCTAGTCAAGTAGAGACATACTAGGGACACTCTGTTTGTCTATGTATTCACACATGTACTAAGTTTCCGGTTAATACAATTCTAGCATGAATAATAAACATTTATCATGATATAAGGAAATATAAATAACAACTTTATTATTGCCTCTAGGGCATATTTCCTTCAGTCTCAAACTTGCACTAGAGTCAATAATCTAGATTACATAGTAATGATTCTAACACACATGGAGTCTTGGTCCTGATCATGTTTTGCTCGTGGAAGAGGCTTAGTCAACATGTCTGCAACATTCAGATCCGTATGTATTTTACAAATCTCTATGTGTCCCTCCTTGACTTGATCGCGGATGGAATTGAAGCGTCTCTGATGTGTTTGGTTTCTCTTGTGAAATCTGGATTCCTTCACCAAGGCAATAGCTCCAGTATTGTCACAAAAGATTTTCATTGGACCCGGTGCACTAGGTATTAAACCTAGATCTGATATGGACTCCTTCATCCAGACTCCTTCATTTGCTGCTTCCGAAGCAGCTATGTACTCCGCTTCACACGTAGATCCTGCCACGATGCTCTACTTGGAACTGCACCAACTGACAGCTCCACCATTCAATATAAATATGTATCCGGTAAGTGACTTAGAGTCAAATGGATCAGTGTCAAAGCTTGCATCGACGTAGCCATTTACGACAAGCTCTTTGTCACCTACATAAACGAGAAACATATCCTTAGTACTTTTCAGGTATTTCAAGATGTTCTTGACCGTTGTCCAGTGATCCACTCTTGGATTACTTTGGTACCTCCCTGCTAAACTTATAGCAAGGCACACATCAGGTCTGGTACACAAGCATTGCATACATGATAAAACCTATGGCTGAGGCATAGGGAATGACTTTCATTTTCTCTCTATCTTCTGCAGTGGTCGGGCATTGAGTCTGACTCAACTTCACACCTTGTAACACAGGCAAGAACCCGTTTCTTTGACTGATCCATTGTGAACTTCTTCAAAACTTTATCAAGGTATGTGCTTTGTGAAAGTCCAATTAAGCGTCTTGATCTATCTCTATAGATCTTGATGCCCAATATATAAGCAGCTTCACCGAGGTCTTTCATTGAAAAATTATTATTCAAGTATCCTTTTGTGCTATCTAGAAATTCTGTATTATTTCCAATCAACAATATGTCATCTACATATAATATTAGAAATGCTACAGAGCTCCCACTCACTTTCTTGTAAATACAGGCTTCTCTAAAAGTCTGTATAAAACCATATGCTTTGATCACATTATCAAAGCATATATTCCAACTCCGAGAGGCTTGCACCAGTCCATAAATGGACCGCTGGAGCTTGCATACTTTGTTAGCACCTTTAGGATCGACAAAACTTTCTCGTTGCATCATATAAAACTCTTCTTTAAAATATCCATTAAGGAATGCAGTTTTGACATCCATTTGCCAAATTTCATAATCATAAAATGTAGCAATTGCTAACATGATTCAGACAGACTTAAGCATCGCTACGGGTGAGAAGGTCTCATCGTAGTCAACTCCTTGAACCTGTCGAAAACCTTTCGCAATAAGTTGAGCTTTGTAGACAGTAACATTACCATCCGCGTTAGTCTTCTTCTTGAAGATCCATTTATTCTCTATGGCTTGCCGATCATTGGGCAAGTCAACCAAAGTCCGCACTTTGTTCTCATACATGGATCCCATTTCAGATTTCATGGCCTCAAGCCATTTTGCGGAATCTGGGCTCATCATCGCTTCCTCATAGTTCGTAGGTTCGTCATGGTCTAGTAACATGACTTCCAGAACATGATTACCGTACCACTCTGGTGCGGAACATACTCGGGTTAACCTACGAGGTTTGGTAGCAACTTGGTCTGAAGTTTCATGATCATCATCATTAACTTCCTCACTAATAGGTGTAGGCATCATTGGAATAGATTTCTGTGATGAACTACTTTCCAATTCTGGAGAAGGTACAGTTACCTCATCAAGTTCTACTTTCCTCCCACTCACTTCTTTGGAGAGAAACTCCTTTTCTAGAAAGGATCCATTTTTAGCAACGAATATCTTGTCTTCGGATCTGTGATAGAAGGTGTACCTAACAGTCTCCTTTGGGTATCCTATGAAGACGCATTTCTCCGATTTTTGTTCGAGCTTATCAGGTTGAAGCTTCTTCACATAAGCACCGCAGCCCCAAACTTTAAGAAATGACAGCTTAGGTTTCTTGCCAAACCACAGTTCATATGGTGTCGTCTCAACGGATTTAGATGGTGCCCTATCTAACGTGAATGCAGCCGTCTCTAAAGCATAACCCCAAAACGATAGTGGTAAATCGGTAAGAGACATCATAGATTGCACCATATCTAATAAAGTACGGTTGCGATGTTCGGACACACCATTATGATGTGGTGTTCCAGGTGGCGTGAGTTGCGAAACTCTTCCACATTGTTTCAAATGAAGACCAAACTCATAACTCAAATATTCACCTCCGCGATCGGATCGCAGAAATTTTATTTTCTTGTTACAATGATTTTCCACTTCACTCTTATATTCTTTGAACTTTTCAAATGTTTCAGACTTATGTTTCATCAAGTAGATATACCCATATCTGCTCAAATCATCTGTGAAGGTCAGCAAATAAGAATACCCTCCGCGAGCCTCAACACTCATCGGACTGCATACATCAGTATGTATTATTTCCAATAAGTCAGTTGCTTGCTCCATTGTTCCGGAGAATGGAGTTT
This sequence comes from Triticum aestivum, assembly GCF_018294505.1. Taxonomy (NCBI): domain Eukaryota; kingdom Viridiplantae; phylum Streptophyta; class Magnoliopsida; order Poales; family Poaceae; genus Triticum; species Triticum aestivum. The sequence goes on from NC_057798.1 coordinate 209,362,781, forward strand.
TAGTCATCTTGCTCATGAGGCATGGTTTGCAAGCATCAAGTGATTCCAAAAGTCCATCAGCATGGAGTTTCTTCATGCGCTTTACACCAATATGACCTAAACGGCAGTGCCACAAATAAGTTGCACTATCATTATTAACTTTGCATCTTTTGGCTTCAATATTATGAATATGTGTATCACTACAATCGAGATTCAACAAAAATAGACCACTCATCAACGTTGCTTGACCATAAAAGATATTACTCATATAAATAGAACAATCATTATTCTCTGATTTGAATGAATAACCATCTCGCATCAAACAAGATCCATATATAATGTTCATGCTCAACACTGGCACCAAATAACAATTATTTAGGTCTAAAACTAATCTCAGCGGTATATGTGGAGGTAGCGTGCCGACGGCAATCACATTGACTTTGGAAGCATTTTCCACGCGCATCGTCACCTCGTCCTTAGCCAATCTTTGTTTAATATGTAGCCCCTGTTTCGAGTTGCAAATATGAGCAACAGAACCAGTATCGAATACCCAGGCGCTACTATGAGTATTAGTAAGGTACACATCAATAACATGTATATCAAATATACCTTTGACTTTGCTATCCTTCTTATCCGCCAAAATACTTGGGGCAGTTCCGCTTCCAGTGACCAGTCCCTTTGCAGTAGAAGCACTCAGTTTCAGGCTTAGGTCCAGACTTGGGCTTCTTCCCGGGAGTAGCAACTTGCTTGCTATTCTTCTTGAAGTTCCCCTTCTTCCCTTTGCCCTTTTTCTTGAAACTAGTGGTATTGTTAACCATCAACACTTGATGCTCCTTATTGATTTCTACCTCCGCATCCTTTAGCATCGCGAAGAGCTCGGGAATTGTCTTTTCCATCCCTTTCATATTATAGTTCATCACGAAGCCTTTATAGCTTGGTGGCAGTGATTGAAGAACTCTGTCAATGACACTATCATCAGGAAGATTAACTCCTAGCTGAGTCAAGTGGTTGTGGTACCCAGACATTCTGAGTATGTGTTCACTGACAGAACTATTCTACTCCATTTTGCAGCTATAGAACTTGTTGGAGACTTCATATCTCTCAACTCGGGCATTTGCTTGAAATATTAACTTCAACTCCTGGAACATCTCATATGCTCCATGACATTCAAACGTCTTTGAAGTCCTGATTTTAAGTTGTAAAGCATGGCACACTGAACTATCGAGTAGTCATCAACACGTGACTGCCAGGCATTCACAATGTCTGTAGTTGCTGGGGGGTGGTACACCTAGCGGTGCTTCAAGGACATAATTCTTCTGTGCAACAATGAGGATAATCCTCAAGTTACGGACCCAGTCCGTGTAGTTGCTACCATCATCTTGTTGGGGAACACAGTAACTTCAAAAATTTACTACGCACAAGCAAGATCCATCTAGGTGATGCATAGCAACAAGAGGGGAGAGTGTTGTCCACGTACCCTCGTAGACCGAAAGCGGAAGCGTTATATCAACGCGGTTGATGTAGTCGTACGTCTTCACGATCCGACCGATCCTAGCACCGAACGTATGGCACCTCCGTGTTCAGCACACGTTTAGCTCGATGATGTCCCACGAACTCTAGATCCAGCTGAGGTCGAGGGAGAGTTTCGTCAGCACGACGGCATGATGACGATGTTGATGAAGTTACCGACGCAGGGCTTCGCCTAAGCACTCCAATGATATGACCGAGGTGGAAGTTTGTGGAGGGTGGCACCGCAGACGGCTAAGACAACTGTCAACTTGTGTGTCTATGGGGTGTCCCCTTCCCCCGTATATAAAGGAGTGGAGTAGGATGCCCCCCTCCCTAGTTGGAGTAGGAGTGGAAGGAAGGAGGAGAGAGGGAAAAGGAAAGGGGGGTGCCGCCCCCCTTCCCTAGTCCAATTCGGACCCAAGGGGGAGGGGCGCACGGCCTGCCCTGGCCGCCCCTCTCTCTCTCCACTAAGGCCCATATGGCCCATTAGACTCCCCAGGGGGTTCCGATAACCCCCCGGTACTCCGGTAATTGCCCGAACTCACCCGGAACCATTCCGAAGTCCAAACATAGTCGTCCAATATATCAATCCTGATGTATCGACCATTTTGAGACTCCTCGTCATGTCCGTGATCACATCCGGGACTCCAAACAACCTTAGCTACATCAAAACACATAAACTCATAATACCGATCGTCACCAAATGTTAAGCGTGCGGACCCTACGGGTTCGAGAACTATGTAGACATGATCGAGACTCATCTCCGGTCAATAACCAATAGCGGAACCTGGATGCTGATATTGGTTCCTACATATTCTATGAAGATCTTTATCAGTCAAACCGCATAACAACATATGTTGTTCCCTTTTTCATCGGTATGTTACTTGCCCGAGATTCGATCGTCGGTATCTCAATACCTACTTCAATATCATTACCGGCAAGTCTGTTTACTCGTTCCGTAATGCATCATCCCGCAACTAACTCATTAGTCAGATTGCTTGCAAGGCTTATAGTGATGTGCATTACTAAGAGGGCCCAGAGATACCTCTCCGAAACACGGAGTGACAAATCCTAATCTCGATCTATGCCAACCCAACAAACACCATCGGAAACACCTATAGAGCATCTTTATAATCACCCAATTACGTTGTGGCGTTTGATAGCACACTAACTGTTCCTCCGGTATTCGGGAGTTGCATAATCTCATAGTCATAGGAACATGTATAAGTCATGAAGAAAGCAATAGTAATAAACTAAACAATCATAGTGCTAAGCTAACGGATGGGTCAAGTCAATCACATCATTCTCTAATGATGTGATACCGTTAATCAAATGATAACTCATGTCTATGGCTAGGAAACTTAACCATCTTTGATTAACGAGCTAGTCAAGTAGAGGCATACTAGTGACACTCTGTTTTTGTCTATGTATTCACACATGTACTAAGTTTCCGGTTAATATAACTCTAGCATGAATAATAAACATTTATCATGATGTAAGGAAATAAATAATAATTTTATTATTGCCCCTAGGGTATATTTCCTTGAGTCTCCCACTTGCACTAGAGTCAATAATCTAGTTCACATCACCATGTGATTTAACACCAATAGTTCACATCGCCATGTGACCAATATCCAAAGGGTTTACTAGAGTCAATAATCTAGTTCACATCGCCATGTGATTAACACCCAAAGAGTACTAAGGTGTGATCATGTTTTGCTTGTGAGAGAAGTTTAGTCAACCGGTCTGCCACATTCAGAGCCGTATGTATTTTGCAAATATTCTATGTCTACAATACTCTACACGGAGCTACTCTAGCTAATTGCTCCCACTTTCAATATGTATCTAGATCGAGACTTTGAGTCGTCTAGATCAGCGTCAAAGCTTGCATCGACGTAACTCTTTACGACAAACTCTTTGTCACCTCCATAACCGAGAAACATTTCCTTATTCCACTAAGGATAATTTTGACCATTGTACAGTGATCTACTCCTGGATCACTATTGTACCCTCTTGCCAAACTTATGGCGAGGTACACAATAGGTCTGGTACACAGCATATCATACTTTATAGAACCTATGACTGAGGCATAGGGAATGCCTTTTCATTCACTTTCTGTTTTCTGTCGTGGTCGGGTTTTGAGTCTTTACTCAACTTCACACCTTGCAACACAGGCAAGACCTCCTTCTTTGACTGTTCCATTTTTAACTACTTCAAAAACTTGTCTAGGTATGTACTCATTGAAAAAATTTATCAAGCGTCTTGATCTATCTCTATAGATCTTGATGCTCAATATGTAAGCAGCTTCACCGAGGTCTTTCTTTGAAAAAATCCTTCAAACACTCCTTTATGCTTTCCAGAAAATTCTACATTATTTCCGATCAACAATATGTCATTCACATATACTTATCAGAAATGTTGTAGTGCTCTCACTCACTTTCTTGTAAATATAGGCTTCACCGCGAGTCTGTATAAAACTATATGCTTTGATCACACTATCAAAGCGTATATTCCAACTTCGAGGGGCTTGCACCAGTCCATAAATGGATCGCTGGAGCTTGCACACTTTGTTAGCACCTTTAGGATCGACAAAACCTTCTGGTTGCATCATATACAACTCTTCTTTGAGATATCCAATAAGGAATGCAGTTTTAACATCCATTTGCCAAATTTCATAAAATGCGGCAATTGCTAGCATGATTCGGACAGACTCTAAGCATCAATACGAGTGAGAAAATCTCATCTTAGTCAACACCTTGAACTTGTCGAAAAACCTTTCTACAACAATTCGAGCTATGTAGATAGTAACACTACTATCAGCGTCCTCTTCCTCTTGAAGATCCATTTATTCTCAATGGCTTACCGATCATCGGGCAAGTCAATCAAAGTCCATACTTTGTTCTCATACATGGATCCCATCTCAGATTTCATGGCCTTAAACCATTTCGCGGAATCTAGGCTCATCATCGCTTCCTCATAGTTCGTAGGTTCGTCATGGTCTAGTAACATGACTCCCATAATAGGATTACCGTACCACTCTAATGCGGAACATATTCTTTTTGACCTATGAGGTTTGGTAGTAACTTGATCTGAAGTTTCATGATCATCATCATTAACTTCCTCACTAATTGGTGTAGGCATCACTGGAACTGATTTCTGTGATGAACTACTTTCCAATTCGGGAGAAGGTACAATTACCTCATCAAATTCTAATTTCCTCCCACTCACTTCTGTCGAGAGAAACTCCTTCTCTAGAAAGGATCCAATCTTAGCAACGAATATCTTGCCTTCGGATTTGTGATAGAAGGTGTACCCAACAGTCTCCTTTGGGTATCCTATGAAGACACATTTCTCCGATTTGGGTTCGAGCTTATCAGGTTGAAGTTTTTTCACATAAGCATCGCAGCCCCAAACTTTAAAAAATGACAATTTGGGTTTCTTGCCAAACCACAGTTCATAAGGTGTCGTCTCAACGGATTTAGATGGTGCCCTATTTAATGTGAATGCAGCTGTCTCTAATGCATAACCCCAAAATGGTAGTGGTAAATCGGTAAGAGACATCATAGATCGCACCATATCTAATAAAGTGCGGTTACGACGTTCGTACAAACCATTACGCTATGGTGTTCCACGTGGCGTGAGTTGCGAAACTATTCCACATTGTTTCAAATGAAGACCAAACTCGTAACTCAAATATTCTCCTCCATGATCAGATCGTAGAAACTTTATTTCTTGTTACGACGATTTTCTACTTCACTTTGAAATTCTTTGAACTTTTCAAATGTTTCAGACTTATGTTTCATTAAGTAGATATATCCATATCTGCTCAAATCATCTGTGAAGGTCAGAAAATAACGATACCCGCCGTGAGCCTCAACACTCATCGGACCGCATACATCAGTATGTATTATTTCCAATAAGTCAGTTGCTCGCTCCATTGTTCCGAAGAACGGAGTCTTTAGTCATCTTGCCCAAGAGGCATGGTTCGCAAGCATCAAGTCATTCATAATCAAGTGATTCCAAAAGCCCATCAGCATGTAGTTTCTTCATGCGCTTTACACCAATATGACCTAAACGGCAGTGCCACAAATAAGTTGCACTATCATTATTAACTTTGCATCTTTTGGCTTCAATATTATCAATATGTGTATCAGTACTATCGAGATTCAATAAACCATTTATATTGAGTGTATGACCATCGAAGGTTTTATTCATGTAAACACAACAACAATTATTCTCTGACTTTAAATGAATAACCGTATTGCAACAAACATGATCAAATCATATTCATGCTCAACGCAAACAGCAAATAACATTTATTTAGGTTCAACACTAATCCCGAAAAGTATAGGGAGTGTGCGATGATGATCATATCAATCTTGGAACCACTTCCAACACACATCGTCACTTCACCCTTAACTAGTCTTTCTTCATTCTGCAACTCCCGTTTCGAGTTACTACTCTTAGCAACTGAACCAGTATCAAATGCTGAGGGGTTGCTATAAACACTAGTAAAGTACACATAATAACATGTATATCAAATACACCTTTGTTCACTCTGCCATCCTTCTTATCCACCAAGTATCTAGGGTAGTTCCATTTCCAGTGACCATTTCCATTGCAGTAGAAGCACTCAGTCTCAGGCTTAGGTCCAGACTTGGGCTTCTTCACTTGAGCAGCAACTTGCTTGCCATTCTTCTTGAAGTTCCCCTTCTTTCCCTTTGCCCTTTTCTTGAAACTAGTGGTCTTGTTAACCATCAACACTTTATGCTCTTTCTTGATTTCTACCTTCATCGATTTCAGCATCGCGAAGAGCTCGGGAATTACTTTCATCATCCCTTGCATATTATAGTTCATCACGAAGTTCTAGTAACTTGGAGATAGTGACTAGAGAACTTTGTCAATTACTATCTTATCTGGAAGATTAACTCCCATTTGATTCAAGTAATTATAGTACCCAGACAATCTGAGCACATGCTCACTGGTTGAGCTATTCTCCTCCTTGTAGGCAAAGTACTGTCAGAGGTCACATACCTCTTGATACAGGCATTAGTATGAAATACCAATTTCAACTCCTGGAACATCTTATATGCTATGTGGCATTCAAAACATTTTTCAAGTCCCGGTTCTAAGCGGGTAAAGCATGGTGCAGTAAACTATCAAGTAGCCATCATACCGAGCTTTTGTCAAAACATTCATAATGTCTGCATCTGCACATGCAATAGGTCTGTCACCTAGCGGTGCATCAAGGACATAATTCTTTTGTGCAGCAATGAGGAAAATCCTCAGATCACAGACCAAGTCCGCATCATTGCTACCATCATCTTTCAACTTATATTTCTCTAGGAACATATAAAAAGTAAATGGGGAGCTACGTCACAAGCTATTGATCTACAACATAGATATGCTAATACTACCAGGACTAAGTTCATGATAAATTAAAGTTCAATTAATCATATTACTTCAGAACTCCCACTTAGATTGACATCCCTCTAGTCATCTAAATGATCACGTGATCAAAATCAACTAAACCATGTTCGATCATCACGTGAGATGGAGTAGTCTTCAATGGTGAACATCTCTATGTTGATCATATTTACTATATGATTCACGCTCGACCTTTCAGTCTCCAGTGTTCCGAGGCCATATCTGCATATGCTAGGCTCATCAAGTTTAACCCGAGTATTCTGCGTGTGCAAAACTGGCTTGCACCCATTGTATGTGTACGTAGAGCTTATCACACCCGATCATCACATGGTGTCTCGGCACGACGAACTTTCGCAATGGTGCATACTCAGGGAGAACACTTGTACCTTGAAAGTTAGTGAGATATCATCTTATAATGCTACCGCCGAACTAAGAAAAATAAGATGCATAAAGGATAAACATCACATCAATATAAGTGATATGATATGGCCATCATCATCTTGTGCCTTTGATCTCCATCTCCAAAGCACCGTCATGATCACCATCGTCACCGGCGCGACACCTTGATCTCCATCATAGCATCATTGTCGTCTCGCCAACTATTCCTTCTACGACTATCACTACTGCTTAGTGATAAAGTAAAGCAATTACATGGCGATTGCATTTCATACAATAAAGCGACAACCATATGGCTCCTGCCAGTTGCGGATAACTGTGTTACAAAACATGATCATCTCATACAATAACATTTAGCATCATGTCTTGACCATATCACATCACAACATGCCCTACAAAAACAAGTTAGACGTCCTCTACTTTGTTGTTGCAAGTTTTACGTGGCTGCTACGGGCTGAGCAAGAACCGTTCTTACCTACGCATCAAAACCACAACAATTTTTCATCAAGTGTGTTGTTTTAACCTTCAACAAGGACCAGGCGTAGTCACACTCGATTCAACTAAAGTTGGAGAAACTGACACCCGCCAGCCACCGATGTGCAAAGCACGTCGGTAGAACTAGTCTCGCGTAAGCATATGAGTAATGTCGATCCGGGCCGCTTCATCCAACAATACTGCCAAATTAAAGTATGACATGCTGGTAAGAAGTATGACTATTATCGCCCACAACTCTTTGTGTTCTACTCGTGCATATAACATCTACGCATCAACCTGGCTCGGATGCCACTATTGGGGAACGCAATAATTTCAAAAATTTCCTACGCACACGCAAGATCCATCTAGGTGATGCATAGCAATGAGAGGGGAGAGTGTTGTCCACGTACCCTCGTAGACCGAAAGCTGAAGCGTTATATCAACGCGGTTGATGTAGTCGTACATCTTCACCATCCGACCGATCCTAGCACCGAATGTACAGCACCTCCGTGTTCAGCACACGTTCAGCTCGATGACGTCCCACGAACTCTAGATCCAGCTGAGGTCGAGGGAGAGTTTCATCAGCACGACGGCGTGATGATGGTGTTGATGAAGTTACTAACGCAGGGCTTCGCCTAAGCACTGCAACGATATGACCGAGGTGGAAATCTGTGGAGGGGGCACCACACACAGCTAAGACAACTGTCAACTTGTGTGTCTATGGGGTGCCCCCTTCCCCCGTATATAAAGGAGTGGTGGAGGAGGAGGGCCGGCCCTCTCATGGCACGCCCCAAGGGGAGTCCTACTCTGTCGGTGTACAAAAGTAGGGGCTCTCCTTTTGACCCCTCTACTTGTGCACGGGCAGTCAGAGCTGCACCTGCGGCCACACTAATTAGGGCAAAGGAGGGAAGCCAAAGGCACAAGACGGGCGAAGCAATGCCAAGACCAGAGACACAAAGAGCTAGAGGACAAGGTGGACTCCCCCAGCGAGACCCTTGCCGGGTTGGCCTCCGCAGCCCCGACAAGAGCCTTGCCACGACAACTTGCCCAACGCTAGTAGAGCGCGCCACCCTTGAGCCCAAGGGTTCCAACACCATCAAACACATTGGAACCAAGGTGGCTCGGGAGGCACCTCCATGGTGGCATGCAGATCTTCGTGAAGATCATAAACACACAAGATCAGATGAGGAGCAGAAGACGGTGATCCTTGGCAAGATCCTTGCCGAGGAAATCCACGAGACCTCCGGCAAGATCCTTGCCAGGGACGACCGCGATGCACCGGCAAGACCCTTGCCGAGGACACCTGCGGGGCCACAGCCAGGACCATGTCTGCCAAGACTCCACCACCGTTCCCATATAGCTGCCAGCCCAACCAGCTGGGAAGGCACCTGCATGGCGACGCGTGGCCTCTAGGCCAACTCCGCAAGCACCTACATGGTGGCATGCGGATCTTCGTGAAGACTCTGCCACCGCGCCAACCCAGCAGCCAGCCAACGTGTCACTACAACGCCTCATCAGCTCGGACGCGCGTCGGAGCCAGGCGAGGCGGCGATAGCTGGGACGAGCTTCCCCGCCGTCCCCGATAAAGCAAGAAGGGCACGTCGGCAGTGCATTAAATGCGTTTATCCGACGGTGCCACAGGATAGGCTTAACCACTGTATACCTTTCCACCTCCTGTATACCACTATGGCGACCCTTTTTGTCTATAAAAGGAGGCCTGAGGCGTACTGGAGAAGGATTCGGATCTTTTGGACTACGCACGCAGCACAGCTAGTTCGAGAGCTCAAGAACACTCAAATATACACCAAAGCAGGACTAGGGTATTACGCATGCTCGAACCTGGGTAAACGATCTTTGTGCTGACTACCAGACCCGCTCTTTGCACAACTCCGAGCCCGCCAACCGTAGAAGGGATCCCAGTGATTCCATAGGTGTCGTTTCCACCGACAACTTTGGTGCGCCAGGTAGGGGGAGCGCAGTTGTGAAAATCCGGTCTAGCAGTTAGTTTAGCAGTTCTTCATCGCCATGGCTCCCAAGAATAAGATGATCACGGCGATCGGTTCAACGGGAGCCGAACGGCCCGTACCAGTGCGGGCGAGTGGTCAGGCGGTCACGGACGGAAGCCGAGGCGCGGCCCGCGAACACCCACATCGCCCTGGCAGTCAAAGCCTGGCAAGCGGGATCGTTCATGCGCGAGGCGACGGGCCGCACGCCGCCAAATCCGAAGACAGAGTCGGGCCCCCCACAGGCGGCGCGGGGCCCTCCAAGGGCAGTGGCGTGCCACCCATGGGCGGCGCGGCGACTTCTAAGGCGCCTACGTCGGCGCCCATGACGCGCTCTTCCTAGGTTGTACGCGACAAGCAACGTCACCACGCTGGTGACCCCGGGCGCCGCCGTGGGAAGAGTCATGTGCCTCATTCGCAGGACGTAGAAGGCCAGCATGCACGCCGAGGCGTTGGAGAAAATGGCGCGCAGCCGCAAGGCCATGATAGAGCTCCTTCTAACGTGGTTAGAAGTCGGAGCGCGTCATGGTCCATGCAGCTTTCGCTGCCACCTACACCAGCAGAAGCTTTGGCACGCGCGCAGTTGCTCCTTGATTTTCCTCCTTCTGCGGAAAAGCTCGACGAGTGGAGAGCCACCATCCAGAGCCTCGTCGGCGTTGCCAACAAAGATGAGCCGCGACCAGCGAGGCCCTCAGGTTGGCGCTCCATCGAACCACCGCATGCTAGTGGTGGAAGAACCGGAGGTTCTGCGGCCACGGTGCACTCTCCTCCCCCACACCAACCACCGCGGGTGTCGGTCCGTCGTGATGATGCTTGTGATAACATTTCCATAGCATCGTCCGACCCACGGACCCACCGCGATCAGTGCCAAGTTCTTCGGGAGTGAGCCCATGAAGACGCTCGAACCACCATCGAGCGCCGCCGTGAAGCACGCCACCAGTAAGATAGGCGGGCGGGGCCCACTATGGACCACCTAGCACCGGGAGGCTCTGGCGGCTTACCCTACGAGGTGGGTTGCCCAACCTTTACCCATGAGCTACGGCAGTTCCAGTGGCCCTCCCACCGCACGTTCAAGACCGACGTTGGCGAGAAGTACAACGACAAGAACCACCCGTCGGAGTTCCTTAGCATCTACACCAACACAATGCAAGCTGCTGGAGCTCGCAACGACAAGGTGCTTGCCAATTACTTCCCGTTGGCACTTAAACCCAATGTTATGTCATGCTTGATGCACTTGCTGGCGGATTCCATTTCTTCTTGGTCGGATTTGTGTCATGAGTTTGTTGGCGCCTTCACTGGAAGCCACCAAGCTCATGGTTAGGCAAGCGATGTGCATATCATCCCCCAGAAGGAAGGTGAAAACCTGCGCAAGTACATATAGAAGTTCAGCCGGGTGCAATACAACATCCCAGATGTTCATCCGGCCGCCGTGATCAGCGCATTCCATCAGAATGTGCGCAACGGCAAGATGCATGAAGAGCTCGCGATGAACAAGGTCAAAGATGTGGCCGAACTTTATGTTCTGGCCGACAGGTGCGCTCAAGCTGAAGAGGTGTGGCACCCCGATCTGCATGGAGCAGGGGGCCTTTGCACATCAGCCCAGGATAACACCTGACGCACGACAGGTCCATGATACAACATTCCAGTTACAAGAATATTCATCAAATAAGATTACATCATTGATGAATACAGTTATCTGGCATAGCCCTACGGCTATTTGAATGGCAGCGGAAATCTATTTAAATGGCAGCGAAAGTCTTGGTCTGGTAGCATAACAACTATGACTGGGCTCCACAACTCAGAGGACTGGCAAGGTTACGGCCTAGCACGACGGATCAAGCGAACAATTCGGGTACGACCTACAAAACTGGCATGGCACACCAGGTCAGTACATTGAATGTACTTGCAAGACAACCAAATACATAGCATCCAAACAAACAGAAGACAAGGCAAGAACCAAGTGTATGCAACAACCTATCTCATATCAATTACTAAACATGGCATGATATAGATCAACTAAGCATGAACAACATCATAGCATCTACTAACATGGCAATAACATGGCATATCAAAACATGCTTATAACATGGTAATAGCAAAACATAGCATATCATCTCAATCATGGCATAATTTAACATATTAATCAAAGCATGGCATGGCATCATGAAACTATGTTGCATACAAACTACCGGTCATATTCAAAGCAGACATAACATGTTAATTTTATGCAACCATCTCTTGTTCTGCCATGGTTCTTTAAATGCAAACATATTACTCAAGTAATGCAACCAAACTTGTGCACCGAGTCCCTCAGACTCTCTTACCAATGGTTTGACTCGCAACCAAACGGTGATCACTCACGGATCACAAATGGAACCATACTCGGTTCAACGGCTTACCTTGTAACCAAACGGTGATCTTTCCGGCGATCACAACCATGACCAACACTTGGTCTCAAGCGGTGATCTTTCCGGCGGTCACAACCATGACTAACACTTGGTCTCCAACACTCACCGAGACCTCGTCTCGTGATCATATCAAAACAATGTTGTGACTTCTCACGACTATCCCATAGTCCAAGTCACCACATTCTTGTTACCAAATTAATCCACTTAATTATTTCAGGTTTATCCTCCATTTTGACCAAGACCAGATAGTGTGACCTACTACGAACTGTGTTGCTATTGATAGACTTTATAAACACTCTGCAGAGGTAGCGAATTGTACCCACACCACGGAACCCATGGCCTCGTCATCCCATTCGGGTGGACCAACGGCATTCCGATGAAACTGACCTACTGTCATGACACTCTCCCGGCCACTCCGACTCACTCCCCACTAGGCTGAGTATTCGGTCAGGGACTAGGCTGGGCTGTATGAATGGCCGAGAGAGCTACGGGTAAAAAGATACAGACGTTTAAAGCTCAGGGACTAGTCTGTAAAAATACTTCTACAAATAGGTCCCTGGTAGTTTAAATAGAACGCGTCTTTTCTGAGAATACGTTTTCTAGAGAGGAAAATGTATTTCCGGCCAAAGAAGAGGAAGAATACGCTTTCGGTGATTCAAAGCGCACTTTCCAGGAATACGCTTTCGCATGGGGAAAGCGGCTTCACGGCGGGGGCGCCGCCACTTATCCGACGTGGCGCTGGGCCAGGCCCTTCAGTAGCGGACAGGTGGGGTCACGCGAGGTGGGGCCCGCCTTGCCTGGCATCTTCAACCTCCCGCTCGGGATCGACCGAGGCCGAGGGAGGGGATCGCCTCGACGGTGATTGCCGACGACTTCGGACACCTCTCGCGATGGCCGACTACCCAGATGCTCAGAATGAAGAGGCGCATCTCGGGGTGGTAGCCTTTGTCGGTGTCAAAACCGGCGGATCTCGGGTAGGGGGTCCTGATCTGTGCATCTAAGGCTGATGGTAACAGGAGGCAAGGGACACGATGTTTTACCCAGGTTCGGGCCCTCTCGATGGAGGTAAAACCCTACTTCTTGCTTGATCGATATTGATGATATGGGTATTACAAGAGTTGATCTACCACGAGATCGTAGAGGCTAAACCCTAGAAGCTAGCCTATGATGATTATGATTGTGATCGTCCCTCTAAGGACTAAACTCTCCGGTTTATATAGACACCGGAGGGGGCTAGGGTTTACATTGAGTCGGTTACAAAGAAGGAAATATAATATCCGGATCGCCAAGCTTGTCTTCCACGCAAAGGAGAGTCCCATCCAGACAAGGGACGGAGTCTTGAGTCTTGTATCTTCACGGTCCAACAGTCCGGCCAAGGTATATAGTCCGGCTGTCCGGATACCCCCTAATCCAGGACTCCCTCAGTAGCCCCTGAACCAGGCTTCAATGACGATGAGTCCGGCGCGCAGTTTGTCTTCGGCATTGCAAGGCGGGTTCCATCTCCGAATACTCCAAAGTACCTGTCACAACGAACAGTGTCCGGCTTCCCATCAATGTTGTACTCCTCGGCTTCTGTGCTTCAATAATGACCATCTCCACGTGTCGAGCGAATACGAGGAGTCGAGGCATTTTTGCATTTGCCACCCCCGGTCCGGCAGGCAAAACCGTCTATTTGAAGAGACAGGGATTCTCAGATCCAAACCTCACCCTCTTCCCTCGAGCAAGCATCCAACAGAGTGCTCCGGAAAAAACCATTCCAACATGGCCGGTCGCCGCAGCTCTTCTTCTCATTCCCCTCGCTCCAAGCCAGGCGACTGGGAAGAGTGTTCAGTTCCTCAAAGCCGCTTAATAGAGCTGCAGACCCAAGGGTTTCTTCCACCAGCGTTCATGGTCCCCGTCCGAGCCGGACTAGCCACCTATAATGGCGGGGAGCAAGCGGAGAGATCTCCTAATCTATCCCCGGGGGAGCGAATATGCCTCATCCCGCATCTGCTGAGAGGCGTCGGGTTTCCAATCCACCCATTCCTTCACGGGCTCCTGGAGTTCTACGGCCTCCAGTTGCACAACTTCACCCCTGCCTCCGTGCTGCACATAGCAGGATACGTCGCCCTTTGTGAACTATTTCTGGGCTGCGAGGCTCACTTCGGGTTATGGAAGAAGTTGTTCTCCCTCGTCCCTCGCAACCAGGGGGAATCCATATGTCAAGTGGGCGGAGCCGAAGTATGGCGCGTCGCCGAGACCGGATACCTATCCGGTACTCCCAAGAAGGCACCGAAGAACTGGCCCTCGGAGTGGTTTTATATCGATGACGTTCCCCTTCTGGATCCAGTCCGGACAGGTCTCCCTGAGTTCAGTAATGCACCACCGAAGGCACACTGAATTTGGCGCCCTCGGGGCCCCCAAGAGGAGGATACCAGAGAAATACACTTCCTGATGAGCAGGATAAAGTTACTGGCAAAATCAGGGCTGACAATAGTCGAGGTTATGGCAATATGCATAATGCAGGGAGTGCAGACGCTTCAATATCGGGGGAAGCCCATGTGGCACTACAACAGGGAAGATGATGTCACCCGCTGTGGTCGTAAGGGTCCGGACTGCGCCACTGCTCTGGCGAGGATATTGTCTGATTTGTATAAAGGAGAAGAAGAAGAATTCCTTCATATTAAACTGCGGGATGGGTTTTCTATGTACAACCCCCCAAGTTGGGTAAGTCATCACTCTTTCCCCCGCTTCACTCATTCTGGCGTTCTTCGTCAAGATTATTTACCTCGATATTTTCGAGTAGGAACTGAGGAGGGCCGTAGAAGGAATCTCCAGCCCCTCCCCGCAGCCAGAGGACCCCGGAAGGGCCTTCGATCCAGGACTCGAAGAAGATCCGGATATTACTATGGAGCTCTTCAACGGGATATTTTATCACCGACTATCCCGGACTGCTACCTACATCGCGTGTAAGCCAAGCCAAAAAAAACCTATGCTCCGAAGAGGACTCCTTTCTGATGCCATGCCTTACATCTGAAGTGTCGTATTTTTGCAGAGACGACAGTCAGAGCGCGGCGCCGAGCCCCTGGGGACTCGTCGGCAAAGGGCGTCCGGATCAGGCAGGCTTAAGAGGAAGGCGGTTAGGGCCGAAACGCCGCTACAGAGGTATGGTAAAAACCTGCTCTATGATTATTGTGTTTGAAATGTAATAGCATCCTTCGTGTCCTGGCAGAAAGAGGAGTAGCCGGACTATATCCGGAGATCCTGCCAATCACACCTCCCCCAGAACCGGCTTCGAGAGAGGAGGTGGACGCGGGGCCGATGCTGAATTGTCCTCTGATAGAGGATGCGGATATGCTCTCTGCCACGAATTCCGAAGTAGAGAGCGCCATGAACCACCGGCACCGATGGGCCGTACTTCGCAACAACATCTTTTCCGAAGAGGCATTTAATGCTTTCAATTCGGGAGACACATACATCCGAGCTGCTCAAGGCGGGCTTGCCCGAGCGACGGACCAGTATGCCAAAGATATACGAGTAAGAAAATTTGATAAGCATGTATAGCAGTAGCCCCTGAGACTTGAAACGGCTGGAACAATTGTTTTAAGGATCAATTTATGCACAGGTCCTTGTAGATAAGAATGCCCAATTGTCTCGAGGGCTGGAGGAGTGCAAGACCTAGCTGAGGGCCACGGTTGCCAAGTTAGAGGAATCCCAGAAGGCCTCATCTGGTAACATTTGTCTCAATTGTACGGAAATGTACCAGTTAGTAAGTGGCTTGTATGATGAGTCTAACAGAAAATTTTGCAGACAATCCCGGGGTGAATCCAGAGGGGGTAAGAGATAACGAGTCACATCTCCAAAGGCAGCTAAAAGCTGGCGAGCGTGTTCTTACGCAAGTTAGGCAGGAGAAGAACAATCTTCAAGATGCCAATATCCGACTGGGCGTCAAATTAAAAGGTGTTCACGCTCAGCTGGCGGACTCCATGAAGGAGAACAAAAGGCTTCGTCGCGGCATTTATGGTAAGTTCCTAGACGAACTGTATTACAGCTCGACGAGGAAGCATAGTGAAGGAATTTTTATTCTGTAGGTATGCTGACGGGCTGCCCTGAAGAAGAGATGCACGCGTCTGCAGGCGATTTGTTGCAAGACCTCTCACAGCTGCACGAGCGAGCTCGGCAGGTGATGCAGGGCATTGCTCAGGCCTTGTGGCCATCAAGCTTCTTGCCGAAGGGCATTGGGGAGCTCGTGGATATGCTCCAAGGAGCACGGCGGTGCTTCCGATTGTGGAAGATGTCAGCCTGCCGACAAGGTGCAAGAGAAGCCTGGGCTATGGTGAACACGCGCTACACCAAGCTTGACCCGAACCATATGGCCGAAGTCGGACCGGCGCGGCCGGATGGGCAAGAAATTCCCGTGAGTCTGGTGTATGACCAGGTAGCGTTAGCCGCAAAGTATTCCCAACAGGATTGTAAGCTAGATAGCCTGTTGGATGGTATAGAGGAGGAATATAGTTAGTCCAAGTGACGGTGTAATTCAATGGACATATGTAGTCCCTAGCCGGATTAAAATCATTTGTCATGGTGGACCTTTTTGCTTCAGCCCCCAGATCCGATAGTCCGGGGTGTATCCGAATACCCGCTCAGTTATACAGAACCGGGGTATGCGTGGAAACTAGGCGTAGGGGTCATAAGTGCTTGAACAGACAAGTACCCAACTAGTTATGTTATATTACATGGATAGTAAGAAACATCTTCCAGGGAGAATAGTTTCGTTAGGGGTTCCTTTCCCTAGGTACGCATGAAACGATGTACATGTCCGGACTGTGAATAGGGACACAGGATACAAAAACTTCTGGGGATTCATATTGTAATAAACGAAAAACATCTTTTGTTCACTGACCGAATATTCCCTTAAGAACACTAGCTTTCGGCTTCACCCAGTCTGAGGTACACATCCGGCTGAACTGGCAGTAATAATCGCAGAGGTGCTCCCCTTATGCCCTAGCCGAATTAATGGGAACGTAGGGCATAAACACAAGAGCCAGGCAACCCAGCATGGCCACATCTTAAGTCATATCGATGCATATAATGGTGAAAAAAGGGCACATATGGAAAAAGAATGCATATGTGATAGGCAAGAAGCCATGAAAGCAATTATATTTAGCTTCCGTATAGGAAGCCCCCAGGTATGGCTTACACACATAGTGCGGCCGGAGTGATCTGAGCGTCCGCACTGTATTGAGTGCTTTGTGTGAAGAAGGAAAAAGGTCGAGAAAGGAAAAAGGAGGGAACATAATTAAAAAAGGAGGGGGTAAGGAGACGAACACTTAGTTCGGTACTAGGCGTAGAATCTCCGGAGTCTGGCCGCGTTCCATGGGTTTGTCTCGAGTCTGTTATCGGATGCATTACGTAGGTGGTACGCTCCTCCGGTGAGAACTTTATCAATAACGAAGGGACCCTCCCACTTAGGTTTGAGCTTGTACTCTTCTTCTCTGGTAGGCGTAGAATGAGTTCGCCAATATTATAAGTTTTGGCCCGCACTTCTCTGCTTTGGTACCGTCGAGCCTGCTGCTGATAGAATGCGGAACGGGATTTTGCGACGTCTCGCTCCTCCTCCAGGGCATCTAAGTTATCCTGCCGATCCAACTCGGCTTCCTTCTCTTCGTACATGTGCACACGAGGCGAATCATGTATTATGTCGCAAGGTAGTACTACTTCTGCGCCGTACACCATAAAAATGGTGTATATCCGGTGGTGCGATTCAGCGTGGTCCGCAGCCCCCAGAGTATGGAGTCGAGCTCTTCGACCCAGTGCGTGTCTGATTTTGTCAAGGATCGCACTAGTCTGGGTTTGATGCCGCTCATGATGAGACTGTTTGCACGTTCGACCTGGCCGTTTGTTTGGGGATGGTAGACGGAGGCGTAATCGAGCTTAATGCCCATGTTGCCGCACCAAGTTTTCACTTTATCGGCTGTTAAGTTTGAGCCATTATCAGTGATGATGCTGCGGGGGACGCCGTATCGGTGTACAACCCCGGATATGAAGTCTATCACTGGTCTGGATTCGTCTATTTTCACTGGTTTAGCTTCTATCCATTTGGTGAACTTGTCCACCATGACCAATAAGTATTTTTTCTTATGGCTTCCCCCTTTAAGGGGTCCGACCATATCCAGCCCCCAGACCACGAAGGGCCAAGTAATGGGGATTGTTTGGAGAGCGGTAGGGGGCATATGACTCTGATTGGCAAAGAGCTGGCAACCGACGCAATGTTGGACAAGGTCATGTGCGTCTGCTCGGGCTGTCGGCCGATAAAAGCCTGTACGAAAGGCCTTGCTAACAAGCGCCCGAGCCGCGGCGTGGTGCCCGCCGAGTCCGGCATGGATTTCAGCCAATAGCTGCCGCCCTTCCTCTTCGAAGATGCATCTTTGGAGCACTCCGGTCGCACTCTTCTTATAGAGTTCTCCCTCATGTACTTTGTAGGCCTTGGAACGCCGCACAATACAATGTGCTTCATTTTGGTCCTCGGGGAGCTCCTACCTATTTAGGTAGGCCAAGAAAGGCTTGGTCCACGAGGCGATTACACCCATGATTTCGTGGGCCAAAGGTGTTATTTCGGTGGCGGAGCCGCTGATTACGTCTGATGGTTCGGAATCTGGGGGTGTATTCGGATCCGTGCTAGTGTTGCCGGACTCCCCTTCCCATACCACGGATGGCTTGAACAGCCTTTCCAGGAATATGTTAGGTGGGACAGGATCGCGTTTAGCGCCGATGCGGGCGAGGACATCCTCCGCTTGGTTGTTTTCTCGAGCCACATGGTGGAATTCGAGCCCCTCAAACCGAGCTCACATTTTGAGGACGGCATTACGGTAGGCCGCCATTTTTGGATCCTTGGCATCAAAGTCTCCGTTTATTTGTGATATTGCGAGGTTTGAATCCCCGCGCACCTCCAGGCGTTGAATGCCCATAGAGACTGCCATCCGAAGACCGTGCAATAGAGACTCGTATTCGGCTGTGTTGTTGGAGTCTGTGTATAATATTTGGAGTACGTATTGGACCGTGTCTCCGGTGGGAGACGTCAGGACTACACTTGCTCCCAATCTGGCCAGCATCTTAGAGCCATCGAAGTGCATGATCCAGTTACAGTACGCGCCGTACTCTTTAGGGAGTTCGGCTACTGTCCATTCGGTGACAAAGTCAGCCAGTACTTGCGACTTGATGGCCCGTCGTGGTTTGTATGTTATGTCGAATGGAAGGAGCTCGATGGCCCATTTAGCAATCCGGTCCGTAGCGTCGCGTTATTTATTATGTCGTTGAGTGGTACTTCGGAGGCCATTGTAATCGAACACTCTTGAAAGTAGTGTCGTAGCTTCCGGGATGCCATGAAGACCGCATATGCTATCTTTTAATAGTGTGGGTACCGGGATTTGCATGGGGTGCGGACCGTGGATACGTAATATACCGGCTTCTGGAGCGGGAATTTGTATCCGTCAGCCTCTCGTTCGACGACGAGCACTGCACTTACAACTTGATGTGTTGCAGCTATGTACAGCAGCAAAGGTTCGCCAATATTTGGCGCTGTTAGGACTGGATTACTGGCTAGTAAGGTCTTTATTTCGTCCAGTCCAGCCACGGCTGCATCCGTCCACACGAAGTGTTCGGTGCGCCGAAGAAGGCGGTAAAGAGGTAATGCCTTTTCTCCTAACCGGGAGATAAAGCGGCTTAAGGCAGCCACGCATCCAGCTAGTTTCTAGATATGCTTGAGGTCTGTTGGGATAGCCAACTGCCACAGAGCTCGGATTTTTGTCGGATTCCCTCAATTCCTCTATTGGAAACAATGAAGCCGAGCGGCTTCCCAGAGGGCACGCCGAAAACACATTTTTCCGGGTTTAGCTTGATGTCGTATGTTTGGAGGTTATTGAGCATAAGCCTCAAGTCGTCTATTAGGGTTTCGACGTGTCTTGTTTTTATGACCACGTCGTCCACATATGCCTCCACTGTCTTGCTGATTTGCTTTTCCAAGCATGTTTGAATCATGTGTTGATAGGTTGCGCCGGCATTTTTAAGCCCGAAAGGCATAGTGTTGAAGCAGAAAGGACCATATGGCGTTATGAAAGCCGTTGCAGCTTGGTCGGTGTCGGTGTCAAAACCGGCGGATCTCGGGTAGGGGGTCTCGAAATGTGTGTCTAGGCGGATGGTAACAGGAGACAAGGGACACGATGTTTTTACCCAGGTTCGGGCCCTCTCGATGGAGGTAAAACCCTACTCCTGCTTGATTGATATTGATGATATGGGTAGTACAAGAGTGGATCTACCACGAGATCAAGGAGGCTAAACCCTAGAAGCTAGCCTATGGTATGATTGTTGTTGTGTCCTACGGACTAAAACCCTCCGGTTTATATAGACACCGGAGAGGGCTAGGGTTACACAGAGTCGGATACAATGGTAGGAGATCTACATATCCGTATTGCCAAGCTTGCCTTCCACGCCAAGGAAAGTCCCATCCGGACACGGGACGAAGTCTTCAATCCGGTATCTTCATAGTCTTGGAGTCCGGCCGATGATGGCAGTTCGGCTATCCGGACACACCCTAGTCCAGGACTCCCTCAGTAGCCCCTAAACCAGGCTTCAATGGCGACGAGTCCGGCGCGCATATTGTCTTCGGCATTGCAAGGCGGGTTCCTCCTCCAAATAATTTATAGAAGATTGTGAACACCAGGATAGTGTCCGGCTCTGCAAAATAAATTCCATATACCACCGTAGAGAGAATAATATTTACACAAGTTCAATCTGCTGATGTATTTTGTGGCGTGACGTCACACCATAACCAAGCTTTTACTCGAATCGTTTTGATTACACCACCTCAGCGCGTTTAGCGAAGCGGTTTCCTTGGCACGTCTTGTCAAAGCAGAGATTGTGTTCCCCTTATTCCGGGATCCTCATCAATACGGATGTGGGTAACCCAACCGCACCTGTTGCCACGCCCCCTCCATCGAAGGCGAGTTCCAAACGGTCACGAGGACGGCTCTTGGTATTCTCCTTTATAACGAGACCAAGGCCCGTTCCTTTTCTTCAATCCTCAATCGAATCCACCCCTCACCCCGAGTTCCAACACCCAGAGCTCTAGATTCGGGCACTTCGGACCTTCGACATTGTTCGGCTCCGACCTACAGGGCCGGTGGATGCCCTCCTTCGTCACGGAAGAGGACGTGCTAAAGCTGAGAGAAGCCAGGTACTTAACCTATGAGATTGCGCATAGGTTGCCTGCCCAGGGGAAAATCATTCCTACTCCCGAGCCTGGCGAGAGTGTCGTGTTCGTGTCTCACCTCCGTCGGGGTTTAGGCTTCCCGATGGATCCCTTCGTGAGGGGGCTCATGTTTTACTATGGGTTGGAATTCCATGATTTGGCTCCGGAGTCCATCCTCCACATCTCATCATTTATTGTCGTCTGCGAAGCCTTCCTCCGCACTACCCCTCACTTCGGTTTGTGGCTCAAAACCTTCAACGTGGAGCCGAAGATGGTTGAGGGGCGTCAGGCAGAGTGCGGTGGGGCGGTTATAAGCAAGAGGGCTGATGCTCCATGGCCCGAGGGCTCTTTTCAAGAGGAGCTCGACTTGTGGCAACAGGAGTGGTTTTATATCACCGCTCCCAGGGGCAGCAGGCAAAAGTCGCCGCCCGCCTTTCGCTCGGGCCCTCCACAACGGCTGACGTCATGGGTCAACAAAGGGCTTGACTGGGGGCCGTCCAAGGACGTACCCCTATTGCAGGGCCGGATCCGAGACCTCCAAGAGAGGGAGATCAATCTGGTCGTAGTGACGCAGGTCATGTTGATTCGGCGTCTTCTGCCCTACAAACGTCGCCCTCTCCGCCTGTGGGAATTCAATCCAGAGGGACCACGACTTCTCCAACACTTCATGGGTACGACACCCGTGGAGATGTACAAACTATTCTTCGGATCACAAGAGATGTGTCCGGACTTAACCGAGGACGCCGGCCTAAGCTGCAATCGCCCGGATACTCAAGTAAGTAGTCTTGTGTCTAGACATACCGTCCGTTTATTTATCATGGATTTGCCTTTTTAACCAGCTATCCCCTAAACATGAGTGGATAGCGCAAGCAAAACTGATACTGTGTCCGGCCCCCCTCCCGGAGACCACGCCGGATCCGGTATTAGTCAAGATGCTGGAGGTTGCGCTCTCAGATGAGGGCGAAGGGGAAAATAGGAGAATTAGTGCCTCTGCTAAGGAGGCTCTCAGAGAAGGGGGGATCGAGAACCCCTCCCTCCAGGGGGAGAAGAGGACCGCTTCCGAAGATCTGGAGGCCAAGGCCTCAAAGCGGGGGAAGAAATCTTCATCGGAGGGTCCAGCGCCAGGAGAAGCCCCGGCCGCACTATTTCCCCAAGGGAATCAGCCCTCCAGCGAGCCGTAAGTAGAAAAGGGAGCTTTGTAATAAGGGACATCCCTGTTTTTATTTCTGAGGATAACCGGAGTTCTTACCTTGTAGTTCGGATCTCAGCCCTTCTCAGCGGAGCTCATCTTCGGGGGATCTTCGTCCGGAGATGATGGAGAGTGAAATGCCTCCATCTGCCGCTCCGTCAGGCGGGGCGGACGACCCTGAGGTGTCGTCGCGGAGGGTCTCCCCGAGTCCGGCGGGGCCGGAGAGTTCAGCACCAACTGGTGTACGGCCGGGGGAGCTGAAGAATCTGCTCGAGAGGGCGTCTATCTCAGAAGATCACCGCACATTAATGAGTACGGTGATTGAAAGGATCTTATCCGCCGAGAGCGGGTTGCATGAGGCCGTCGGAAGTTTACTGACGGGGTTTGAGGTACGCAAAAAATGACATACCATTTGACAGTTTTGCACATAGAGTGCGCCCTGTATAGATAGTAGCCCCTGAGACTCGGTATGTTGTCGAAAGCGACAGCGTACCGAGGATCATAATCTCAGTTATAAAATGTCGCCTTTCCTATGCAGGTGGCGGATCGTTCGGTGGCCAGCCGGACTGATAGAGTTGCCGAGCTGAAGCGGCAACTCGACATTGTGGATGCGGACATCGCGCTGGTCAATAAACGACTTGACGAGTCACAAGGTAGGTGGTTTCTCCGCGGTCACCTGGTAAGGGAGCTGATGCTTACGCCTTACAACATGTATGCTTGATGCAGATGGCGCCGCTGCTATGGAGGGCCTTCAGGCAGAGCTTGCTCGAGCCAAGGAGCAAGCCCGAAGGAGTGATGCGGTTGCCTCGAAGGCAGCCGAAGAGCTAAAAGCCGAAAAGGCTGCTCACTGCCGAAGCAGGGAGGAGATGGCCGGAATGGCCGTGAATCTGAAGGATGCTACCGACCGCTGTGAGGTTCTTGAAAGAGAACGCCGAGCGGGGCAAGAGGACCTGAAGAAGGCCACCGCCGAAGCCAAGGATGCCTGTTCTGCAATGAGGGCTATAAAGGAGGAGCTGCGTCAGGACGGAGACATTGCGGCTGGAAAGCCCTTTCTGCTACGCAGGAAGTTCACGGATCAGAAGTATGCTCAGTTGGGCCAGCTGTGGGGTGCGGAGGATCCTTATCTGGATTTGGCTGCGAGTGCGGCGGACGCAGTCGTGCACTTTCGAAGCCAAAAGGATCATGAGATGGAAGAGCTTTTTTGGTCTCAATTCCATAGTCCGGAGTGTCCCCTTCCGTTAACCGATCGGTTGGCTGAGTGGGCTGAGCTGAATAGGCTGTCCGGACTTGCCATGAAGGACGTCGTGGCTCATCTGTGGCCGGAAAGGCCCAAGCCAAAGAGTTATTTTGGTTTAGTGCAGCAATTCCTTGATGCGGTGCCGCATATCAAGGCGATGAAGCGGTCGGCATGCATAGAGGGTGCACGGATGGCTCTCGCCTGTGTCAAAACATACTGGGCAGAGATGGATGCCACCGACGTTGCATCCCGGGATTCGGATCGAAGACGTTTACCCGCCGAGCACTATTTTGAGGAAGTCCTGCAGGGCGCTCGTTTAGTAGAGTCGCAGTGCTCGAAAAATGTTGTGTTCAAATGACATGTATGATCTGTAAAACCATATTTATAATATAAGGGCTTTTTATACTTGTGCGTTCAAGTATTGAAATTCCTCTTGTGCGGCCGTTAATGTATATATATATAACCTCAAAGATGGCAGTCTTCGGCTTCAGCCCCCACGCACATGGTGCGGGGGTGTTTGCAAAAAAGCGCATTTTTACACTTAATCCAACGTCTTGGTCCTGTGAAGGAGGTGGTAGCGTAGCAAACGAGTCAACCAGACTATAATGCTTTATCACTTTCACTTAGCCATAGGAGTTCGAAGGTGGAGCTATGATATAGCCCCTAGGGGCACCGCTCTCTCCGAATTCGGGGCGCGTATGTGCCTGACCGGGAAACGGTCCTTCGTCAAAGCAGAGGAATTCTAGACATTCCGGTAGTCAACTGAGTGGTTGACCAGTCTCTCGCTATATCATGACAGTCAGTTTTCGGCTTTCTCTACTGAGGTACTCGCCTGGCCGAACCGGGGCGTAATCGCAGTAGTTCTCCTGGTGCCGCGTTAGCCGATAATACGGAACGTAAGGCAGCAAAACACAAGAGCCGGGCAAACCCAACATTTGACCAAAGACATGATTCGGAGCTGATGCATATAAGGCCTAACTCGAGAGGCCGAACACTCCCTAAGGTATTCGGTCTTTATGAAAAACGGGCCGAACGATGCCCTAAGCCCCTAGTGTTTAGGTACGCACGAAATCTTCTGACACGGCCGATGCCAAAACGTTAGCCTCCTCCTTGGTTATGATAAGAAACCGGGGGATGTATAGCAACAAGAGACAGTAAAAAAGGTTTACGCAGGGTCACAATCTGAAAAGAATCCTTGTAATGGGTCCCTGCTGCACGTCTGCGCCTGTGTCTCCGTTGTGCTGTATCTTGGACGGGTGTAGCACGTTGTTCATCTGTAAAGAGAAGAACTTAGTTTTAAAAAAAGGTCGTGCGAAAAATGCATGTAAAAAGGAGTATGATTTAAAAAATGAATAAAATTGAGCTTTATTGGCTCTCATTCTTCGTTCATGCAGCCCCTTGTAAAGGGGTATGCGGTTGGGAAGCCCCTTGTTTGTTTATGCCGGACTCGCCTAGCCGTGTCCGGGGTCTAAATGACCTGTTTTAGGGGCTTCGATCAGCTAGGCCGGATTAGTTTGTGGCTGTCAAGGCAGTCTCACGTTTTTCCGTGGTCGAGGAACACTCGAAGTTACCCTTTAATGAGATGATGCCGCGTGGACCGGGCATCTTAAGTCTAAGAGACGCGTAATGCGGTATCGCTTTAAAGCAGGCGAAAGCTTCGCGTCCCAATAGTGCTTGATGGTTACATTTAAATGGGGCAATATGGAAGATTAGCTTTTCGCAACAGAAGTTGTCGGATGAACCGAACACAACTTCTAGTAGTAAGGAGCCCGTACTATTGGCATAAGGGCCTGGCGTCGCTCCTTTAAAGGAAGTGCCGCTGTGGCGAATTTTGGTAGGGTCTATCCCCATTCTGCGGATGGTGTCCTGGTATAGCAGGTTTATATCACTGCCGCCGTCCATTAGGACTTGTGCAAATTGTAGTCCGTCGATTATAGGATCCAATATCAAAGCAGTCCATCCTGCGTTTCGAATACTTCTGGAGTAATCCAGATGGTCGAAAGTAATTGGTTTTAACATCCAATCTCGGGATTCCGCTGTGGAGGACCGTGCGGCGCGTGCTTTTGTAGATGCCGCCCTATTTTTCCTTGTTATCACTTGAAGTGAATTCACTGTTTTGACTTCTTATGGGAAGTTCTTTTGTTTTCCGGCGCTCTTCTTGTGGGGTTCGTCATCATCCTCGCTTGGTGTGTCGAGCCCCTTGTGTTCAGCGTTAAATCGGCCAGACTGCTTGAAGACCCAACAATCTCTGTGGGTATGGTTTGCAGGCTTCCCAGGGGTACTATGAATTTGACATATCCTATCCAAGATTTTGTTTAGGTTGGATAGCTCGTCACTGTTGTCCTTAAGAGGCAGTGTTTTGCTGTTCGGCCGAGAGCTTTTGAACCCGGCATTGACCGCCGTGTTCTTTGGGCCATTTTCCTTATTCCGGCGCTGATCTTTTCTGCGTCTTGATTTCCCATTTCCATCCCTAACCTCAGATGTACTCGGGTCACTGGTGCTGCGTCTTGCCAGCCAACTATCTTCCCCCGCACAGAAGCGGGTCATGAGGCTTGTTAGCGCGGCCATTGTTCTTGGTTTTTCCTGGCCGAGGTGTCTGGCGAGCCATTTGTCTCGGACGTTATGTTTAAAGGCTGATAAGGCTTCGGCATCCGGACAGTCGACTATTTGGTTCTTTTTGGTGACGAACCTGTTCCAGAATTTGCGTGCTGACTCTTCGGGCTGTTGAGTTATGTGACTTAAATCGTCTGCATCCGGAGGGCGGACATAAGTTCCCTGAAAGTTTGCTCGAAACGCATCCTCGAGCTCTTCCCAACTTCTGATGGTATTTTCTGGGAGGCTTTTGAGCCAATGCCGAGCTGGCCCTTTAAGCTTGAGGGGTAGGTATTTTATGGCGTGGAGATCGTCTCCTCTAGCCATATGTATGTGTAGGATATAATCCTCAATCCAGACTCTGGGGTCTGTTGTTCCGTCATATGCCTCTATGTTTACGGGTTTGAATCCCGCTGGAAATTCATGATCCAGTACCTCATCGGTGAAACATAGTGGGTGTGCGGCGCCCCTGTATTTAGGTGTTCCGTTATCTTTGAACACTCGGCGTATTGTGTTGCTTCCTGGAGGAGACAACAACAAACTTCGAACACTCTGCCATCTTTATTTGATGGTATCCAGAGTATGCGTCGAGGAAACACAGTGAGTCGTGTCCTGCGGTGGCGTCGATGATTTTGTCGATGCGAGGGAGGGGGAAGGGATCCTTGGGGCAAGCCTTGTTGAGGTATTTGAAGTCGACACATAGGCGCCATGATTTGTCCTTCTTTGGTACCATTACTAGATTTGCCAGCCAATCCGGATGCTTGATATCTCTGATGAATCCGGCCTCGAGTAGTTTGGCTAGATCTTCCCCCATGGCATGCGGTTTGGGCTCTGAAAAGCGCCTTAGAGTCTGTTTGACAAGCTTGTATCCTTTTAGTATATTGAGACTGTATTCGGCCAGTCCACGTGGGATGCCCGACATGTCCGAGGGGTGCCAGGCGAAAATGTTCCAATTCTCGTGTAGGAAGTCTCGCACTGCAGCGTCCATTACGGGGCTCAACTGTGTCCCGATGGAAGCTGTCTTCATGGGGTCCATTGGATGGACATGGAATTTGACTATCTCGTCTGCGGGTTTAAATGAGGTGGACTTGGGTCGCTTGTCGAGTATCACGTCGTCCCTGTCCATGATGGCACGCAGCATTGTTAGTTCTTTGGCTGCTAGAGCTTCGGATAATGCTTCCAGGGCTAGTGCTGCGGTTTTGTTTTCGGCGCGAAGTGCGACGTCCGGATCACTAGCTAGAGTGATGATTCCATTGGGTCCGGGCATTTTAAGCTTCATGTACCCGTAATGGGGTATAGCTTCAAAGCTTGTGAACGCGTCCCGCCCTAAAAGGGCGTGGTATCCGCTGCTAAAAGGAGCCACTTGGAATGTGATTTCTTCGGACCTGTAATTCTCCGGAGTGCCGAATACCACATCAAGTGTGATTTTTCCCGCACACCGTGCTTCCCGGCTAGGGATGATTCCCCTGAAGGTCGTGCCGCTTTGCTCAATGCGGCTTTTATCAATTTCCATCTTGTTGAGTGTTTCTTCGTAGATCAAGTTTAATCCGCTTCCGTCGTCCATGAGTACTTTAGTGAGCCGAAAGCCGTCCACGATTGGGCTAAGGACCAAGGCGGCTGGTGCCCGGACTGTCTGGAATTGAGGCTCGCCACTGGCACTGAAAGTTATAGCAGTGTTGTTCCACGGATTTATTTTTGCCACGTGGAAAATTTCAGCGAAATTTCGATGAGCTCGCTTGCGCCTATTGTTTGAGGCGAAAGTCTCGAAGACTGTTAGTACCGTATTGTTTTCTTTGGCGGGATGTTGTTCTGCTTTATGGCTTACAAGAAGATCCTCGCCACTTTTTGCTACCTGCCGGAGTATCCAACATGCTCTAAGGCTATTTGTTGGTGTAGTGTCCGGCGTGTTGTGGAGTTTACATGGCCCATTGAGCCATTCTTCCAATACGGTTCCATGCCCTGGGGTGGGCTTTGGTTTCTTGGGGATTGGATCGGCTGACTTACGAGAGTTTGCCCGTTTAGTTTGGACAAAGGTTTTAGTGAGAGTCGGACTATCCCAAAATTCTGCTTGGGTTTTCCAGGCGCTCTCCATCGCACAGTACTTCTATAATATGGCTGCTAAGTCAGCAAAGTGTGTTATGTCACTGCGACTTATAGCATTAAGGATCCCTTTGTTCGTGCAGTTTTTGCAGAAGAGTGAGATCGCGTCTTCCTCACGACAGTCCTTTACCTTGTTTAGCACAAGGAGGAATCTGGACCAATAGCGATGTACTGTCTCTTGGGGCTCTTGTCTGATATGGGAGAGACGGTTTAATTCTGGATGGGTGGGTGTAGCTGAATCTGGATTCTGATCCGGTCTAACGCCCAGGGGCAGAGGAGCTTCCGGGCTTGATAGCTCGGGAACCGGAGTGCTGCCTGATTTTTCCGGCCCGATACCCGATTCTAAATCCAGGGTCTGGGTCATTTTTTCCCGCAAGCGGGTATCCGGCTCAGAGAGCTCGGTAATCCGGACATAATTCATCCTCAAAATAGAGGGATAATCCTCTATCTCGTGGGTGATCGGTGGGGATTTAATATCCCTCTGGTCAGGTTTAAGCCTGACCCGATCATAGTCTGTAGCGACTCCCAAAGCGGCGATGCGATCCAAGAGCTCATTGAAGGAGGAGAGCTCTATTGGATTCATCTGTTCGACGAGTTCCGAATTGATGTGGAGGCTGTTTTTGATGACTTGAGAGGTCATCGTTAGCGCGGAAGCCGATCGGGCAGCCATGACGAAGACGCCTAATCGGAGAGTCTGGCCTACCACCAGTGCTCCCCCACAGGTGATGTTATCCTTGAAAACGGGACGGGACATTGAGCCTCACAGCGACAGCACAGAGGAACTCTCAATGAAAGCGCCAATGTTGGTGTCAAAACCGGCGGATCTCGGGTAGGGGGTCCCGATCTGTGCGTCTAAGGCTGATGGTAACAGGAGGCAAGGGACACGATGTTTTACCTAGGTTCAGGCCCTCTCGATGGAGGTAAAACCCTACTTCCTACTTGATTGATATTGATGATATGGGTATTACAAGAGGATCTACCACGAGAGCGTAGAGGCTAAACCCTAGAAGCTAGCCTATGATGATTATGTTTGCGATCGTCCCTCTAAGGACTAAACTCTCCGGTTTATATAGACACCGGAGAGGGCTAGGGTTTACATGGAGTTGGTTACAAAGAAGGAAATATAATATCTAGATCACCAAGCTTGTCTTCCACGCAAAGGAGAGTCCCATCCGAACACGGGACGGAGTCTTGAGTCTTGTATATTCACGGTCAAACAGTCCAGCCAAGGTATATAGTCCGGATGTCCGGATACCCCCAAATCCAGGACTCCCTTAGCCTCTTCCGCCGACGAGCGCCGGACTGGCCGCGGTTAAGCTTGCGGCGAGAAGGAGCTTCGGTCACCGGTGAAGTGGGGGCTACGATGGAGGAGGGAAAGAGCTGAGGCTACGAGGAGACTTGCCGGACTCTGGGGGTTGCAGTGGTGGTGGAGGAACGGTGAGGGAAGCTCGGGATCACCGAAATCGAGCGGGTCCTGAGACGGCGACCACGGCGGCGGTGGTGGTTGGGGAGCGACTCCGGGGAGGAATGTATGGCTCGGGGAAGCGTAGAGATAAGGGGAGGTGTTGCTGGTGATCTCCAAATGGCCTCGGGTGGGCTATATATAGCCGGGGCAAAGGCACCCGAGCCGGTTGCCGCCGAGCGCGTCCGGCCACGGTTCTGCCGGCTGCAGCAGTCACGGGGGCGCACGGGAAGGCGACGAGGGGGAAGTGGACGAGTGCCAGAGGCTCACGGAGATGAGCAGCGCTCGGAGACGAATAGAGGAAGAGGGTAGGGGCGAGGAAGAAAACGGGCTCATGGGCATGCACAGCTCGATCATTGGCACGGCTCGCCGGAGAAGAAAACAGAGGGGGCGAGCGGTCCATAGGGAAGAGGACGCCGAGGGAAAACTGTGGGGCATTAATGGCAAGGCCAGAGCCGGTCAAAGCAGCGTTGCCGACAAGAACAGTGGCTAGACCACCGTTTTGGGCTGGTTACACTCGTGGTCACCACGGACAAGGCGCGCTCTAGAGTTTTTACTGATGCCAGCTCATATCTACCGCGTAGTCCTTCGAAGAGAGAGTGTTACTATGGTAAATAAACGGGAAGAGATAAATTGAGCTGAGTAAACCAAGCTCCACAAGTTTGTTGTTGCAAACTTGACCACATCATAGAGGTAAAACTAGATAGGTTAAAAAGTAAACCTGATGTCTAGGAGGCTTAGGGTAGCAAGGACTACGGTCCTTGTAATTATGAGTTCATCAGGAAAAAGAATTAATATAGTTGGAGTGCAACTACCAAATCTGGTCCAGAAACTAGATGATGAACAAGCACTCACTAGGAGTGTTGGATTGAGCTAAAACTTGGCAAAGCTTGATGATTTG
This sequence comes from Triticum aestivum, assembly GCF_018294505.1. Taxonomy (NCBI): domain Eukaryota; kingdom Viridiplantae; phylum Streptophyta; class Magnoliopsida; order Poales; family Poaceae; genus Triticum; species Triticum aestivum. The sequence goes on from NC_057798.1 coordinate 209,393,684, forward strand.
ATCATAGGTCGATGCTGCAAAAATATCATACCAAATGGACTTGCCAAAATGGTACTTCCTTCACAGCTATCGGTTTTGCCCAGCAACTTGATAAAAATCCTCAGGGAAAATGGCTAAATAAAATGAGCCAAAATCTTGTGGAGATAGGTTATATGAGTAGGAGAAGGCCTGGGAATATTTTCAGCCATAACAGAGCAAGGTAAAATATACTTGCTTCACAAACTGGAAGTTTGGACAGAAACCAAGAATTGCTCTTGTGCTCACATAGTTCAATGAAATGAACTGAATTTAGGTGGAGGCTAATGATTTGAGATACTTGAGAAGAAGGAAAAGTTTTATCCCATTTGGAAACTCTATGAAGGTACTTCCTTCACAATGTTACCATCTGGTCAGAAACTTTGAAAAATTGGACAGTGGGCTAAGATGAAGGGATTGAGCTCATCTTTGGTATCCATGGGTTATTTATCAATGTTAATCACCCTGCCAAATTTCAGCTCAAATGGATCAAGGGTTCAAGCACTTCCTTTCCAAAAAATTTAGATAGGGCAGGAACTTGCATTGGATCATGTGCTCAAATTATGAACTTTGGAGCATGGGTTTGGATTGAAATGGTGAAGATATAGCAAGTACAAGCTCCACAAATTATTTGGGAATTTTCCTTGCTATAAAAATGGTAGCTCCTTTGGAAAATGGCAAAAATGCAATATTGGCTTAAAATAGGAAAAGGCAATTTCCCTTATTTAATTATGGCCAATATCTTTGCCAGAGCTTGGATTAGGCATAAATATCAACTCCACCAATTCACATGAATTTAGGAGATGGCTAGCTATGCCTTTGGATTTTATTCCTTGGAAAGGCAAGAAAAGGAATAAATCATAATTCAAAAATATTGCATGGGACTTGGCAATATTTTTGCGTATCCAAGGTTTAGAAGGATAGGAGTGTCTCTGGGAACAGATGGGATGATCAACAGACCAAAGAAAATGATGACTCCTTTGTATTCACAAAGGGCATATTCAAATTCCAAAAATTTGGAATTAGGGTTTGAGAGGGTTTGAGATGATGCAAATGAGGTCTTGCCCACTGACAAAGACATGGGCAAGGTTTTGAAAGGTTGGAAATGACAAGAATTCTCAGAGTCATCCAATAAACTCAGGAGAAAGATTTTGAAAATGAGTGCCATGAAGGAATAACAGCTCAAAAATTGATAACCCAATTTTGGGGTTGTTACAAGAGGGGAGGAAGTACCCCCGCGAGGACGCCGGTGCGGAAACCGACTCCACAGATGAAGACACAGCCGCCTCGACAAAGAAGGGCTGGCGCCATAGCAGGAAGCGCAAGGGCAAGACCGTGCTTGCCGTCAAGGGATCCGAGGACATCGGCGCTGCTAAGAAGGCCAAGGCAGACGACCTCGGCAAGGAAATCGCCGGGTGCGCTGCTTGCCGGGCCTTGGCGGCTGCCGACAAGCCAGGAGGCTCCGACAAGCAGTGCTGCAAGATCCACCACACCAAGGGCCACGACCTCCAGAACTGTCGGCAAGTTGAGCTGCTTGCTGAGAAGCAAAAAGCTGAGTATGAGAGGCGGGACAAGGAGAAGGGTCAGGATGGTGCCGAGGGATCTGGTAAGAAGCGTGGCGGACAAAGAGGTCGCCGCAACAAGGATAATCAGCAAGAGAGGCCCGCCCGAGGCTGCGACAAGAAGCAGGAAGATGACGATCATGACAAGGACGACGAGCCCGACGAGCATGAGTCCAAGAAGGCTACGGAGGCCATGTGCGTCAACGGCTCTCACTACCAGCTCTAGCAGTGGGCGCATGAGATCACAGCAGCGGAACCATCATTCGATGCTCAAAAGCCACTGAAGTGGTCTAGCACGCCTATCATTTTTAACACCGAGGACCACCCTAATCGCACAACTACGGTCGGGTGTTTGCAGTTGTTGGTTTCGCCAAGAATACGCAACCTCAAGGTGACAAAAATGTTAGTTGACAACGGGACCGGTCTGAACTTGATCTTGCCTGTTGTGGTCAAAAGGCTGCAGATTCATGATGGAGACCTCAAAGAGACGGGCACATTTCAAGGGGTCAACCTGGGAAGAAGTTAGCCGAAGGGTAAGGTCACGCTGCCCCTCACGTTTGGAGGCGAGTTGAACTATAGGACGGAGAGGATTGTTTTCGATGTAGCCGAGATCCCCTTGCCCTACAACTGGATCCTCGGCCGCCCAGCACTAGCCAAGTTCATGGCGGCCTCGCATTACGCCTAAACACGCTGAAGATGCCTGGGCCGATGACCATCATCACCGTCCCCTCCGACAAGAAGGATGCGCTGATCTGCGCTGACCAACTCTACTAGGAGGCAGTTGCAGCGAATGCCGCCAAGGCACTTGCTCTTGCCTCCGAAGCCCCGGGGGGGAAGAAGACCAGTAAGGCCTCTCGCACCCACTCCGGCAAGCGCACCTCTTCGGAGTGTAGTGCTCCCGTCGAGGACGTGCCAGAGAGCTCCACCGGCAAGAGCAAGAAATCCAGAGGTGCACCACCAGAGACCAAGAAGGTGTCCGTCAAGGAGGAGGGCACGGGAGGGGCTTTCACCATAAGCTCCACCCTCGACAGCAAATAGGAAGGCGCGCTCGTCACCTTCCTGCGGGCGAATGTCGATGTGTTTGCGTGGCAAGCATCCGACATCCCCGGCGTTCCCAGGGAGGTGATTGAGCACCATCTTGTTGTCTGTCCTCATGCGCGACCCGTTTAGCAGAAGGTCAGGAAGCAAGCTCTAGAACGGCAAGAGTTCATCACAGAGGAAATCAAGAAGTTGGAAACGGCAGGCTTGGTGAGAGGGGTACTCCATCTGACGTGGTTGGCCAATCCGGTGGTGGTGCGCAAGGCAAATGGGAAGTGGAGGTTGTGTATTGATTACACAGACATCAATAAGGCTTGTCCAAAGGACCCTTTCCCATTACCGCGCATCGTCCAGATTGTTGACTCCACAGCTGGGTGTGACTTGTTATCATTCCTCGAGGCTTACTCGGGATACCACCAGATCTTCATGACGAGAGAAGATGAAGAGAAGACATCATTCATCACCCCATGTGGTACGTATTGTTTTTTAAGAATGCCTTTCGGGTTGAAGAGTGTTGGCTCAACGTTTGCAAGAGCAGTCCAAATTGGTTTTGAGCCCCAGCTACATAGAAATATGGAAGCTTATATGGATGACATAGTGGTCAAAACCAAGGACAGGGCAACACCCGTACAAGATTTAGAAGAGACGTTTGCAAATTTGCGCAAGATCAACCTCAAGCTGAACCTTGAGAAGTGTATCTTCGGTGTTCCGTCCGGCAAACTTCTCAGGTTCTTTGTGTCACAGCGTGGGATCGAGGCGAATCCAGACAAGATCAAGGCCATTGAGCAGATTGAGGCACCTAGGCGGATCAAGGATATACGTCGGCTCGCTGGCTGTGTTGCCGCCATGAACAGATTCATCTCCAAGTCTGCTGAACATGCCCTTCCCTTTTTCAAAATCTTGAAAAAGGCGGGCCCAATGGAATGGACCCCAGAGGCCGAGGCAGCCCTACAGGATTTGAGTAAGTACCTCTCCTCTACGCCAATACTGGTTGCACCTAAACCACAAGAACCGTTGCTGCTATATCTAGCGGCAATGAACCAAGTGGTCAGCGCCGCGCTAGTGGTACAGAGGGAGGTCACCGAAGAGGCAGTGCCAACGGCAGGTCTAGTGGATGGCAAACCAGAGCTCCCCCCGGCACGGCCTGCTGCCGGTAAGGCAAGGCCCCCGGCAGAGTCTGACGCTGGCGAAGCAGAAGCGATGGAACCAAACGAAATGGTGCAGAAGAAGAAGATGATGCAGCACCCGGTTTACTTTGTCAGCTCCCTCTTGCAGGGGGCTAGGTCGAGGTACTCTAGTGTGTAGAAATTGCTCTTTGGCCTCCTTATGGCCTCGAGCAAGCTACATCATTACTTCCAAGAACATGAAATCACCGTCGTCACCCGCTTCCCATTGCAAAGGATATTGCATAACCCAGACGCAACCGGGAGGATTGTGGAATGGGCTTTGGAACTGTCGAGCTTTGGTTTGAAGTTTGAAAGCACTTCGACAATTCAGAGTAGAGTCTTGGCGGAGTTCATTGCGGAATGGACCTCAACACTCGACAAAGAGATTCAGAAGAACGCTCTCCCCGGCAAGGAAACAAGTCGCGACTGGATTATGTACTTTGACGGGGCTTTCTCGCTGCAAGGCGCCGGTGCTGGTGTGCTTCTCGTTGCACCCACCGGAGAGCACCTCAAGTATGTAGTCCAGATGCACTTTCCCAGGGAGATGTCAACAAACAACACCGCTGAATATGAGGGGTTGCTTGCTGTTCTCAGGATCGCGGCAGACCTCGGAATAAAGAAGATCATAGTCAGGGGTGATTCACAGCTTGTCGTCAAGCAAGTTAACAAAGATTATCAAAGCCCATTGATGGAGGCCTACATAGATGAAGTGAGGAAGCTGGAAGAGCGTCTTGACGGTATACAAGCGGAGCATGTTCCCCGAGTGGAGAACAGCATCGTCGACAACTTGTCAAAACGCGCTGCCTTCAAATTGCTTGTGGAACTAGGTACTTTTGTGCTTCGATTAACTCAACCATCCATTGAACCATCGACAGGGCAGAACAAGCGGAGGAAATTAGGCCCCGGCAAGTACTTTCCCGCCGAGCTCCCAGGAGCCACTGGCAAAGATGTCGCCGTGGATGTTGAGCCTGCCATGGGGCAACAGACTCCGGCAGGGCGCCAAGCCCTGGCTGTAGAGACAGTCGCTCCCATGGCAGAGGAAATGTGTTTGGTCCTCGCCGTCGAGCCCCGGGCCCTGGCATGGGCACAACATACCGTCTGATTCCTCCAAACAGGGGAACTCCCTGCGGAGCAGGAAGAAGCGGAGAAAGTAGCCCGTCAGTCTGCCATGTATCAGTTCGTTGATGATGTTCTGTACAGAAAAAGACCAAATGGTGTGAAATTGAAGTGCATTCCTCGGGAGGAAGGACTGGAGCTGTTGGCAGAGATACACAGAGGCATATGTGGATCCCACATAGGGTGGAGGGCCCTTGCTGGCAAGGCATTTCGGCAAGGTTTCTTCTGGCCCACAACCCTCCAGGATGCAACGGCACTAGTAACCAAGTGCGAAGTGTGCCAGTTCCATTCAAAGAAGCTTCATCAACCAGCTCAAGCTCTCCAAACAATCCCTCTTTCCTGGCCATTCTCGGTCTGGGGGTCGACATACTGGGCCCCTTTCCCCGTGCTGTCGGGGGCTTTGAGTACTTGTATGTTGCAATCGACAAGTTCACAAAGTGGCCAGAGGTGGAGGCAGTGAGAAAGGTGACAGCACAGTCGGTCGTCAAATTCTTCGAGTTACTAGTCTGCCGACTGTCGTTTTGGTGTGCCAAATAGAGTCATCACCAACAATGGCACGCAGTTCACGAGCCGCACCTTCATGCAGTACATCCAGGACCTCAGTAGCAAGGTCTATTTTGCTTCTGTTGCACACCCACGAAGCAACGGCCAGGCTGAGAGGGCGAATGCTGAAGTATTGCGAGGCCTCCGGACAAGAACTTTTGACAGGCTACACAAGTGCGGACGGCACTGGATTGATGAATTGCTAGCGGTTCTTTGGTCAATCAGAACGACACCAAATCGAGCCACCGGCTAGACACCTTTCTCCCTCATTTACGGTGCAGAAGCATTTCTCCCCATGGAACTCACGCACGGGTCACCTCGAGTGCTCGCTTATGATGAGCTTGAGCAAGAGCAGTTGCGGCAAGATGACGCAATGCTCCTTGAGGAAGATCATCTTCGGGCGGCTGTGCGAGCAGCACGCTACCAGCAAGCCTTGTGCCGCTACCATAGCCGCAAGGTTCGTGCCCGAAGCTTTGAGGAAGGCGACCTTGTTCTTCGGCACGTTCAATCGGCCAAGAATTCCAACAAGTTGACGCCAAAGTGGGAAGGCCCTTATCGGGTAATACGAGTCACCAGGCCCAGCACAAGTCCGCCTGGAGACTGAAGATGGTATTCCAGTGAGCAACTCCTGGAACATCGAACATGTTCGCAAGTTTTACCCATAAGGCGCGGTTGCCGGGCTCCCCGGCAAACCACCTTTTGTGCAAGCCTTGCCGGCAAGGCATGTAACCCTTCGTACAAAGCCAGGCGCAAACCCTAAGCATAAATAAATGAAGTGCTGGCACCCTAAGTTTTAGCATGCATGCTAGGTTGAGTCTCTCTTTGTGTTAGGGTGGAAAGTGCTTGGCGGCGACTAACCCTTAGCATAGAGGTCGAGTCTGCATCTCTCTGTTCCTTCCCGTCCTTTTTGGTTCGCAGGGTGCATGGACATTTTTTGCTGAGCTATTTTGGAAGAAAGGGAACAGGCGGACGCCCCAACACCGACCGGGGGCTGCAAGTCTAAGGATCCGATCACGGCAAGCCAAGGTTGCGGGGGCTGCGACATTAGATAAGTCTTTTTCCCCCACTCTGTGCCTCCGTATGAAACTTGGACGTACGAGACTTCGCTCGCTCTCATACCATCTTGCTCCCTCTGTCCCATGTCCGAAAACCTTACTTTGGGCTGGAACTTGGTTGTAGTGCAATGGGAAGGGGACGAGCGAAGGGCCTAATCCTACTCGGCCCCTACCTCCACCAAGGGCGTGAGTGTAGTCGAGCTATAGAGCAGGAAGACGGCAACACCTGTTGTCAGGGTACAATGTTCATCTTAAGATAACGAGGACTCGTTCCTTGGTGTGGCCCTCGCCCACGCGCAAACAAACCCGGCAAACACCCTTCTCCTCATTAATACGTTGCTAACAAGTACAATTTGTACAGAATGCATACATGAGCAAGGGGGTTACGAGATTTAAATCTTACAAAGGCACGTAGGCTTAAAAACTAAAAAGAGATAAGATGCCCGTAATCCCTTTCTTGTCCCTCTCCTCAGGAAACGGAACAAGATGGCGGAAGGGCAAAAGGAGTGCCCAGGCGAGGTACAAGCAGCAGAAGACACCAAAAGAACATCCTGGCGGCAATCCAGAAGAGGGTTGGTGATGATGGTGCCGGGAGAAGAGCCGAAAGATGAGGCAGCGGGCCGGCAATACGCGATGAAGGCGTCGGTGCCCGCGTACTCCGACTTGACGGCCCGCCACCCGGATCCTTCGTATTCCCAGACCTTCCCATGCCAACCGCCCAAGGAGGTGACCCCAAGAAGTTCAAGGAGTTGGTGATGCAGATGATGGTGCTACCGGCTCGCCCAGGGATGGTGTGTCCGACGCCTAGTCGGACCCACCATCCTCCCGCCCGCTACCCTTGTCGTCGATGTCGCTGTTCTCCCTGTCACTCTCGCCCGAAGAGGAGCTTTCGCCATCAGTTGAGCTCTCTGCACAGCACCCTAGTCTGTGCCCCGAGCCCCCGAAGACCTTGACGGAGAGCAAATCGCTCTCCACTAGCTTGAAGCAGAGGACGTGCCCATCCATCAAGCAATGGGCGCATGCAAAGGTTTTCCAGCCCAGGCAAAGGAGCATCACTTGAGGGGCGGGGAACCCTATGTTCACCCACATGTCGCCATGGCGACACACCTTCATGTGAAGCCTCAACCGTGGTAGCTGCTCGATCTCCAGCACCCTCGCGAACGCCCGGGGAAGACAAAGGCAGCAGTGGAGCGGCCCATGCAGCTGCAGGATAAGCTCGAGCGCTGAGTCCCCGACGTGACCACTCGGCGAAGCAGGAGGAGTTGGCGGGGGAGATGGCGATGGCGACGGAGACGACGCAGGCATCCCCCTTCCACGCCCACCTCTGCCTCGGCCGCCTCTGCCTCGATCGCCTCGCCGATCGCGGCCCCGTCCAGCGGCCCCGCCTTGAGCATGGCCTTCACCCTGGGCATCTAGCTCTTCCTTGACCGCCGCAACTCTTTGGCGGGAGGAGGACCTGGTCGCCTCCGCAGAAGAACGGCCGCGGCCATGCCCTCTCGCCATGACCGTGGGTGGGGACGGAGACAAAGGGGAGACGTAGGGAGATGTTCTTCCTCCTACCCATGAGTTCCCTTTTTATAGTTGGGAAGGGGAGGCCGAAATACTAGCTCTACGCCCCTGAAGAGCCCGCTTGAATCCAGCTCATTAAAGTGGCAGCAAGCGAGGCCATCGACCGCCCTCCCCGCCCAATCGAAGGCACATGAGTATCGGCCCCCGCATGCCTTCCCATATTCCATGCGTCTGTCATCTACCCCGCACTATGCATGCGGCGTACGTGGTGTAAGGAGCAGGCGTAGTCGGAAATGTGGAACGACGGTTCCAAGGTGGAGAGAGAGTAAATGAGCGGCGGCTCTGCTGTTTCGAGGGAACACGCAAGCCGCCTCTTTACTGTTCACCACGGATGACACAAGCACGCTGCGGTCATTCCGCGCACGATCCCCACATCACGCATGACCCTTCACGTCGCGCATTCAATGCGGGTCATGGGGAAGCGCAGCGAGCAAAGGAGTTACTGCGGTAAAACTCCGCCCCATCTACCCGCGCACCGTTCTGGGCCTAGCCCAACAACGCGTTGCGCTTATGTGTGGCCCAGGCCCGGGGGCTCCTGTAGGTGTACAAAAGTAGGGTCTCTCCTTTTGACCCCTCTACTTGTGCACAGGCAGTCAGAGTCGCACCTGCGGCCACACTAAGTAGGGCAGAGGAGGGAAGCCAAAGTCACAAGACGGGCGAAGCAACGCCAAGACCGGAGACACAAAGAGCAAGAGGGCGAGGTGGACTCCCCCAGCGAGACCCTTTCCGGGGCGGCCTCCGCAGCCCCGGCAAGAGCCTTGCCGGGGCAACTTGACCAACGCCAGTAGAGCGCGCCACCCTTGAGCACAAGGGTTCCAACACCATCAACCACATTGGAACCAAGGCTTGGGAGGCACCTCCATGGTGCCATGCGGATCTTTGTGAAGATCATAAACACACAAGATCAGATGAGGAACAGAAGACTACGATCCTCGGCAAGATCCTTGCCGAGGAAATCCACGAGACCTCCGGCAAGATCCTTGCTGGGGACGACCTCGATGCCCCAGCAAGACCCTTGTTGAGGGCACCTGCGGGGCCACAGCTAGGCCCACGTCTGCCAAGACTCCACCGTCGTTCCCATACAGCTGTCAGCCCAACCAGCTGGGTAGGCACCTGCGTGGTGACGCGCCACCTTCAGGCTAACTCAGCAAGCACCTACGTGGTGGCTGAAGGAAATATGCCCTAGAGGCAATAATAAAGTTATTATTTATTTCCTCATATCATGATAAATGTTTATTATTCATGCTAGAATTGTATTAACCGGAAACATGATACATGTGTGAATACATAGCCAAACATAACGTCACTAGTATGCCTCTACTTGACTAGCTCATTAATCAAAGATGGTTATGTTTCCTAACCATAGACATGTGTTGTCATTTGATTAACGGGATCACATCATTAGGAGAATGATGTGATTGACATGACCCATTCCGTTAGCCTAGCACTTGATCGTTTAGTATATTGCTATTGCTTTCTTCATGACTTATACATGTTCCTGTAACTATGAGATTATGCAACTCCCGTTTACCGAAGGAACATTTTGTGTGCTAACAAACGTTAGAACGTAACTGGGTGATTATAATGGAGCTCTACAGGTGTCTCCGAAGGTACATGTTGGGTTGGCGTATTTCGAGATTAGGTTTTGTCACTCTGATTGTCGGAGAGGTATCTCTGGGCCCTCTCGGTAATGCACATCACTATAAGCCTTGCATGCAATGTAGCTAATGAGTTAGTTACTGAATGATGCATTACATAACAAGTAAAGAGACTTGACGGTAACGAGATTGAACTAGGTATTGGATACCGACGATCGAATCTCGGGCAAGTAACCTACCGATGACAAAGGGAACAACGTATGTTGTTATGCGGTTTGACCGATAAAGATCTTCGTAGAATATGTAGGAGCCAATATGAGCATCCAGGTTCCGCTATTGGTTATGGACCAAGAATAGTTCTAGGTCATGTCTACATAGTTCTCGAACCCGTAGGGTCCGCACGCTTAATGTTACGATGACAGTTTTATTATGAGTTTATAAGTTTTGATGTACCGAAGTTTGTTCGGAGTCCCGGATGTGATCACGGACATGACGAGGAGTCTCGAAATGGTCGAGACATAAAGATTGATATATTGGAAGCCTTCATATCTCTCAATCCGGGCATTTGCTTGAAATATTAACTTCAACTCCTGGAACATCTCATATGCTCCATGACGTTCAAAACGTCGTTGAAGACACGGTTCTAAGCCATAAAGCATGGCACACTGAACTATCGAGTAGTCATCAGCTTTGCTCTGCAGGACGTTCTTAATGTCGCCAGTTGCATCAGCAGCAGGCCTGGCACCCAGCGGTGCTTCCAGGACGTAACTTTTCTGTGCAGCAATGAGGATAATCCTCAGGTTACGGACCCAGTCCGTGTAATTGCTACCATCATCTTTCAACTTTGCATTCTCAAGGAACGCATTAAAATTCAATGGAACAACAGCACGAGCCATCTATCTACAAACAAACATAGACAAGCAAAATACTATCAGGTACTAAGTTCATGATAAATTTAAGTTCAATTAATCATATTACTAAAGAACTCCCACTTAGACAGACATCTCTCTAGTCATCTAAGTGATCATGTGATCCAAATCAACTAAACCATGTCCGATCATCACGTGAGATGGAGTAGTTTCAATGGTGAACATCACTATGTTAATCATATCTACTATATGATTCACGCTCGACCTTTCGGTCTCCGTGTTCCGAGGCCATATCTGTATATGCTAGGCTCGTCAAGTATGACCTGAGTATTCCGCGTGTGCAACTGTTTTGCACCCGTTGTATTTGAACGTAGAGCCTATCACACCCGATCATCACGTGGTGTCTCAGCACGAAGAACTTTCGCAACGGTGCATACTCAGGGAGAACACTTCTTGATTATTTAATGAGAGATCATCTTAAAATGCTACCGTCAATCAAAGCAAGATAAGATGCATAAAGGATAAACATCACATGCAATCAATATAAGTGATATGATATGGCCATCATCATCTTGTGCTTGTGATCTCCATCTTCGAAGCACCGTCGTGATCACCATCGTCACCGGCGCGACACCTTGATCTCCATCGTAGCATCGTTGTCGTTACGCCATCTATTGATTCTATGACTATCGCTACCGCTTAGTGATAAAGTAAAGCAATTACAGGGCGTTTGCATTTCATACAATAAAGCGACAACCATATGGCTCCTGCCAGTTGCCGATAACTTCGGTTACAAAACATGATCATCTCATACAATAAAATATAGCATCACGTCTTGACCATATCACATCACAACATGCCCTGCAAAAACAAGTTAGACGTCCTCTACTTTGTTGTTGCAAGTTTTACGTGGCTGCTACGGGCTTAGCAAGAACCGTTCTTACCGACACATCAAAACCACAACGATAGTTCGTCAAGTTGGTGCTGTTTTAACCTTCGCAAGGACCGGGCGTAGCCACACTCGATTCAGCTAAAGTGAGAGAGACAGACACCCGCCAGCCACCTTTAAGCATGAGTGCTCGTAACGGTGAAACCAGTCTCGCGTAAGCGTATGCGTAATGTCGGTTCGGGCCGCTTCATCTCACAATACCGCGAACCAAAGTATGACATGCTGGTAAGCAGTATGACTTGTATCGCCCACAACTCACTTGTGTTCTACTCGTGCATATAACATCAACGCATAAAACCTAGGCTCGGATGCCACTGTTGGGGACGTAGTAATTTCAAAAAAATTCCTACGCACACGCAAGATCATGGTGATGGCATAGCAACGAGAGGGGAGAGTGTTCGTCCACGTACCCTCGTAGACCGTAAGCGGAAGCGTTAGCACAATGCGGTTGATGTAGTCGTACGTCTTCACGATCCGACCGATCCAAGCACCGAACGTACGGCACCTCCGAGTTCAGCACACGTTCAACTTGATGACGATCTCCGGCCTCCAATCCAGCAAAGCTCCGGAGATGAGTTCCGTCAGCATGATGGCGTGGTGATGATGATGATGTTCTACCGGCGCAGGGCTTCGCCTAAACTCCGCGACGATATGACCGAGGTGGAATATGGTGGAGGGGGGCACCGCACACGGCTAAGGAACGATCCGTAGATCAACTTGTGTGTGTGGGGTGCCCCCCCTCCCCCGTATATAAAGGAGCAAGGGGGGAGGCCAGCCGGCCCCTTGGGGCGCGCCAAGGAGGAGGAATCCTCCTCCTAGTAGGAGTAGGACTCCTCCTTTCCTACTCCTACTAGGAGGGGGAAGGAAGGAGGAGAGGGGGAAGGAAAGGGGGGGCGCCGCCCCCCTTCCTAGTCCAATTTGGACCAGAGGGGGGAGGGGGCGTGCGGCCCATGCTGGCCGCCCCTCTCTCCTTTCCCCTAAGGCCCATGAGGCCCAATACTCTCCCGGGGGGTTCCGGTAACCCCCCCGGCACTCCGGTTTTCTCCGAAATCACCCGGAACAATTCCGGTGTCCGAATATAGTCGTCCAATATACCAATCTTTATGTCTCGACCATTTCGAGACTCCTCGTCATGTCCGTGATCACATCCGGGACTCCGAACAAATTTCGGTACATCAAAACTTATAAACTCATAATAAAATTGTCATCGTAACGTTAAGCGTGCGGACCCTACGGGTCCGAGAACTATGTAGACATGACCTAGAACTATTCTCGGTCAATAACCAATAGCGGGACCTGGATGCCCATATTGGTTCCTACATATTCTACGAAGATCTTTATCGGTCAAACCGCATAACAACATACGTTGTTCCCTTTGTCATCGGTATGTTACTTGCCCGAGATTTGATCGTCGGTATCCAATACCTAGTTCAATCTCGTTACCGGCATGTCTCTTTACTCGTTCTGTAATGCATCATCCCATAACCAACTCATTGGTCACATTGCTTGCAAGGCTTATAGTGATGTGCATTACCGAGAGGGCCCAGAGATACCTCTCCGACAATCAGAGTGACAAAACCTAATCTCGAAATACGCCAACCCAACATGTACCTTCGGAGACACCTGTAGAGCTCCATTATAATCACCCAGTTACGTTCTAACGTTTGTTAGCACACAAAGTGTTCCTTCGGTAAACGGGAGTTGCATAATCTCATAGTTACAGGAACATGTATAAGTCATGAAGAAAGCAATAGCAATATACTAAACGATCAAGTGCTAGGCTAACGGAATGGGTCATGTCAATCACATCATTCTCCTAATGATGTGATCCCGTTAATCAAATGACAACACATGTCTATGGTTAGGAAACATAACCATCTTTGATTAATGAGCTAGTCAAGTAGAGGCATACTAGTGACGTTATGTTTGTCTATGTATTCACACATGTATCATGTTTCTGGTTAATACAATTCTAGCATGAATAATAAACATTTATCATGATATGAGGAAATAAATAATAACTTTATTATTGCCTCTAGGGCATATTTCCTTCAATTTGGATATCGGAATGGTTCCGGGTAAAATCGGGATTTTACCGGAACACCGGGGGGTTACCGGAACCCTCCCGGGGGTTAATGGGCCTTAGTGGGCCATGAGGGAGAAGAGGAGGGCCGGCCAGGGCAGGCCACGCGCCCCTCCCCCCAAGTCCGAATAGGACAAGGAGGGGGGCGGCGCCCGCCTTTCCTCTTTCCCCTCCCCCCTTTCCTTCTCCACCAAGGCAAGAGGGGGGAGTCCTACTCCCGGTGGGAGTAGGACTCCTCCAGGCGCACCCCTAGGGGGCCGGCCGCACCTTTCCCTCCCTCCTTTATATACGGGGGCAAGGGGGCACCCTAGAACACACAAGTTGATCTTCAAGATCGTTCCTTGGCCGCGTGCGGTGCCCCCCTCCACCATATTCCACCTCGGTCATATCGTCGCGGAGTTTAGGCGAAGCCTTGCGCTGGTAGAACATCATCATCGTCACCATGCCGTCGTGCTGACGGAACTCATCCCCGACACTTCGCTGGATCGGAGTCCGGGGATCGTCATCGAGCTGAACGTGTGCTGAACTCGGAGGTGCCGTACGTTCGGTACTTGGATCGGTCGGATCATGAAGACGTACGATTACATCAACCGCGTTGTCATAATGCTTCCGCTTACGGTCTATGAGGGTACGTAGACAATACTCTCCCCTCTCATTGCTATGCATCACCATGATCTTGCGTGTGCGTAGGAAATTTTTTGAAATTACTACATTCCCCAACAGTGGTATCAGAGCCTGGTTTTATGCGTAGATGTCATATGCACGAGTAGAACACAAGTGAGTTGTGGGCGATACAAGTCATACTGCTTACCAGCATGTCATACTTTGGTTTAGCAGTATTGTGAGATGAAGTGGCCCGGACCGACATTACGCGTACGCTTACGCGAGACTGGTTTCACTGTTACGAGCACTCATGCTTAAATGTGACTGGCGGGTGTCTGTCTCTCTCTCACTTTAGCTGAATCGAGTGTGGCTATGCCCGGTCCTTACGAAGGTTAAAACAGCACTAACTTGACGAACTATCATTGTGGTTTTGATGCGTAGGTAAGAACGGTTCTTTCTAAGCCCGTAGCAGCCACGTAAAATTTGCAACAACAAAGTAGAGGACGTCTAACTTGTTTTTGCAGGGCATGTTGTGATGTGATATGGTCAATACGTGATGCTATATTTTATTGTATGAGATGATCATGTTTTGTAACCGAAGTTATCGGCACTGGCAGGAGCCATATGGTTGTCGCTTTATTGTATGAAATGCAAACGCCCTGTAATTGCTTTACTTTATCACTAAGCGGTAGTGATAGTCGTAGAAGCAATAGATGGCGTAACGACAATGATGCTACGATGGAGATCAAGGTGTCATGCCAGTGACAATGGTGATCACGATGGTGCTTCGAAGATGGAGATCACAAGCACAAGATGATGATGGCCATATCATATCACTTATATTGATTGCATGTGATGTTTATCCTTTATGCATCTTATATTGCTTTGATTGACGGTAGAATTTTAAGATGATCTCTCACTAAATTATCAAGAAGTGTTCTCCCTGAGTATGCACCGTTGTGAAAGTTCTTTGTGCTGAGACACCACGTGATGATTGGGTGTGATAGGCTCTACGTTCAAATACAATGGGTGCAAAACAGTTGCACACGCGGAATACTCAGGTTAAACTTGACGAGTCTAGCATATAACAGATATGGCCTCGGAACACAGAGACCGAAAGGTCGAGCGTGAATCATATAGTAGATATGATCAACATATTGATGTTCACCGTTGAAACTACTCCATCTCACGTGACGATTGGACATGGTGTAGTTCATATGGATCATGTAATCACTTAGAAGATTAGAGGGATGTCTATCTAAGTGGGAGTTCTTAACTAATATGATTAATTGAAATTAAATTTATCATGAACTTAGTACCTGATAGTATTTTGCTTGTCTATGTTTGTTGTAGATAGATGGCTCGTGTTGTTGTTCCGTTGAATTTTAATGCGTTCCTTGAGAAAGCAAAGTTGAAAGATGATGGTAGCAATTACACGGGCTGGGTCCGTAACCTGAGGATTATCCTCATTGCTGCACAGAAGAATTACGTCTTGGAAGCACCGCTCGGAGCCAGGCCTACTGCTGATGCAACTGACGATGTTAAGAACTTCTGGCAGAGCAAAGCTGATGACTACTCGATAGTTCGGTGTGCCATGCTTTACGGCTTAGAACTGGGTCTTCAACGACGCTTTGAACGTCATGGAGCATATGAGATGTTCCAGGAGTTGAAGTTAATATTTCAAGCAAATGCCCGGATTGAGAGATATGAAGTCTCCAATAAGTTCTATAGTTGCAAGATGGAGGAGAATAGTTTTGTCAGTGAACACATACTCAAAATGTCTGGGTATAATAATCACTTGATTCAACTAGGAGTTAATCTTCCTGATGATAGTGTCATTGACAGAATTCTTCAATCACTGCCACCAAGCTACAAGAGCTTCGTGATGAACTATAATATGCAAGGGATGGACAAGACTATTCCCGAGCTCTTCACAATGCTAAAAACCGCGGAGGTAGAAATCAAGAAGGAGCATCAAGTGTTGATGGTCAACAAGACCACTAGTTTCAAGAAAAAGGGCAAAGGGAAGAAGAAGGGGAACTTCAAGAAGAACAGCAAACAAGTTGCTGCTCAAGAGAAGAAACCTAAGTCAGGACCTAAGCCTAAGACTGAGTGCTTCTACTGCAAGCAGACTGGACACTGGAAGCGGAACTGCCCCAAGTATTTGGCGGATAAGAAGGATGGCAAAGTGAACAAAGGTATATGTGATATACATGTTATTGATGTGTACCTTAGTAATGCTCGCAGTAGTACCTGGATATTTGATACTGGTTCTGTTGCTAATATTTGCAACTCGAAACAGGGACTATGGATTAAGCGAAGATTGGCTAAGGACAAGGTGACGATGCGCGTGGGAAATGGTTCCAAAGTCGATGTGATCTCGGTCGGCACGCTACCTCTACATCTACCATCGGGATTAGTTTTAGACCTAAATAATTGTTATTTGGTGCCAGCGTTGAGCATGAACATTATATCTAGATCTTGTTTGATGCGAGACGGTTATTCATTTAAATCAGAGAATAATGGTTGTTCTATTTATATGAGTAATATCTTCTATGGTCATGCACCCTTGAAGAGTGGTCTATTTTTATTGAATCTTGATAGTAGTGATACACATATTCATAGTGTTGAAACCAAAAGATGCAAAGTTGATAATGATAGTGCAACTTATTTGTGGCACTGCCGTTTACGTCATATCAGTGTAAAGCGCATGAAGAAACTCCATACTGATGGGCTTTTGGAATCACTTGATTATGAATCACTTGGTACTTGCGAACCGTGCCTCATGGGCAAGATGACTAAAACGCCGTTCTCCGGAACTATGGAGCGAGCAACTGATTTGTTGGAAATCATACATACTGATGTTTGTGGTCCAATGAATGTTGAGGCTCGCGACAGGTATCGTTATTTTCTCACCTTCACAGATGATTTGAGCAGATATGGGTATATCTACTTAATGAAACACAAGTCTGAATCATTTGAAATGCTCAAAGAATTTCAGAGTGAAGTGGAAAATCATTGTAACAAGAAAAAAAAATTTCCACGATCTGATCGTGGAGGAGAATATTTGAGTTACGAGTTTGGTTTAAATTTGAAACAATGCGGAATAGTTTCGCAACTCACGCAACCCGGAACACCACAACGAAATGGTGTGTCCGAACATCGTAATCGTACTTTACTAGATATGGTGCGATCTATGATGTCTCTTACTGATCTACCGCCAATGTTTTGGGGTTATGCTTTAGAGACGGCCGCATTCACGTTTAATAGGGCACCATCAAAATCCGTTGAGACGACGCCTCATGAACTGTGGTTTGGCAAGAAACCAAAGTTGTCGTTTCTTAAAGTTTGGGGCTGCGATGCTTATGTGAAGAAACTTCAACCAGATAAGCTCGAACCCAAATCGGAGAAATGTGTCTTCATAGGATACCCAAAAGAGACTGTTGGGTACACCTTCTATCACAGATCTAAGGGCAAGATTTTCGTTGCTAAATTCGGATCCTTTCTAGAGAAGGAGTTTCTCTCGAAAGAAGTGAGTGGGAGGAAAGTAGAACTTGATGAGGTAACTATACCTGCTCCCTTATTGGAAAGTAGTTCATCACAAGAACCGGTTCCTGTGACAACTACACCAATTAGTGAGGAAGCTAATGATATTGATCATGAAACTTCAGATCAAGTTTCTACTGAACCTCGTAGGTCTACCGGAGTAAGATCCGCACCAGAGTGGTACGGTAATACTATTCTAGAAGTCATGTTACTTGACCATGATGAACCTACGAACTATGAGGAAGCGATGATGAGCCCAGATTCCGCAAAATGGCTAGAGGCCATGAAATCTGAGATGGGATCCATGTATGAGAACAAAGTATGGACTTTGGTTGACTTGCCCGATGATCGGCAAGCCATTGAGAATAAATGGATCTTTAAGAAGAAGACTGACGCTGATGGTAATGTAACTGTCTATAAAGCTCGACTTGTTGGCGAAAGGTTTTCGACAAGTTCAAGGGGTTGACTACGATGAGACTTTCTCACCCGTAGCGATGCTTAAGTCTGTCCGAATCATGTTAGCAATTGCTGCATTTTATGATTATGAAATTCGGCAAATGGATGTCAAAACTGCATTCTTGAATGGATTTCTGGAAGTAGAGTTGTATATGATGCAACCAGAAGGTTTTGTTGATCCAAAAGGTGCTAACAGAGTATGCAAGCTCCAGTGATCCATTTATGGACTCGTGCAAGCATCTCGGAGTTGGAGTAAACGCTTTGATAGTGTGATCAAAGCATATGGTTTTATACAGACTTTTGGAGAAGCCTGTATTTACAAGAAAGTGAGTGGGAGCTCTGTAGCATTTCTGATTTTATATGTAGATGACATATTATTAATTGGAAATGATATAGAATTTTTGGATAGCATAAAGGGATACTTGAATAAAAGTTTTTCTATGAAAGACCTCGGTGAAGCTGCTTACATATTGGGCATCAAGATTTATAGAGATAGATCAAGATGCTTAATTGGACTTTCACAAAGCACATACCTTGATAAAGTTTTGAAAAAGTTCAAAATGGATCAGGCAAAGAAAGGGTTCTTGCCCGTGCTACAAGGTGTGAATTTGAGTCAGACTCAATGCCCGACCACAGCAGAAGATAGAGATAAAATGAAAGATGTTCCCTATGCTTCAGCCATAGGCTCTATCATGTATGCAATGTTGTGTACCAGACCTGACGTGTGCTCAGCAATAAGCTTGGCAGGAAGGTACCAAAGTAATCCAGGAGTGGATCACTGGACAGCGGTCAAGAACATCCTGAAATACCTGAAAAGGACTAAGGATATGTTTCTCGTATATGGAGGTCACAAAGAGCTAGTCGTAAATGGTTACGTTGATGCAAGCTTTGACACTGATCCGGACGATTCTAAATCGCAAACCGGATACGTATTTTTATTAAACGGTGGAGCTGTAAGTTGGTGCAGTTCTAAACAAAGCGTCGTGGCGGGATCTACATGTGAAGCGGAGTACATAGCTGCTTCGGAAGCAACAAATGAAGGAGTCTGGATGAAGGAGTTCATTTCCGATCTAGGTGTCATACCTAGTGCATCGGGACCAATGAAGATCTTCTGTGACAATACTGGTGCAATTGCCTTTGCAAAGGAATCCAGATTTCACAAGAGGACCAAGCACATCAAGAGACGCTTCAATTCCATCCGGGACCAAGTCCAGGTGGGGGACATAGAGATTTGCAAGATACATACGGATCTGAATGTTGCAGATCCGTTGACTAAGCCTCTTCCACGAGCAAAACATGATCAGCACCAAGACTCCATGGGTGTTAAAATCATTACTATGTAATCTAGATTATTGACTCTAGTGCAAGTGGGAGACTGAAGGAAATATGCCCTAGAGGCAATAATAAAGTTATTATTTATTTCCTCATATCATGATAAATGTTTATTATTCATGCTAGAATTGTATTAACCGGAAACATGATACATTTGTGAATACATAGACAAACATAACGTCACTAGTATGCCTCTACTTGACTAGCTCATAAATCAAAGATGGTTATGTTTCCTAACCATAGACATGTGTTGTCATTTGATTAATGGGATCACATCATTAGGAGAATGATGTGATTGACATGACCCATTCCGTTAGCCTAGCACTTGATCGTTTAGTATATTGCTATTGCTTTCTTCATGACTTATACATGTTCCTGTAACTATGAGATTATGCAACTCCCGTTTACCGGAGGAACACTTTGTGTGCTACCAAACGTCACAACGTAACTGGGTGATTATAAAGGAGCTCTACAGGTGTCTCCGAAGGTACATGTTGGGTTGGCGTATTTCAAGATTAGGTTTTGTCACTCCGATTGTCGGAGAGGTATCTCTGGGCCCTCTCGGTAATGCACATCACTATAAGCCTTGCAAGCAATGTAGCTAATGAGTTAGTTACGGAATGATGCATTACGTAACGAGTAAAGAGACTTGACAGTAACGAGATTGAACTAGGTATTGGATACCGATGATCGAATCTCGGGCAAGTAACATACCGATGACAAAGGGAACAACGTATGTTATTATGCGGTTTGACCGATAAAGATCTTCATAGAATATGTAGGAGCCAATATGAGCATCCAGGTTCCGCTATTGGTTATTGACCGAGAATAGTTCTAGGTCATGTCTACATAGTTCTCGAACCCGTAGGGTCCGCACGCTTAACGTTACGATGACAGTTTTATTATGAGTTTATAAGTTTTGATGTACCGAAGTTTATTCGGAGTCCCGGATGTGATCACAGACATGACGAGAAGTCTCGAAATGGTCGAGACATAAAGATTGATATATTGGAAGCCTATATTTGGATATCGGAATGGTTTCGGGTGAAATCGGGATTTTACCGGAACACCGGGGGGTTACCGGAATCCTCCCGGGGGTTAATGGGCCTTAGTGGGCCATGAGGGAGAAGAGGAGGGCCAGCCAGGGCAGGCTGCGCGCCCCCTCCCCGCTAGTCCGAATAGGACAAGGAGGGGGGCGGCGCCCCCCTTTCCTCTTTCCCCTCCCCCCTTTCCTTCTCCACCAAGGCAAGAGGAGGGAGTCCTACTCCAGGTGGGAGTAGGACTCCTCCAGGCGCACCCCTAGGGGGCCGGCCGCACCTCCCCCTCCCTCCTTTATATATGGGGGCTAGGGGGCACCCTAGAACACACAAGTTGATCATCAAGATCATTCCTTAGCCGTGTGCGGTGCCCCCCTCCACCATATTCCACCTCGGTCATATCGTCGTGGAGTTTAGGCGAAGCCCTACGCCGGTAGAACATCATCATCGTCACCACGCTGTCGTGCTGACGGAACTCATCCCCGACACTTTGCTGGATCGAAGTCCGGGGATCGTCATCGAGCTGAACGTGTGATGAACTCGGAGGTGCCGTACGTTTGGTACTTGGATCGGTCGGATCGTGAAGACGTACGACTACATCAACCGTGTTGTCATAACGCTTCTGCTTATGGTCTACGAGGGTAGATAGACAATACTCTCCCCTCTCGTTGCTATGCATCACCATGATCTTGAGTGTGCGTAGGAAATTTTTTGAAATTACTACGTTCCCCAATAGTGGCATGCAGATCTTCGTAAATACTCTGCCACCGCGATAGCCCAGCAGCCAGCCAACGTGGCACTACAACGCCTCATCAGCTTGGATGCGCGTCGGAGCCAGGCGAGGCGGTGACAGCTAGGACGAGCCTCCCAGCCATCCCCGTTAAACCAAG
Source organism: Triticum aestivum (assembly GCF_018294505.1). NCBI lineage: Eukaryota > Viridiplantae > Streptophyta > Magnoliopsida > Poales > Poaceae > Triticum > Triticum aestivum. Next base: position 209,415,111 of record NC_057798.1, read on the forward strand.
AAGGGCACGTCCGCAGCGCATTAAATGTGTTTGTCCGACGGTGCCAGAGGATAGGCTTAACCACTGTATACCTTTCCACCTCCTGTATGCCACTGTGGCGACCCCTTTTGTCTATAAAAGGAGGCCAGAGGCGTACTGGAGAAGGATTCACATCTTTTGGACTATGCACGCACCACAGCTAGTTCGAGAGCTCAAGAACACTCAAATATACACCCAAGCAGGACTAGGGTATTATGCATCCTTGCGGCCCGAACCTGGGTAAACGAGCTTTGTGTTGACTACCAAACCCGCTCTTTGCACAACTCCGCGCCCACCAAACATAGAAGGGATCCCAGTGATTCCATAGGTGTCGTTTCCACCGACATACTCCCATCGGGAGTAGGATTCCCCCCTTCCCTAGTTGGAGTTGGAGAGGAAGGAAGGAGGAGAGAGGGAGAAGGAAAGGGGGCGCCCCCCCCCCCTTCCCAAGTCCAATTTGGACCCAAGGGGGAGGGGGCGTGTGGCCTCCCCTGGGCGCCCCTCTCTCTCTCCACTAACGCCCATATGGCCCATTAGACTCCTCGGGGGGGTTTCGGTAACCCCCCAGTACTCTGGTAATTGCCCGAACTCACCCGGAACCATTCCGAAGTCCCTACTGTTGGATTTCGGGTTCCGCTAGACCATTGAGGTTCGAACACTGGGGTGCACGCGGAGATCACACCTCCAACCTACCCATGTCTCACCGCCTCGCCAGGATCTAAAACTACACGAAGAACAACACAAGGGACACGAGATTTGTACTGGTTTAGGCCACCATTGTTGTGTAGTACCCTAATCCACTTTGTGGTGTGGTGGATTGCCTCTGGGGCTGATGAGGAACAGTACAAGGGAAGAACAGCCTCGCGAGGGTCTGTTCTTGGTTGGTGCGATGAACTGCTAGGGGGAGTTCAGTCGCCTCTCTCTCTCTCTGTGTGTCTCAGATGCGGATCCGATCTCTCTACCCTGTGGGTGGCTAGTCCTATTTATAGGCGAAGGCCCTGGGCTTCTTCCCAAATATTGAGCGGGAAGGGCGCCGACAATTGGCCATTTTGAAGGGGAACATCTAGTACACTTATCCTGACTAAAGTGGGTCCTCGCCTACAAAAGACCCTGACGATGACGCCGGCTTGGGCTCCACGATGACCTCCATTCTGCCGTCCTGCTGGTCTTGGTCTTGTTGCACCGAAATGGTTGCCTTTGCTTGATACCCTTGCCTGCGCTTGCCCCCTTTGCACCAAAGGGGAAACAAGGACTCTGCGCAGGTCGGCGCCCGCTTGGCGCCCGCCTGGCCTTGGTAGTCATGGCTTGCGTCACGGGAACCTTGTGAGGTACCCCGCCTTGATCTCTCCGCCTCCTCGCGAGCCAGCCTAACGAGGTCGTGCCTGAGGAAGCCTCCTGTCGTCCGCCCCGCGAGGCTTGGCCCATCGCGAGGGTCTTGAGCATGTGCCGATGAAGATGGGCCGTACTGGGCCACTCCTTGAGCCACGCCGCAGGCCACAGGCAGGCAAGTCTGGGCATCCCCATTCCCAGAACGCCGATAGTAGCCCCCGGGCCCAAGGCGCGCTTGGACTTGGCTCAGAAGTGAAGCGAAGAGGCAAGTGCGAAGCGCCACGGTCCCCAATAGCCTACGGCCTTGGGCGCCGCATGGCGGTTGATTGGACGTGGGCGTCCCTGTTCCCCCATGCCTCCTTATTTTGCGCTCGACTAGGCAGACCCGCTGTTGCACACAGTCTCCCCTCTTCTTGCCGCCCGCGCGCCTCCTGCTCTTCCTTCTCTCGAGCTCCAGCCTCCGCTTCCAATCCAATCTCGCATCCTCTCCCTTCCTGTCGCCATGGCTCCGACGAAGAAGGGGAAAGGGCCAAAGCCTGTGCCCTCGCCCCGCCTGTCGCCGTCGATGGCTCCTGCTGTCGACCGGTTGATCATACTCAACCGGGAACGCTCGGACAAGGTCAGCTCTGCCATCGCCACCATCTTCAACGAGTGCGGGAGGACCACGGTCTGGCCCGCGTCTGACTTCTCCATTGATAGAACAGTCACCAAGGTCCAGTACTTCGCCGACGCTCTGTGGGCGGGACTGGTTCCCCCATTTTCCGATTTCTTCAACGTTGTGCTTTCTCATTACCAGATCCACATGATGCATTTGGGCCCCGAATCCATTACTCTTCTTGTCGTTTTCGCTTTTGTCTGCGAGGCGATGATGGGCATTCCTCCTTCAGTTGCCTTGCTGCGCCACTTCTTCTCTCTGCGTCTCAGCGATCCCACCCAATGCTTGGGGTGCGTAAGCTTCCTTGCCTCACAAGAAATAGCAGCTTCGGGAATCGATTTCAGCCTTCCTCCACCCGCGTTCGGGTTCCATGAGCGGTGGTTGTACGTGGATGCCGCGGTGCCCAGCCCCCTGCTTTCGGAGCCAACCGTGCCCGCTATCCCCAATTCGGGCTGGGGCCAGGAGACGCTCACGAGCCCCCAGCTCGTCTTCGTTTGGCATCGCTTCGCGAACTTGAGGGCGCTCAGTGTGACGGCACCCAAGGTGGTGAAGGAGTTCCTCCTATGCTGCATTGCCCCTATCCAGCGTCATTCCCGCCGGATGTGGGCCTTCGGGGGGCGCGAAGACCGCATGAGGCTCCAAGAGGAAGATCTGATGCCTGAAGTGCTGAGGAAGGTTCTCATGATCCTGACTGGGGACCCTTCCCCTGGCAGCATCCGGCATGGGGGCGCCCTGATGTACCTTTGCTCAAATAGAGGTGATTTTGTGAAGCATATGCCTAGCTTCGATGAATGGGGGCTGCGCCCTGCAGGCCTCAGGGGACCTCGCGAGAACCCAGTTGTGGTGGTTGCCCTTCCGGTTGCCCACGACGATTCTTCCTCGAGTGGTGGAGCTGGGAGGCAAAGGGCGTCGGGGGCTGAGGGGGCCACCGTCAGGATGATGACGCCACGCGGTACTCCTGAGGCGGCAGCTCCTGAGACCCGCCCCGCGGCGGCTGAAGGTACCGAGCTGCGGCCTGCGGCTCCCGTGGCAGAGGCCCCCGAGGCCCCGGCCACCCTTCTTGGCGCGGCGCCCGGTGGCGTGTCCCTGGGCGATTGAGGGAGTCCTGGACTAGGGGGTGTCCAGACAGCCGGACTATCATCGTCCGCCGGACTCCAAGACTACGAAGATACAAGATTGAAGACTCCGTCCCGTGTCCGGATGTGACTTTCCTTGGCATGGAAGGCAAGCTTGGCGATACGGATATGTAGATCTCCTACCATTGTAACCGACTCTGTGTAACCCTAGCCCTCTCTGGTGTCTATATAAACCGGAGGGCTTTAGTCCGTAGGACACAACATCCATTACAAGAATCATACTGTAGGCTAGCTTCTAGGGTTTAGCCTCCTTGATCTCGTGGTAGATCCACTCTTGTAATACACATCATCAATATTAATCAAGCAGGACGTAGGGTTTTACCTCCATCAAGAGGGCCCGAACCTGGGTAAAACATCGTGTCCCTCGTCTCCTGTTACCATCCGCCTAGACGCACAGTTCGAGACCCCCTACCCGAGATCCGCCGGTTTTGACACCGACATTGGTGCTTTCATTGAGAGTTCCTCTGTGTCGTCACCGATATGTTTGATGGCTTCTTCAATCAACAACAACGCCGTCCAGGGTGAGACTTTTCTCCCTGGGCAGATCTTTGTATTCGGCGGCTTCGTACTACGGGCTAATTCACTTGGCCATCTGGAGCAGATCGAAAGCTACGCCCCTGGCCGTCAGGTCAGATTTGGAAGCCTAAACTTCACGGCGGACATCCGCGGAGACTTGATCTTCGATGGATCCAATCCGCAGCCGAGCGTGCCGCATTGTCGCGATGGGCACGATCTAGCTCTGCCGCCGGACAGCGCCTTGGAGGCCGCACATGAATCCGCTCCGACCTATAGTTTGGAGCCGATCGCGTAGATCGAGGGCGAGTGGCTGGACACCGCCTCGGGAGTTGCAACATCCGCGGCGATGGAGCCAAACACTGACCTTGTCCCCTATAAAACTCGTCACTCCGAGGTGTCGGACTCCCTGCCAGACTCCGAACCTCCTGCGCCCCTGCCAATTGAACCCGATTGGACGCCGATCATGGAGTTCACCGCTGCGGACATCTTTCAGCACTCACCCTTTGGCGACGTCCTAAATTCGCTAAAGCATCTCTCGCTATCCAGAGAGCCCTGGCCGGATTATGGCCAGGATGGTTGGGATGCGGACGACGAAGAAATTCAAAGCCCACCCACCACCCACTTTGTAGCCACTGTCGACGATCTAACCGACATGCTAGACTACGACTCCGAAGACATCGACGGTATGGACGACGGTGCCGGAGACAATCAAGAACTAGCGCTCACAGAGGACTGGAAGGCCACCCCAACCCATGATGTATATATGGTGGATACCCCAAAAGGAAGCGATAACGAGGACCAACGGGGCGCGGCAAAGGATAATCCCGTCGATAAACAACCAAAACAGCGACGCAGACCCCGCCCTAAGTCCCGCCTCGACAACAACAGCGCTCCTAATGACCCAGCAATAGAGCAGGGCAAACTAGTGGACGACGGACATGCAGCCAAGCAACCGTCCGAACAGGACGAATCGGATAATCAATCCATGCCTGGTGAAACCAACAGTCCAGACGACCTCACGCCGGACACACCACCGGAGAATAAGAGCCTTCGCAAAAGACTCGTCGCCACTGCAAGAAGTCTGAAGAAGGAAAAACAGAAGCTCAAAACAGCGGAAGACATACTCAGAATGAGGTGGAGCAAAGTGCTCAAAACCGCAGACAAATACGGCAATGGCTATCAATCAAAGAGCTACCCGAAACGCAAGCTGCTGCTAGAGTTTGACGAGGAAGCCGTAGAGCCCCCACAGTCAAAAGACAAAGAGGCCGCCTGGCCGGATAGACGGCCAGATGATAGGCCAAAAACTACAAGCGGCGCCGCACACAAGCCGACTCATGATCCTGGGAAAACAGATGGCCCAGCCAGGTCCATTTACGGGCCAAAAAAGAGGGGCCCAGGAAGCAACACAACACGCCAAGTGTTCGAAGACAGAGGTACACCAAAATACAGGGGCGCCGCACACCCACTATGTTTCACCAATGAGGTGCTGAGATCACAAGCACAGGATGATGATGGCCATATCATATCACTTAAATTGATTGCATGTGATGTTTATCCTTTATGCATCTTATCTTGCTTTGATTGACGGTAGCATTTTAAGATGATCTCTCACTAAATTATCAAGAAGTGTTCTCCCTGAGTATGCACCGTTGCGAAAGTTCTTTGTGCTGAGACACCACGTGATGATCGGGTGTGATAGGCTCTACGTTCAAATACAACGGGTGCAAAACAGTTGCACACGCGGAATACTCAGGTTAAACTTGACGAGTCTAGCATATAACAGATATGGCCTCGGAACACGGAGACCGAAAGGTCGAGCGTAAATCATATAGTAGATATGATCAACATATTGATGTTCACCGTTGAAACTACTCCATCTCACGTGACGATTGGACATGGTGTAGTTGATATGGATCACGTAATCACTTAGAAGATTAGAGGGATGTCTATCTAAGTGGGAGTTCTTAAGTAATATGATTAATTGAACTTAAATTTATCATGAACTTAGTACCTGATAGTATTTTGCTTGTCTATGTTTGTTGTAGATAGATGGCTCGTGCTGTTGTTCCGTTGATATTTAATGCGTTCCTTGAGAAAGCAAAGTTGAAAGATGATGGTAGCAATTACACGGGCTGGGTCCGTAACCTGAGGATTATCCTCATTGCTGCACAGAAGAATTACATCCTGGAAGCACCGCTGGGTGCCAGGCCTGCTGCTGATGCAATTGACGACGTTAAGAACGTCTGGCAGAGCAAAGCTGATGACTACTCGATAGTTTAGTGTGCCATGCTTTACGGCTTAGAACCGGGTCTTCAACGACGTTTTGAACGTCATGGAGCATATGAGATGTTCCAGGAGTTGAAGTTAATATTTCAAGCAAATGCCCGGATTGAGAGATATGAAGTCTCCAATAAGTTCTATAGTTGCAAGATGGAGGAGAATAGTTTTGTCAGTGAACACATACTCAAAATGTCTGGGTATAATAATCACTTGATTCAACTGGGAGTTAATCTTCCTGATGATAGTGTCATTGACAGAATTCTTCAATCACTGCCACCAAGCTACAAGAGCTTCGTGATGAACTATAATATGCAAGAGATGGACAAGACTATTCCCGAGCTCTTCACAATGCTAAAAGCCGCGGAGGTAGAAATCAAGAAGGAGCATCAAGTGTTGATGGTCAACAAGACCACTAGTTTCAAGAAAAGGGGCAAAGGGAAGAAGAAGGGGAACTTCAAGAAGAACAGCAAACAAGTTGCTGCTCAAGAGAAGAAACCTAAGTCTGGACCTAAGCCTAAGACTGAGTGCTTCTACTGCAAGCAGACTGGACACTGGAAGCGGAACTGCCCCAAGTATTTGGCGGATAAGAAGGATGGCAAAGTGAACAAAGGTATATGTGATATACATGTTATTGATGTGTACCTTACTAATGCTCGCAGTAGTACCTGGGTATTTGATACTGGTTCTGTTGCTAATATTTGCAACTCGAAACAGGGACTACGGATTAAGCGAAGATTGGCTAAGGACGAGGTGACGATGCGCGTGGGAAATGGTTCCAAAGTCGATGTGATCTCGGTCGGCACGCTACCTCTACATCTACCATCGGGATTAGTTTTAGACCTAAATAATTGTTATTTGGTGCCAGCGTTGAGCATGAACATTATATCTGGATCTTGTTTGATGCGAGACGGTTATTCATTTAAATCAGAGAATAATGGTTGTTTTATTTATATGAGTAATATCTTCTATGGTCATGCACCCTTGAAGAGTGGTCTATTTTTATTGAATCTTGATAGTAGTGATACACATATTCATAGTGTTGAAACCAAAAGATGCAAAGTTGATAATGATAGTGCAACTTATTTGTGGCACTGCCGTTTAGGTCATATCAGTGTAAAGCGCATGAAGAAACTTCATACTGATGGGCTTTTGGAATCACTTGATTATGAATCACTTGGTACTTGCGAACCGTGCCTCATGGGCAAGATGACTAAAACGCCGTTCTCCGGAACTATGGAGCGAGCAACTGATTTGTTGGAAATCATACATACTGATGTTTGTGGTCCAATGAATGTTGAGGCTCGCGACGGGTATCGTTATTTTCTCACCTTCACAGATGATTTGAGCAGATATGGGTATATATACTTAATGAAACACAAGTCTGAATCATTTGAAATGTTCAAAGAATTTCAGAGTGAAGTGGAAAATCATCGTAACCAGAAAATAAAATTTCCACGATCTGATCGTGGAGGAGAATATTTGAGTTACGAGTTTGGTTTAAATTTGAAACAATGCGGAATAGTTTCGCAACTCACGCCACCCGGAACACCACAACGAAATGGTGTGTCCGAACGTCGTAATCGTACTTTACTAGATATGGTGCGATCTATGATGTCTCTTACTGATCTACCGCCAACATTTTGGGGTTATGCTTTAGAGACGGCCGCATTCACGTTTAATAGGGCACCATCAAAATCCGTTGAGACGACGCCTCATGAACTGTGGTTTGGCAAGAAACCAAAGTTGTCGTTTCTTAAAGTTTGGGGCTGCGTAGCTTATGTGAAGAAACTTCAACCAGATTAGCTCGAACCCAAATCAGAGAAATGTGTCTTCATAGGATACCCAAAAGAGACTGTTGGGTACACCTTCTATCACAGATCTAAGGGCAAGATTTTCGTTGCTAAATTCGGATCCTTTCTAGAGAAGGAGTTTCTCTCGAAAGAAGTGAGTGGGAGGAAAGTAGAACTTGATGAGGTAACTATACCTGCTCCCTTATTGGAAAGTAGTTCATCACAAGAACCGGTTCCTGTGACAATTACACCAATTAGTGAGGAAGCTAATGATATTGATCATGAAACTTCAGATCAAGTTTCTACTGAACCTCGTAGGTCTACCAGAGTAAGATCCGCACCAGAGTGGTATGGTAATCCTATTCTGGAAGTCATGTTACTTGACCATGATGAACCTACGAACTATGAGGAAGCGATGATGAGCCCAGATTCCACAAAATGGCTAGAGGCCATGAAATCTAAGATGGGATCCATGTATGAGAACAAAGTATGGACTTTGGTTGACTTGCCCGATGATCGGCAAGCCATTGAGAATAAATGGATCTTTAAGAAGAAGACTGACGCTGATGGTAATGTAACTATCTATAAAGCTCGACTTGTTGGCGAAAGGTTTTCGACAAGTTCAAGGTGTTGACTACGATGAGACTTTCTCACCCATAGCGATGCTTAAGTCTGTCCGAATCATGTTAGCAATTGTTGCATTTTATGATTATGAAATTCGGCAAATGGATGTCAAAACTGCATTCTTGAATGGATTTCTGGAAGTAGAGTTGTATATGATGCAACCAGAAGGTTTTGTTGATCCAAAAGGTGCTAACAAAGTATGCAAGCTCCAGCGATCCATTTATGGACTCGTGCAAGCATCTCGGAGTTGGAGTAAACGCTTTGATAGTGTGATCAAAGCATATGGTTTTATACAGACTTTTGGAGAAGCCTGTATTTACAAGAAAGTGAGTGGGAGCTCTGTAGCATTTCTGATTTTATATGTAGATGACATATTATTAATTGGAAATGATATAGAATTTCTGGATAGCATAAAGGGATACTTGAATAAAAGTTTTTCTATGAAAGACCTCGGTGAAGCTACTTACATATTGGGCATCAAGATTTATAGAGATAGATCAAGACGCTTAATTGGACTTTCACAAAGCACATACCTTGATAAAGTTTTGAAAAAGTTCAAAATGGATCAGGTAAAGAAAGGGTTCTTGCCCGTGCTACAAGGTGTGAAATTGAGTCAGACTCAATGCCCGACCACAGCAGAAGATAGAGATAAAATGAAAGATGTTCCCTATGCTTCAGCCATAGGCTCTATCATGTATGCAATGTTGTGTACCAGACCTGACGTGTGCTTAGCAATAAGCTTGGCAGGAAGGTACCAAAGTAATCCAGGAGTGGATCACTAGACAGCGGTCAAGAACATCCTGAAATACCTGAAAAGGACTAAGGATATGTTTCTTGTATATGGAGGTGACAAAGAGCTAGTCGTAAATGGTTACATCGATGCAAGCTTTGACACTGATCCGGACGATTCTAAATCGCAAACCGGATACGTGTTTTTATTAAACGGTGGAGCTGTAAGTTGGTGCAGTTCTAAACAAAGCGTCGTGGCGGGATCTACATGTGAAGCGGAGTACATAGCTGCTTCGGAAGCAGCAAATGAAGGAGTCTGGATGAAGGAGTTCATTTCTGATCTAGGTGTCATACCTAGTGCATCGGGACCAATGAAGATCTTCTGTGACAATACTGGTGCAATTGCCTTGGCAAAGGAATCCAGATTTCACAAGAGGACCAAGCACATCAAGAGATGCTTCAATTCCATCCGGGACCAAGTCCAGGTGGGGGACATAGAGATTTGCAAGATACATACGGATCGGAATGTTGCAGATCCGTTGACTAAGCCTCTTCCACGAGCAAAACATGATCAGCACCAAGACTCCATGGGTGTTAGAATCATTCCTATGTAATCTAGATTATTGACTCTAGTGCAAGTGGGAGACTGAAGGAAATATGCCCTAGAGGCAATAATAAAGTTATTATTTATTTCCTCATATCATGATAAATGTTTATTATTCATGCTAGAATTGTATTAACCGGAAACATGATACATGTGTGAATACATAGACAAACATAACGTCACTAGTATGCCTCTACTTGACTAGCTCATTAATCAAAGATGGTTATGTTTCCTAACCATAGACATGTGTTGTCATTTGATTAACGGGATCACATCATTAGGAGAATGATGTGATTGACATGACCCATTCCGTTATCCTAGCACTTGATCGTTTAGTATATTGCTATTGCTTTCTTCATGACTTATACATGTTCCTGTAACTATGAGATTATGCAACTCCCGTTTACCGGAGGAACACTTTGTGTGCTACCAAACGTCACAAGGTAACTGGGTGATTATAAAGGAGCTCTACAGGTGTCTCCGAAGGTACATGTTGGGTTGGCGTATTTCGAGATTAGGTTTTGTCACTCCGATTGTCGGAGAGGTATCTCTGGGCCCTCTCGGTAATGCACATCACTATAAGCCTTGCAAGCAATGTAGCTAATGATTTAGTTACGGAATGATGCATTACGTAATGAGTAAACAGACTTGACGGTAACGAGATTGAACTAGGTATTGGATACCGATGATCGAATCTCGGGCAAGTAACATACCGATGACAAAGGGAACAACGTATGTTGTTATGCGGTTTGACCGATAAAGATCTTCATAGAATATGTAGGAGCCAATATGAGCATCCAGGTTCCGCTATTGGTTATTGACCGAGAATAATTCTAGGTCATGTCTACATAGTTCTCGAACCCGTAGGGTCAGCACGCTTAACGTTACGATGACAGTTTTATTATGAGTTTATAAGTTTTGATGTACCGAAGTTTATTTGGAGTCCCGGATGTGATCACGGACATGACGAGGAGTCTCGAAATGGTCGAGACATAAAGATTGATATATTGGAAGCCTATATTTGGATATCGGAATGGTTCCGGGTGAAATCGGGATTTTACCGGAACACCGGGGGGTTACCGGAATCCTCCCGGGGGTTAATGGGCCTTAGTGGGCCATGAGAGAGAAGAGGAGGGCCGGCCAGGGCAGGCCGCGTGCCCCCTCCTCCCCTAGTCCGAACAGGACAAGGAGGGGGGCGGCGCCCCCCTTTCCTCTTTCCCCTCCCCCCTTTCCTTCTCCATCAAGGCAAGAGGGGGGAGTCCTACTCCCGGTGGGAGTAGGACTCCTCCAGGCGCACCCCTAGGGGGCCGGCCGCACCTCCCCCTCCCTCCTTTATATACGGGGGCAAGGGGGCACCCTAGAACACACAAGTTGATCTTCAAGATCGTTCCTTAGCCGTGTGCGGTGCCCCCCTCCACCATATTCCACCTCGGTCATATCGTCGCAGAGTTTAGGCGAAGCCCTACGCCGGTAGAACATCATCATCGTCACCACGCTGTCGTGCTGACAGAACTCATCCCCGACACTTTGCTGGATCAAAGTCCGGGGATCGTCATCGAGCTGAATGTGTGCTGAACTCGGAGGTGTCGTACGTTCGGTACTTGGATCGGTTGGATCATGAAGACGTACGACTACATCAACCGCGTTGTCATAACGCTTCCGCTTACGGTCTACGAGGGTAGATAGACAATACTCTCCCCTCTTGTTGCTATGCATCACCATGATCTTGCGTGTGCATAGGAACTTTTTTGAAATTACTACGTTCCCCAACAGTGGCATGCAGATCTTCGTAAAGACTCTGCCACCGCGCTAGCCCAGCAGCCAGCCAACGTGGCACTACAACGCCTCATCAGCTCGGACGCGCGTCGGAGCCAGGCGAGGTGGTGACAGCTAGGACGAGCTTCCCAGCCGTCCCCGTTAAACCAAGAAGGGCACTTGGGCAGCGCATTAAATGCGTTTGTCCGATGGTGCCAGAGGATAGGCTTAACCACTATATACCTTTCCACCTCATGTATGCCACTGTGGCGACCCCTTTTGTCTATAAAAGGAGGCCAGAGGCGTACTGGAGAAGGATTCAGATCTTTTGGACTACGCATGCACCACAGCTAGTTCGAGAGCTCAAGAACACTTAAATATACACCCAAGCAGGACTAGGGTATTATGCATCCTTGCGGCCCGAACCTGGGTAAACGAGCTTTGTGTTGACTACCAAACCCGCTCTTTGCACAACTCCGCGCCCACCAACCATAGAAGGGATCCCAGTGATTCCATAGGTGTCGTTTCCACCGACATACTCCCATCGGGAGTAGGATTCCCCCCTTCCCTAGTTGGAGTTGGAGAGGAAGGAAGGAGGAGAGAGGGAGAAGGAAAGGGCCCCCCCTTCCCAAGTCCAATTTGGACCCAAGGGGGAGGGGGCGTGTGGCCTCCCCTGGGTGCCCCTCTCTCTCTCCACTAAGGCCCATATGGCCCATTAGACTCCCCGGGGGGGGTTCGGTAACCCCCTGGTACTCTGGTAATTGCCCGAACTCACCCGGAACCATTCCGAAGTCCCTACTGTCGGATTTCGGGTTCCGGCAGACCATTGAGGTTCGAACACTGGGGTGCACGCGGAGATCACACCTCCAGCCTACCCATGTCTCACCGCCTCGCTAGGATCTAAAACTACATGAAGAATAACACAAGGGACACAAGATTTGTACTAGTTTAGGCCACCATTGTGGTATAGTACCCTAATCCAGTTTGTGGTGTGGTGGATTGCCTCTGGGGCCGATGAGGAATAGTACAAGGGAAGAACAGCCTCGCGAGGGTCTGTTCTTGGTTGGTGCGATGAACTGCTAGGGGGAGTTCAGTCGCCTCTCTCTCTGTGTGTCTCAGATGCGGATCCGATCTCTCTACCCTGTGGGTGGCTAGTCCTATTTATAGGCGAAGGCCCTAGGCCTCTTCCCAAATATTGAGCGGGAAGGGAGCCAACAATTGGCCATTTTGAAGGGGAACATCTAGTACACTTATCCTGACTAAAGTTGGTCCTCGCCTGCAAAAGACCCTGACGATGACGCCGGCTTGGGCTCCACGATGACCTCCGTTCTGCCGTCCTGCTGGTCTTGTTCTTGTTGCACCGAAATGGTTGCCTTTGCTCGATACCCTTGCCTGCGCTTGCCCCCTTTGCACCAAAGGGGAAACAAGGACTGCGCAGGCCGGCGCCCGCCTGGCGCCTGCCTGGCCTTGGTCGTCATGGCTTGCGTCACGGGAACCTTGTGAGGTACCCCGCCTTGATCTCTCCGCCTCCTCGCGAGCCAGCCTGACAAGGCCGTGCCTGAGGAAGCCTCCTGTCGTCCGCCCCACGAGGCTTTGCCCCTCGCGAGGGTCTTGAGCATGTGCCGATGAAGATGGGCCGTACTGGGCCACTCCTTGAGCCACGCCGCAGGCCACAGGCAGGCAAGTCTGGGCACCCCCATTCCCAGAATGCCGACAGTAGCCCCCAGGCCCAAGGCGCACTTGGACTTGGCTGATAAGTGAAGCGAAGAGGCAAGTGCGAAGCGCCGCGGGCCCCAATAGCCTGCGGCTTTGGGCGCCGCGTGGCGGTTGATTGGACGTGGGCGTCCCTGTTCCCCCATGCCTCCTTATTTTGCGCTCAACTAGGCGGACCTGCTATTGCACACAGTCTCCCCTCTTCTCGCCGCTCGCGCGCCTCCTGCTCTTCCTTCTCTCGAGCTCCAGCCTCCGCTTCCAATCCAATCTCGCATCCTCTCCCTTCCTGTCGCCATGGCTCCGACGAAGAAGGGGAAAGGGCCAAAGCCTGTGCCCTCGCCCCGCCCGTCACCGTCGGTGGCTCCTGCTGTCGACCGGTCGATCATACTCAACCGGGAAGGCTCGGACAAGGTCAGCTCTGCCATCGCCACCATCTTCAACGAGTGCGGGAGGACCACGGTCTGGCCCGCGTCTCACTTCTCCATTGACAGAATAGTCACCAAGGTCCAGTACTTCGCCGACGCTCTGTGGGCGGGACTGGTTCCCCCCTTTTCCGATTTCTTCAACGCTGTGCTTTCTCATTACCAGATCCACATGATGCATTTGGGCCCTGAATCCATTACTCTTCTTGCCGTTTTCGCTTTTGTCTGCGAGGCGATGATGGGCATTCCTCCTTCAGTTGCCTTGCTGCGCCACTTCTTCTCTCTGCATCTCAGCGATCCCACCCAATGCTTGGGGTGCGTAAGCTTCCTTGCCTCACAAGAAATAGCGGCTTCGGGAATTGATTTCAGCCTTCCTCCACCCGCGTTCGGGTTCCGTGAGCAGTGGTTGTACGTGGATGCCGCGCTGCCCAGCCCCCTGCTTTAGGAGCCAACCGTGCCCGCTATCCCCAATTCGGGCTGGGGCCAGGAGACGCTCACGAGCCCCCAGCTCGTCTTTGTTTGGCATCGCTTCGCGAATTTGAGGGCGCTCGGTGTGACGGCACCCAAGGTGGTGAAGGAGTTCCTCCTATGCTGCATTGCCCCTATCCAGCGTCATTCCCGCCGGATGTGGGCCTTTGGGGGGCGCGAAGACCGCATGAGGCTCCAAGAGGAAGATCTGACGCCTGAAGTGCTGAGGAAGGTTCTCATGATCCTGACTGGGGACCCTTCCCCTGGCAACATCCGGCATGGGGGCGCCCTGCTGTACCTTTGCTCAAACAGAGGTGATTTTGTGAAGCAGATGCCCAGCTTCGACGAATGGGGGCTGCGCCCTGCAGGCCTCAGGGGACCTCGAGAGAACCCAGTTGTGGTGGTTGCCCTTCCGGTTGCCCACGACGATTCTTCCTCGAGTGGTGGAGCTGGGAGGCAAAGGGCGTCGGGGGCTGAGGGGGCCACCGTCGAGACGATGACGACACGCGGTACTCCTGAGGCGGCAGCTCTTGAGACCCGCCCCGCGGCGGCTGAAGGTACCGAGCTGCGGCCTGCGGCTCCCGTGGCAGAGGCCCCCGAGGCCCCGTCCACCCTTCTTGGCACGGCGCCCGGCGGCGTGTCCCTGGGCGATTGAGGGAGTCCTGGACTAGGGGGTGTCCGGACAGCCGGACTATCATCATCCGCCGGACTCCAAGACTACGAAGATACAAGATTGAAGACTCTGTCCCGTGTTCGGATGGGACTTTCCTTGGCGTGGAAGGCAAGCTTGGCGATACGGATATGTAGATCTCCTACCATTGTAACCGACTCTGTGTAACCCTAGCCCTCTCCGGTGTCTATATAAACCGGAGGGCTTTAGTCCGTAGGACACAACATCCATTACAACAATCATACCGTAGGCTAGCTTCTCGGGTTTAGCCTCCTTGATCTCGTGGTAGATCCACTCTTGTAATACACATCATCAATATTAATCAAGCAGGGCGTAGGATTTTACCTCCATCAAGAGGGCCCGAACCTGGGTAAAACATCGTGTCCCTCGTCTCCTGTTACCATCCGCCTAGACGCACAGTTCAGGACCCCCTACCCGAGATCCGCCGGTTTTGACACCGACATTGGTGCTTTCATTGAGAGTTCCTCTGTGTCGTCACCGATAGGTTTGATGGCTTCTTCAATCAACAACAACGCCGTCCAGGGTGAGACTTTTCTCCCCTGGCAGATCTTCATATTCGGTGGCTTCGCACTGCGGGCTAATTCACTTGGCCATCTGGAGCAGATCGAAAGCTACGCCCCTGGCCGTCAGGTCAGATTTGGAAGCCTAAACTTCACGGCGGACATCCGCAGAGACTTGATCTTCGATGGATCCGATCCGCAGCCGAGCGTGCCGCACTGTCGCGATGGGCACGATCTAGCTCTGCCGCCGAACAGCGCCTTGGAGGCCGCACATGAATCCGCTCCGACCTATAGTTTGGAGCCGATCGTGCAGATCGGGGGCGAGTGCCTGGACACCGCCTCGGGAGCTGCAACATCCGCGGCGATGGAGCCAAACACTGACCTTGTCCCCTATAAAACTCGTGACTCCGAGGTGCCGGAATCCCTGCCGGACTCCGAACCTCCTGCACCCCTGCCAATTGAATCCGATTGGGCGCCGATCATGGAGTTCACCGCTGCGGACATCTTTCAGCACTCACCCTTTGGCGACATCCTAAATTCGCTAAAGCATCTCTCGCTATCCGGAGAGCCCTGGCCGGATTATGGCCAGGATGGTTGGGATGCGGACGACGAAGAAATTCAAAGCCCACCCACCACCCACTTTGTAGCCACTGTCGACGATCTAACCGACATGCTAGACTATGACTCCGAAGACATCGACGGTATGGACGACGGTGCCGGAGACAATCAAGAACCAGCGCTCACAGAGCACTGGAAGGCCACCCCAACCCATGATGTATATATGGTGGATACCCCAAAAGGAAGCGATAACGAGGACCAACGGGGCGCGGCAAAGGATAATCCCACCGATAAACAACCAAAACAGCGATGCAGACGCCGCCCTAAGTCCCGCCTCGACAACAACAGCGCTCCTAATGACCCAGCAATAGAGCAGGGCAAACCAGTGGATGACAAACATGCAGCCAAGCAACCGTCCGAATAGGACGAATCGGATAATCAATCCATGCCCGGTGAAACCAACAGTCCAGACGACCTCACGCCGGACACACCACCGGAGAATAAGAGCCTTCGCAAAAGACTCGTCGCCACTGCAAGAAGTTTGAAGAAGGAAAAACGGAAGCTCAAAACAGCGGAAGACATACTCAGAATGAGGTGGAGCAAAGTGCTCAAAACCGCAGACAAATACGGCAATGGCTATCAATCAAAGAGCTACCCGAAACGCAAGCTGCTGCCAGAGTTTGACGAGGAAGCCGTAGAGCCCCCACAGTCAAAAGACAAAGAGGCCGCCTGGCCAGATAGACGGCCAGATGATAGGCCAAAAACTACAAGCGGCGCCGCACACAAGCCGACTCATGATCCTGGGAAAACAGATGGCCCAGCCAGGTCCATTTACGGGCCAAAAAAGAGGGCCCCAGGAAGCAACACAACACGCCAAGTGTTCGAAGATAGCGGTACACCAAAATACAGGGGCGCCGCACACCCACTATGTTTCACCAATGAGGTGTTGGATCATGAATTCCCAGCAGGGTTTAAACCCATAAACATAGAGGCTTACGACGGAACAATAGACCCTGGAGTCTGGATAGAGGATTATATACTACACATACACATGGCTAGAGGAGATGACCTCCACGCCATAAAATATCTACCCCTCAAGCTCAAAGGGCCAGCTCGGCATTGGCTCAAAAGCCTCCCAGAAAACACTGTTGGAAGTTGGGAAGAGCTCGAGGACGCGTTTAGAGCAAATTTTCAAGGGAGTTATGTCCGCCCTCCGGATGCAGACGATCTAAGTCATACAACTCAACAGCCCGGAGAGTCAGCGCGCAAATTCTGGAACATGTTCCTTACTAAAAAGAACCAAATAGTCGACTGTCCGGACGCCGAAGCCTTAGCAGCTTTTAAACACAACGTCCGAGACGAATGGCTCGCCAGACACCTCGGCCAAGAGAAGCCGAGGACAATGTCCGCGCTAACAAGCCTCATGACCCGCTTTTGCGCGGGGGAAGACAGCTGGCTAGCAAGATGCAGCACCAGCGACCCAAGTACATCCGAGATCAGAGATGGAGACGGAAAATAACGGCGCAGAAAAGATCAGCGCCGGAATAAAGAGAAAAGCCCAAAGAACACGGCGGTCAATGCCGGATTCAAAAGCTCGCGGCCAAACAACAAAACACTGCCTCTTAAGGACAACAGTGACGAGCTATCCAACTTAAACAAAATTTTGGATCGGATATGTCAAATCCACAGTACCTCCGGAAGGCCTGCAAACCACACCCACCGAGATTGTTGGGTTTTCAAACAGTCCGGCCGACTCAACGCCGAACACAAGGGGCTTGACGCACCAAGCGAGGACGACGACGAACCCCACTAGCAGGGCACCAGAAAACAAAAGACTTTCCCACAAGAAGTCAAAGCAGTAAACTCACTTCATGTGATAATACGGAAAAACAATGTGGCACCCGCTAAGATGGGTCTCGCATGGTCCACCCCAGCGGAACCTCGAGATTGGATGTCAAAACCAATCACTTTTGACCACCTGGATTACTCCAGAAGTGTTTGAAATGCAGGATGGACTGCTCTGATATTGGATCCTATAATCAACGGACTACAATTTACACAAGTCCTGATGGACGGCGGCAGCGATTTAAACCTGCTATATCCGAACACAATCCACAAGTTGGGGATAGACCTTACTACAATTCGACATAGCCGCACTTCCTTTAAAGGAGTGACGCCAGGCCCTTACGCCAGGTGCACAGGCTCCTTATTACTAGAAGTTGTGTTCGGGTCACCGAACAACTTCCGACGCGAAAAACTAATCTTTCATATCGCGCCATTCGAAAGTAGCTATCAAGCACTATTGGGACGTGAAGCTTTTGTCCGCTTTAACGCCATACCACATTACGCGTCTCTTACACTTAAAATGCCCAATCCACGCGGCATCATTTCATTAAGAGGGTCATTCAGAGACCCCGGACACGGCTAGACGAGTCCGGCATAAATAAGCTAGGGGCTCCCTAGCCGCACACCCCTTCACAAGGGGTTGTGCGTATAAGCAATAATGAGCTAATATAGACTCCGCTTTATTCATTTATTAAAAAAAATTCATGCACTTTTTAGCACGATTTCCTTCCAAACTAAGTTCCTCTCTTTTACAGATGAACAACGTGCATACCCATCCAGGATAACGGCACAACGGAGACACAGGCGCAGACGTGCAGTAGGGACCCGTTGCAAGGATTCTTTTCAGATTAAGACCATGCGTAAACCTTTTTTTATTGTCTCTTGTTGCTATAATCCCCTGGCTTCTCATTATAACTAGAGTGGAGACTGACGTTTTGGCATCGGCCGCGTCAGAGGACCTCGCCCGTACCTGGACACTAGGGGCTTATGGCATTGTTCTGCCCATTATTATAAAGACCGAACACCTTAGGGAGTGTTCGGCGTCTCGAGTTAGGCCTTATATGCATCAGCTCCGAATCATGTCTTTGGTCAAATGTTGGGTTTGCCCGGCTCTTGTGTTTTGCTGCCTTATGTTCCATATCATCGGCTAACACGGCACCAGGAGAACTACTGCGATTATGCCCCAGTTCGGCTGGGCGAGCACCTCAGTAGAGAAAGTCGAAAACTGACTGTCATGATACAGCGAGAGACTGGTCAACCACTCGATCGACCACTGGAATGTTTAGAATTCCTCCGCTTTGACGAAGGACCGTTTCCCGGTCAGGCACACACGCGCCCCGAATTCGGAGAGCGCGGTGCCCCCAGGGGCTATATCGTAGTCCCACCCTCGAACTCCAATGGCTAAGTGAAAGTGATAAAGCATCATAGTCCAGTTGCCTCGTTCGCTACGCTACCACCTCCTCAACAGGACCGAGACGTCGGATTAAGTGTGAAAATGCACTATTTTTGCGAACACCCCTGCACCTTGTGCATGGGGGCTGAAGCCGAAGACTGCCATCTTTCAGGTTATACACATGTATACATAAACGGTCGCATAGGAGATATTTCAATACTTGAAACGCACAAGTATAAAAAGCGATTACATCATAACCATTGTTTTACAAAATAAAACGTTCATTTGAACGTGACTTTTTCGAGCACTGCGACTCTATTAAACGAGCACCACGCATAACTTCCCCAAAATAGTGCTCGGCAGGTAACCGGCTCTCGTCCGAACCCTGGGTCGCAACAGCGATGGCGTCCATCTCTGTCCAATGTGTCTTCACACGGGCGAGGGCCATCCGCGCACCCTCTATGCAGGCTGACCGCTTCATCAACTTGATATGCGGCACCGCCCCAAGAAATTGCTGCAATAAGCCAAAATAGCTCGTCGCCTTGGGCCTATCCGGCCAGACATGAGTCACGATATCCGTCATGGCAAGTCCGGACAACCTATTCAGCTCAGCCCATTCGGCCAACCGATCGGTCAGCAGAAGTGAACGATCCGGACTATGGAATTGAGACCAAAACAGCTCTTCCGTCTCGTGATCCTTCTGACTTCGGAAGTGCACAACGGCATCCGCCACACTCGCCGCTAAGTCCATATATGGATCCTCCGGGCCCCACAGCTGGCCAAGCTGAGCATACTTTGGATCCGCAAACCTGCGGCGCAGCAGAAAAGGCTTGCTAGCCACAATGTCTCTAGCCTGACGCAGCTCCTCCTTCATAGCCCGCACTGTAGAACGGGCATCCTTGGCTTCGGCGGTGGCCTTCCCCAGGTCTTCTCGCTCCGATAGGCGCTCCTTTTCAAGAGCCTCATTGCGGTCGGTAGCATCCTTCAATTTAACGGCCAGCTCGGCCATCTCTTCCCTGCTTCGGCAGTGTGCAGCCCTTTCGGCTTCTAACTCCTCGGCCGCCCTCGAGGCAGCCGCGTTACTTCTTCTGGCTTGCTCCTTGGCTTGAGCAAGTTCTGCCCGAAGGCTCTCCACAGCAGCAGCACCATCTGCGTCAAGCACAAATATTGTAAGAGGTGGGCTTTGGCTCCCTTAATAGGTGACTACGGAGAGACAACTTACCTTGTGACTCGTCAAGTCGCTTGTTGACTAGCGCGATGTCTGCATCCGCAACGTCGAGTTGCCGCATCAATTCATCAACTCCATCAGTCCGGCTAGCCCCCGGACTATCCGCCACCTGCATAGGAAAGGAGACACTCAATACCTGCAATTTTGATCCTCGGCATGCTGTCGCTTTCGACAACCTACCGAGTCTCAGGGGCTACTATCTATACAGGGCGCACTTTCATGTGCAAAACTGTCAAAAAGGTGCGTCGTTTTTACGTACCTCAAACCCCGCCAGCAAACTCCTGACGGCATTATGCAATCCGCTTTCGGCGGACGAAATCCTTCCAATCACCATACTCATCAATGCACGGTGATCTTCTGAGATGGACGCCCTCTCTAGCAGATCCTTCAGCTCCCCCGGCCGAACACTAGTCGGCGCCGAACTCTTCGGCTCTGCCGGGCTCGGGGATACCCTCCGTGACAACAATTCAGGCTCGTCCGCCCTATCCGACGGCGCAGCAGACGGAGGCGTCTCGCTCTCCATCATCTCCGGACAAAGATCCCCCGAAGACGAGCTCATCTGAGAAGGTCGCAGATCTGAACTACAAGGTAAAAATTTCGGTTATCCTCATAAGCACAAATAGGGATGTTTCTTATTAATGAACTCCACCTTTTCTACTCACGGCTCGCTGGAGGGCTGATTCTTTAGAGAAGACTGTGCAGTCGGGACCTCCCCGGACGCAGGACCCTCTGGTGAAGATTTCTTCCCCCGCTTAGGGGCTTTGGCCTCCGGGTCTTCGGAGGCGGTCCTCTTCTCCCCCTGCAGGGGGGGGGATTCTCGATCCCCCCTTCTTCAAGCGCCCCCTTGGGCGAGGCGGTAGCTCCTCTATTTTCCCCTTCGCCTTCTTTTGAAGGCGCAACCTCCAACATCCTAACCAGCACGGGATCCGGCACGGTCTCTGGGAGGGGGGCCGGACACCGTATCAGCTTTGCTTGCGCTATCCACTCCTATTGCGGGATAACGGGTTAAAAGGCGAATTATAGAAAAGCAAACAAATGGTACGTCCGAACACTGGGCTACTTACTTGAGTATCCGGGCGATTGCAGCTTAGGTCGGCATCCTCGGTCAATTTCGGACACGCCGCTTGTGGTCCGAAGAACAAATTGTACATCTCCACGGGTGTCGTACCCATAAAGTTTTGGAGAATCCGTGGTCCCTCCGGATTGAACTCCCATAGCCGGAGAGGACGGCGTTTGCAGGGCAGGAGACGCCTAATTAGCATAACCTGCATCACCACGACCAGATCGATCTCCCTCGCCTGGAGGTCTCGAATCCGGCCCTGCAATAGGGGCATGTCTTTTACGGCCCCCAGTTGAGCCCTTGGTTGACCCACGACATCAACTGTCGAGGAGGTCCCGAGCGGAATATGGGCGGCGGCTTCTGCCTGCTGCCCTTCGGAGCGGTGATATAGAACCACTCCTGCTGCCACAAGCCGGGCTCCTCTTGGAAGGAGCCCTCGGGCCACGGGGCATCGGCCCTCCTGCTTATGGACGCCCCACCGCACTCTGCTTGACGCCCCCCAATCATCTTCGGCTCCACATTGAAGGTCTCCAGCCACAGGCCGAAGTGGGGGGTGACGCGGAGGAAGGCTTCGCAGACGACAATAAATGCAGAAATATGGAGGATGGACTCCGGAGCCAAGTCATGGAAATCCAGCCCGTAGTAGAACATGAGCCCTCTCACGAAAGGATCCGTCGGGAAGCCTAAACCCCGACGGAGGTGGGATACGAAGACGACGTACTCGCCGGGCTCGGGGGTGGGTATGGCCTGCCCTTCGGCGGGCAGCCTGTGCGAGATCTCATAAGACAGGTACTTGGCCTCTCGCAGCTTTAGCACGTCCTCCTCCATCAGCATCCACCGGCCCTGAGGGTCGGAGCCGGACATAGTTGAAGGTCCGAAGCACACGAATCTGGGGCTCTGGGTGTTGGAACTTGGAGCGAGGAGAAGATTCGATGGAGGATTGAAGAAAAGAAACGAGCCTTGGTCCTATTATAAAGAGGGAGAATACCAAGAGCCGTCTCCGTGACCGTTCGGGACTCGCCTTCGATAGAGGGGGTGTGGCAACGGGCGCGGTTGGGTTACCCACGTCCGTATTGATGAGGATCCCGGAATAAGGGGAACACGATCTCTGCTTCGACGAAGACGTGCCAAGGAAACCGCTTCGCTAAACGCGCTGAGGTGGTGTAATAAAAAACGATTCAAGTAAAGGCTTGGTAGTGGCGTGACGTCATGCTACAAGATACGTCAGCAGATTGAACATGTGTACATGATATTCTCTCTACGGTGGGATGTGGAAATTATTTTGCAGAGCCGGACACTATCCTGGTGTTCTCAATCTTCTATGGATCATTCGGAGGAGGAACCCGCCTTGCAATGCCGAACATTATGCGCGCCGGACTCATCGTCATTGAAGCCAGGTTCAGGGGCTACTGAGGGAGTCCTGGACTAGGGGGTGTCCGGACAGCCGGACTATCATCGTCCGCCGGACTCCAAGACTACGAAGATACAAGATTGAAGACTCCGTCCCGTGTCCGGATGGGACTTTCCTTGGCGTGGAAGGCAAGCTTGGCGATACGGATATGTAGATCTCCTACCATTGTAACCGACTCTGTGTAACCCTAGCCCTCTCCGGTGTCTATATAAACCGGAGGGCTTTAGTCCGTAGGACACAACATCCATTACAACAATCATACCGTAGGCTAGCTTCTAGGGTTTAGCCTCCTTGATCTCGTGGTAGATCCACTCTTGTAATACACATCATCAATATTAATCAAGCAGGACGTAGGGTTTTACCTCCATCAAGAGGGCCCGAACCTGGGTAAAACATCGTGTCCCTCGTCTCCTATTACCATCCGCCTAGACGCACAGTTCGGGACCCCCTACCCGAGATCCGCTGGTTTTGACACTGACAGCGATGCCCCCGACGCCGGTCATATTGGTGCTTCTTCCTCGTCGCGGGCTGACCCTTGCGCCGAGCTCCTGGGTCGCTTCTGCATGGACTTCAAGGCTCTCCGAAAGAGAAGGGAGGCCTTGGGTGATGATTACCCTTGCCGCCTATTGAAGCGCATGAAGTACTTCGCCACTGATGAGTAAGCCTTTCCCTTTCTCTGTTCCTTACTTTCCTGCTGCTTCAACTGATCATTGCTCTGCAGGGCCCTTCCTGCCGAGTTCACGGAGATGGCTGAGGAGCCATCCCTCCAGGCCTTGCCCTCTCCACCTTCCCCAAGCGTCCCGAGCTCCAGCACTGCCCTTGCGGTGAGGCCGGTTGGAGAGGCGGGCCATCCTGTGATGCGTCTTGGTTCTGCGCACCTCGCGACCATCCTTCGCGAGCCCTCCCGGGGCATAGCTAGCCTGCCCTGGGCTCTTCGGCTGGTTGTGGACGGCGACTGGCTGAGGTCGGCCTTGCGATCTTCCTTGGAGGGTGAACTGGCTCCTGGCCAGGCTTCTGGCGAGGCGCGTCCGGCCATCGCGAGGGAGCCAGCCCCCAGCCCCCTGCCTAGCGAGGGAGTGCTGATCCGTGGCCCTCCTCGCGCGCCCGAGGCGGAAGGTGATGCGGAAGACGTGCTTGAGCACGCTCGGGAGTGCCGCACCCTCCGCCAAGGGTTCCTCCGGAGGGCGGCGGACGCGGTGAGCTAGCTTGGTGCAGAGCTCGCTGACAAGAACGCGCACCTTGAGGCCGAGGGCCTGCACCTAGATGAGGAGAGGCGCAAGCTGAAGGTGGTCGTTGCCCTTGCGCGCCACCAGCGTGACCTCGACAACGAGAAGGCCGAGGTATCACTGGCAGCTTCTCGGGAGGCCTGCTCCCGGGCTGTCAAGGAGGCTCAGGAGGCCAACCAGCGGCGCAGGGTCGTAGAAGAGCGGGCGTGGGAGCTCCGGGCCCGGAGTAGCTCCCTGGAGCAATAGGTGGATTTGCATGAGGCGGCCCTTGCGTCGATGGAGGGGGGCTCGGTCGATCGGGCAGAGCTTCAGAAACGTGAGGAGGCACTAAGGCTGGAGGCCACCGAGCGCACCCTAGAACTCGAGCGATTGGAGACGAGGGAGCGCCTGGTGGTGCAGGCGGAGGATGATGTCGCCGCGAGGGAAGCCCGAGCCTCAGAAGAAGTTGATCACCGGGTGGCGGCGGCTCGCTCGAACCTCGAGTGCGAGTTCGAGGAAAGGCTGGAGTTGATCCAGGTCGAAGCAGAGGGCGGGACCGCCGCCCTGAAGGCCAAGCTGGATGAAGTGATGCAACGTGTGGACGCTGCTGGAGCTGCCCTTGGCGCGGCACAGGCGGAACTGGCTTCCTCCCGCGCCGAGGTGCTTCTTCTCCACCAAAGGGTGGACGCGGCTGAGGCCGTTGCACGGCGGAACGAGCACGAGATACGCCAGCGGCAGACCCTGGAGCACGTGCACAGCCCCATGCTCCGCGAGCTCCGGTAAAGAGCTAACACGGCCTTGGGTATCATCTGCGAGGCAGCCGTTGGGGAGCCTCGTGTGGTTAACTATGCTGGTAACCTTCAGTTCTTCACCCATGTGGTGATGCAGCTGGAGGCCCATTCGGGCAGAGCCGACAGGTTGGTGGAGGAGAGGAGTCGTGCCCTACTTGGGCGTGCTTTTTCTCGTGTCTTCAGTCACCTTCAGAACATGAACCCCCACTTCGACTTCGATGCCGCCATCGCGCCGGTACCCTTGGCAATCCGGGACAATCTAGCGAGTTGGGTGGAAGACAACATGGACGCCCTTGTTAGGGCCTTCACCGCTGATGACGACGGTGTGGTCGTAGCCGCTGATGAGGGCGGAGTGGTGAATGGCCCAGGTGCTGGTGAGGGCGGAGTGGTGAATGGCCCAGGTGTTGACGGCGGCGACATAAAAGGCGACGACGAGGCCAGCGACGCCAGTGGCGACTCCGGAGGTGTCCCTGGGGATGCATTGGGGGATTTATCCGATTGATCGTGTGCTGTTCCTGTTTTTACCCTGCGCAGAGAGAGTTCGGGCTTGGCCCAGGAGGTTGTAAGAGCATTTTGGGAGGGGAGCCCCTCGTGTAAAAACTTGTAGTTAGGATATTTGTAGACATGATATCACCCGTGTGCCTGCGCCAGGCGGCTGGTTCTTGGCGAGCCGACTGGCTTGTTTACCGTCGCCCCGCGTGGGCCCTGAGCTAGCCTGCGGAGGGCCGTGGTGTCCTGAGTGTCTCCTGAACAAGCCTGCCGAACCTGCAAGGAGAACCTCCTGCGAGGGCGTGCCGACGGCAGTCTGGGCTGCGTTCATGCTGGGCCTGGCCCGGCTCGCGAGGGGCTCGCGAGGGGAGGTAGCTGAAGCTTGGACGGACGCAAAGCGGCAACCAGAAGGCAAGAGATTGCTCGAACGAGACTAAACACCCCTTCCCCGAACACACGCAAGTTTCAAGCTCAAATCCAACTTAAATCCAAACAGGGAAAAGCAACAACCAAGGGGAAAAGCAAGAAAAGCAGAAAAAGCCGCATCCGGCACCTAGTCTAGTCTTCGACGTCTTCTCACCAGCGCGGAGCTAAGTGCTGCCACTGGGCGTGGGCGGGAGCCCCCGAGGCCCGAGGGCGGCTCTCCGGAGACTCCGGGGCGTGTACAGCCCCACTCATTATTACGTGAGAGTGTCACGGGGCGGTGAGCTTCACAGGCACTGGGCCTTCTTCATAGGTACCGGCCTTGCTTCATATCGCCAGACGAGGGCCCTGCCTTGCGCCACACTCTATTGCCACCGACGACCGAGGACGCCGCCGATGGGATAGAGCAGTCGCCGGCGGTTCCCCCGATGACCACGGGTCCTCTGCCGGGGGTAGGCCCTGGGGCACCTCCCCGGCAGAGGGCCTACCTCCTAAGGACGCCTTGCTCCGAGCACCGCGTGGGCGAGGCCGGATCTCGGCCCCTCTCCTGCAGCCCCGGTGCCCTCCTCCTGGGGGGTGGGGAGCTGCTGGATTGGGGCAGCCACCCGCCACGACAACCTGTACCTCCTGCGATCCATGGTTAGCGTATGCCTGTTCCAGAGGGATTAGCGGTACCCGATAGTCGCTGCCTCCGGCGCGGTTGACGGGGCCTTCCCTGGGCTCCTGAAAGAGCTCAGCCTCGGGTGTTTCTTCTCCCCAGCCTGGGCCGAGGAACTGGCCATGGTCTTCCTCCTGCGCGTGTCCTTGATCCATCATGTGGGGCACATACGCCTTCGGGGCCGCCGCCCCGAATGCCTCGCCATAGTGCCCCATGTGCCACGCAGTTCTGCTCACGGTGCCAACCTGGGAGTGGTAGCGCGGCGGCTCACCGGGACCGTGGGCTGTAGTGGGTCCCCCTTCGATGGTCGGAGGCGGAGGCGGCACCGTTGGTGGCCAGGCGCTGACGGCCAGGTTGGCGTTGGAGTGGCCCTGGAATCCGCTTGGAGCTGTGCGGGCGCATGTGGGGCCTCCGTGCGATCCGCCTTGGGCCTGAGGCGGCAGCTGGGTGCAGAAGGGGTGAGCCCCCGAGGTAGCGGAGCCCAGGAGCTCTGCCACCCGCTCCAGTATCACGTCGCGGCCGCCCTCTAGCAGCCTGCATTGCAGTAGTTCTCGAGCTACCGCGAGCGCGGCCCTTGAGTTCGCCTGCTCTCGCCGTCAGTACGGCGCCGTGGCCATGGTGTGGCTCGAGGCCTTCGCTGCCGACCGCACCTGCCGCGGTGTGAGAGCTGGTGTCGTCTGACCGTGTCGCCCGCGGCCCGCAGCGCCCTGCGGACCGCGCGCTGCCTGGGGCACGGGGTTGAGGTCGCGCTGGGCAAGCGGCTCTGCGTGGGCGGGCCAGGCCGCCCAGGGATCAGGATTGCCCATCGGGTTGCCGGACATGATGACGATGATGCGACGGGTGGCGAAACACGAGGCGACGGAAGGCAGATTCCGGCGCACCCCTACCTGGCGTGCCAAATGTCGGATTTTGGGTTCCGGCAGACCCTTGAGGTTCGAACACTGGGGTGCATGCGGAGATCACACCTCCAGCCTACCCATGTCTCACCGCCTCGCCAGGATCTAAAACTACACGAAGAACAACACAAGGGACACGAGATTTATACTGGTTCAGGCCACCATTGTGGTGTAATACCCTAGTCCAATTTGTGGTGTGGTGGATTGCCTCTGGGGCTGATGAGGAACAGTACAAGGGAAGAACAGCCTCGCGAGGGTCTGTTCTTGGTTGGTGCGATGAACTGCTAGGGGGAGTTCAGTCGCCTCTCTCTCTCTGTGTGTCTCAGATGCGGATCTGATCTCTCTACCCTGTGGGTGGCTAGTCCTATTTATAGGCGAAGGCCCCGGGCCTCTTCCTAAATATTGAGCGGGAAGGGCGCAAACAATTGGCCATTTTGAAGGGGAACATCTAGTACACTTATCCTGACTAAAGTTGGTCCTCGCCTGCAAAAGACCCTGACGATGATGCCGGCTTGGGCTCCACGATGACCTCCGTTCTGCCGTCCTGCTGGTCTTGGTCTTGTTGCACCGAAATGGTGGCCTTTGCTTGATAACCTTGCCTGCGCTTGCCCCCTTTGCACCAAAGGGGAAACAAGGACTCTGCGCAGGCCGGCGCCCGCCTGGTGCCCGCCTGGCCTTGGTCGTCATGGCTTGCGTCACGGGAACCTCGTGAGGTACCCCGCCTTGATCTCTCCGCCTCCTCGCGAGCCAGCCTGACGAGGCCGTTCCTGAGGAAGCCTCCTGTCGTCCGCCCCGCGAGGCTTGGCCCCTTGCGAGGGTCTTGAGCATGTGCCGATGAAGATGGGTCATACTGGGCCACTCCTTGAGCCACGCCGCAGGCCGCAGGCAGGCAAGTCTGGGTACCCCCGTTCCCAGAACGCCGACACAAACATAGTCGTCCAATATATCAATCTTTATGTCTCTACCATATGTCTCAATCGTCATGTCCGTGATCACATTCGAGACTCCGAACAACCTTCGGTACATCAAAACACATAAACTCATAATACCGATCATCACCAAACGTTAAGCGTGCGGGCCCTACAGGTTCGAGAACTATGTAGACATGACCGAGACTCATCTCCGGTCAATAACCAATAGCGAAACATGGATGCTTATATTGGTTCCTACATATTCGATGAAGATCTTTATCTGTCAAACCGCATAACAACATACGTTGTTCCCTTTGTCATCGGTATGTTACTTGCCCGAGATTCGATCATCGGTATCTCAATACCTAGTTCAATCTCGTTACCGGCAAGTCTCTTTACTCGTTCCATAATGCATCATCCCGCAACTAACTCATTAGTCACATTGCTTTCAAGGCTTATAGTGATGTGCATTACTGAGAGGGCCCAGAGATACCTCTCCGAAACACAGAGTGATAAATCCTAATCTCGATCTATGCCAACCCAACAAACACCATCAGAAACACCTGTAGAGCATCTTTATAATCACCCAGTTACATTGTGACGTTTGATAGCACACTAAGTGTTCCTCCAGTATTCGGGAGTTGCATAATCTCATAGTCATAGGAACATGTATAAGTCATGAAGAAAGCAATAGCAATAAACTAAACGATCATAGTGCTAAGCTAACAGATGGGTCAA
The DNA here is from genome assembly GCF_018294505.1 of Triticum aestivum. NCBI lineage: Eukaryota > Viridiplantae > Streptophyta > Magnoliopsida > Poales > Poaceae > Triticum > Triticum aestivum. The sequence goes on from NC_057798.1 coordinate 209,443,947, forward strand.
GTCAATCACATCATTCTCTAATGAAGTGATCCCGTTAATCAAATAAAAACTCATGTCTATGGCTAGGAAACTTAACCATCTTTGATTAACGAGCTAGTCAAGTAGAGGCATACTAGTGACACTCTGTTTTTGTCTATGTATTCACACATGTAATAAGTTTCCGGCTAATAAAATTCTAGCATGAATAATAAACATTTATCATGATATAAGGAAATAAATAATAACTTTATTATTGCCTCAAGGGCATATTTCCTTCACATCTTTCAATTTAGCAACGCATTAAAATTCAAGGGAACGGTAGCACGAGCCATTGATCTACAACAACATAGATATGCAAAAACTATCAGGTACTAAGTTCATGATAAATTAAGGTTCAATTAATCATATTACTTAAGAACTCCCACTTAGATAGACATCCCTCTAGTCATCTAAATGATCACGTGATCCATATCAACTAAACCATGTCTGATCATCATGTGAGATGGAGTAGTTTTCAATGGTGAACATCACTATGTTGATCATATCTAAAATTGAAAATACTCTCCAAGCAAAACACATATCATGTGATGAATAAAACAATAGCTCCGAGTAAGGTATACCGATAGTTTTGAAGACAAAAGAGGGGATACCTTCTGGGGCATCCCCAAGCTTAGGTGCTTGAGTCTTACTCGAATATTACCTTGGGGTGCCTTGGGAATCCCCAAGCTTAGGGTCTTTCCACTCATTATTCTCCTCATATCGATATCTCACCCATAGCTTGAAAACTTCAATCACATAAAACTTAACAGAACTTCGTGAGATGGGTTAGTATGATAAAGAGTAAACCATTCACATTGGTACTGTCAAAGACAAGGTTCATAATTGTTCTCACACAATTCCTACTGTACCAAATCATTTATACAATTTATATTGAGAAATATAAGCCATAGAAACTAGAAAACAAGCAAACTATGCAATGAAAACAGAATCTGTCAGAAACAGAACAATCTGTAATGATTTGAACAGCAACCATACTTTTGCTACTCCAAAAATTATGAAATAAATTGTTGGACGTCTTGTCTATTAATATTCTGCAAAAAGAATCAACTCAAAAGCACTCTTCTATAAAAAAATGACAGCTAATCCCGTGAGCGCAAAGTTTCTATTTTTTACAGCAAGATCACATTAACTTTCACCCAAGTCTTCCCACAGGTCTTACTTGGCACTTTATTGAAACAAAATCTATAAAACATGATTACTACAGTAGCTTGATCATGTAAATACACAAAAACAGTAAGGGTAAATATTGGGTTGTCTCCCAACAAGCGCTTTTCTTTAATGCCTTTTAGCTAGGCATGATGATTTCAATGATGCTCACATAAAAGATAAGAATTGAAATATAAAGAGAGCATAATGAAGAATATGACTAGCACATTTAAATCTAACCCACTTCCTATGGCTAGGGATTTTGTGAGCACATAATTTATAGGAACAAGAATCAACTAGCATAGGAAGGCAAAACAAGTATAACTTCAAAACTTTAAACACATAGAGAGGAAACTTGATATTATTGCAACTCCTACAAGCATGTATTCCTCCCTCATAATAATTTTTAGTAGCATCATGAATGAGTTCAACAATATAACCATCACATAAAGCATTCTTTTCATGATCTACAAGCACAGAAATTTTACTACTCTCCACATAAGCAAAATTCTTCTCATTCGGAATAGTGGGAGCAAACTCAACAAAATAACTGTCATGTGAGGCATAATCCAATTGAAAATTAAAATCATGATGGAAAGTTTCATGGTTAACATTATTCTTTATGGCATACATGTCATCACAATAATCATCATAGATAGCAACTTTATTCTCATAATCAATTGGAACCTCTTCCGAAATAGTGGAATCATTACTAACTAAAGTCGACACTCTTCCAAACCTGCTTTAGATGATAGTATTATTCATACTACAAAAGATATAAGTGAAGTTCATGGAGCATTCTACAATTAATGTAGACTGACCAATATCCAAGCTCAAAATATATAAGTGAAGCACACAAAGCATTCTATAAAACCATACTCAAGAGATTTAAGTGAAGCACAAAGAGCATTCTATAAGGTCATACTCAAAAGATATAAGTGAAGCACATGAATCATTCTATAAATCAATGAAGGGATATCTCATACTAGCATGGTTCTTAAAGAAAAAGAAAAACACCAAGGACACAAATCATGTGAACAAAACAAAAACCGAGGTATACCGATAATTGTTGAAGAAGAAAGATGGGATGCCAACCGGGGCATCCCCAAGCTTAGATGCTTGAGTATCCTTGGAATATTTACTTGGGGTGCCTTGGGAATCCCCAAGCTTGAACTCTTGCCTCTCTTTGTTCTTCTCACATCGGTAACTCCTCGTTCTTCGAACACTTCATCCACAAAAACTTAACAAAAACTTTGTGAGATCCGTTAGTATACTAAAGCAAATCACTACCTTCAGGTACTGTTGCAAACTCGTTCCAATTTCATATTAGCACTTTATCTACTGTATTCCAACTTCATCATGGTCTGTACCCCTCGATACTACCCATAGATTCATCAAAATAAGCGATCAACACATAGAAAACAGAATCTGTCAAAAACAGGACAGTCTGTAGTAATCTGGAAGTTTAGTAAACTTCTGTAACTCCAAACAATTCTAAAAAAAATATGAAAATTTAAACAATTTGTACAGAAGCAATGTGCAAAAAGTTTCAGACCCATTTGACTTTCCAGTAAAAAAATTAAGTTCACGCGCTATAGCCAAACTTTCTGTTTTTTTACTGCACATAGTAAACAAGCAATCTAATCATCCTAAAACCGAAGCTTGGCACATTATTTTTATAATACAATGGATATATACAAGGGGATGAGAAGCTTCCATGAAAAAATTTACATTGTTTCCATGAGCATGAACACAAGTGTTCAAGGTCGACCCTCACTTCTCCAATGCATAACCTTCCAATCACTTCTCTTATTGAAAAACTTTTTAGGAAAGATAGGCTAGTAAATTTTTTTGTATTTTCATTCTTTTAATTTTTTTGTATGATTCACCCACAACTAAACAGAAACAAAAAGGAAAAACAAAATCTACTTAGTGAAGAAAGAAAACAAGCACACACGAGAATATCACCCCCACGCTATTGCTCCCCGGCAACGGCGCCAGAAAAGAGCTTGATAATCCCCAAGTGCAGGGAATTATCATAGAAATTCCCAAAGGTGGAAGTGGTAAGTATGGAGTGTCGAACCCACAAGGAGCTAAAGGTAAGATCAATATTCTCTCAAGTCCTATCTGCCACTGATACGACTCTACGTACACCGAACATTTGCTTCCAACTAGAAACAAGAAAGAAAACTATGTTGTGGGTATGAAGAGGATAACTTTGCATGGCATCGAAGAGCTAAAATATAAAAGTAGTTGCTGCTATCATAAAGTTAGAATATATTACTAAATATTATAAATAGCGAGTGTGGAACAATGATGGATCGGTGTGCGGAATTGTCCTAGGCAATTGTTAACAAGACCGGTAGTCGTAATTGCAATTTCATATGAGGGAGAGGCATAAGCTAACATACTTTCTCTTTTTGGGTCATATGCACTTATGATTGGAACTCTAGCAAGCATCTGCAACTACTAGAGATCATTAAGGTAAAACCCAACCATAGCATTAAAGCATCAAGTCCCCTTTATCCCATACGCAACAACCCCCTTACTCGGGTTTATGCTTCTGTCACTCAAGCAACCCACTATAAGTGAATCATGAACGTATTGCAACACCCTACAGCAGGAATCCCTCACACTTGCGTGACACGGAGGGCACAATAGGACAGCACCAAAATAAAACATACAACTCATACCAATCTAGATCATCAATCATCCCAAAGACAAAGGATATCTACTCAAAACATCATAGGATGGCAACACATCATTGGATCATAATATGTGGCATAAAGCACCATTTTCAAGTAGGGATTACAGCGGGGTGCGGGAGAGTGGACTGCGTAAAAGAGATGAGGGTGGTGATGATGATGTTGATGAAGACGATCACCGCGGTGATGATTCCCCTCCCAATGGCACTCCGACGCCACCGAGAGAGAGGAGGAGAGGTTCTCCCCCTCGTGCTTCCTCCTCCATGGCCTCCCCCTGGATGGGGAGAGGTTCTCCCTCTGGTCCTTGGCCTTCATGGCGATGATGGCCCCTCCAGGATCCTCCTCCATGTCCTCCGGTGATGGTGGCCCCCTCCGACAGGGTGCCAGATAGGGCCTAGATTGATTTCTCGTGGCTACAGAGGCTTGCGGCGGCGGAACTTCTGATCTAGGTTATTTTCTGGAGGTTTGGGCATTTATACGAGAGGTTGGCGTCGAGAACAAGTCAGGGGGGCCCACGGGAAGTCCACGAGGCACAGGGGCACGCCCTAGGGGGTGGGCGCGCCCTCCACCCACATGGGGCCTACGGGACTCCCCTCCAGTAACTCTTTGTTCCATTATTTTTATATTTTCCAGAAAAATTCTCCGTTGATTTTCAGCGCATTCCGAGAACTTTTATTTCTGCACAAAAACAACAACATGGTAGTTCTGCTGAAAACAACATCAGTCCAGGTTAGTTCTAATCAAATCATACCAAAATCATATAAAAACAATAGTAAACATGGCATGAATACTTCATAAATTATAGATATGTTGGAGACGTATCATAGAGCTTATCACACCCGATCATCACTTGGTGTCTCGGCACGACAAACTGTAGCAACGGTGCATACTCCGGGAGAACACTTATACCTTGAAATTTAGTGAGGGGTCATCTTATAATGCTACCGTCGTACTAAGAAAAATAAGATGCATAAAGGATAAACATCACATGAAGTCAAAATATGTGACATGATATGGCCATCATCATCTTGTGCCTTTGATCTCCATCTCCAAGGCACCGTTATGATCTCCATCGTCACTGGCTTGACACCTTGATCTCCATCGTAGCATCGTTGTCGTCTCGCCAACTATTGTTTCTACGACTATCGCTACCGCTTAGTGATAAAGTAAAGCAATTACATGGCGATTGCATTTCATACAATAAAGCGACAACCATAAGGCTCCTGCCAGTTGCCGATAACTTCTACAAAACATGGTCATCTCATACAACAACTTATATCTCATCACGTCTTGATCATATCACATCACAACATGCCATGCAAAAACAAGTTAGACATCCTCTACTTTGTTGTTGCAAGTTTTACGTGGCTGCTACGGGCTTCTAGCAAGAACCGTTCTTACCTATGCATCAAAACCACAATGATTTTTCGTCAAGTGTGTTGTTTTAACCTTCAACAAGGACCGGCCATAGTCAAACTCGATTCAACTAAAGTTGGAGAAACATACACCCACTAGCCACCTGTGTGGGAAGCACGTCGGTAGAACCAGTCTCATGAACGCAATCATGTAATGTCGGTCCGGGCCGCTCCATCCAACAATACTGCCGAATCAAAGTAAGACGTTGGTGGTAAGCAGTATGACTATTATCGTCCACAACTCATTGTGTTCTACTCGTGCATATCATCTACGCATAAACCTGGCTCAGATTTCACTGTTGGGTAATGTAGTAATTCAAAAAAAATCCTACGATCATGCAAGATCTAACTAGGAGATGCATAGCAACGTGAGGGGGAGAGTGTGTCCATGTACCCTCGTAGACCGAAAGCGGAAGTGTTCAGTTAATGCGGTTGATGTAGTCGAACGTCTAAACGATCCAACCGATCCAAGTACCGAACATACGGCACCTCCGTGTTCAGCACACGTTCAGCTCGATGCCGTCCCTCGAGCTCTTGATCCAATAGAGGGTCGAGGGAGAGTTTCGTCAGCACGACGGCATGGCGACGGTGTTGATGATGTGATCCGCGCAGGGATTCGCCTAAGCACTACGACAATATAACCGAGGTGGTAAACTGTGGAGGGGGGTACCGCACACGGCTAAGAAACATCTATTGTGCCTCTGGGGTGCCCCCTGGCCACATATATAAACGAGGAGAGGGAGAAGGCCGGCGGCCATGAGGGGGCGCGCCAAGGGGGAGTCCAACTAGGATTCCCAATCCTAGTTGGACTCCCTTTCCTATTCCAAGAGGGGGAAGGAGGGAAGGAGAGGGAGAGGGAGAGGAAAGAGGGGCCTGCACCACCTCCCCCTAGTCCAATTCTGACTGCCCTTGGGGGGGTGCCACCCTGTGGGCTGCCCTCTCCTACTCCCTTATGGCCCATTAAGGCCCATAACTTCCCCGAGGGGTTCCGGTAACCCCTCGGTTCCCCGATAAATATCTGAAACATCCCGAAACCTTTCCGGTGTCCGAATACCTTCGTCCAATATATCAATCTTTACCTCTCGACCATTTCGAGACTCCTCGTCATGTACGTGATCTCATCCGGGACTCCGAACAAACTTCGGTCACCAAAACACATAACTCATAATACAAATCGTTGTCGAACGTTAAGCGTGCGGACCCTACGGGTTTGAGAACTATGTAGACATGACCGAGACACATCTTCGGTCAATAACCAATAGCGCAACCTGGATGCTCATATTGGCTCCTACATATTCTATGAAGATCTTTATCGGTCAAACCGCATAACAGCATATGTTATTCCCTTTGTCATCGGTATGTTACTTGCCCGAGATTCGATCGTCGGTATCATCATACCTAGTTCAATCTCGTTACCGGCAAGTCTCTTTACTCGTTCCGTAATGCATCATCCCGCAACTAACTCATTAGTCACATTGCTTGCAAGGCTTATAGTGATGTGCATTACCGAGAGGGCCCGGAGATACCTCCCCGAAACACGGAGTGACAAATCCTAATCTCGATCTGTGCCAACTCAACAAACACCTTCGGAGACACCTGTAGAGCATCTTTATAATCACCCAGTTACGTTGTGACGTTTGATAGCACACAAAGTGTTCCTCCGGTATTCGGGAGTTGCATAATCTAATAGTCAGAGGAGTATGTATAAGTCATGAAGAAAGCAATAGCAATAAAACTAAATGATCATTATGCTAAGCTAACTGATGGGTCTTGTCCATCACATCATTCTCTAATGATGTGATCTCATTGATCAAATGACAACACATGTCTATGGTCAGGAAACTTAACCATCTTTGATTAACGAGCTAGTCAAGTAGATGCATACTAGGGATACTCAGTTTGTCTATGTATTCACACATGTACTAAGTTTTCGGTTAATACAATTCTAGCATGAATAATAAATATTTATCATGATATAATGAAATATAAATAACAAATTTATTATTGCCTCTAGGGCATATTTCCTTCATATTGAATGCGTTCCCTAAACCCTAAGCCATCCTGTACCTATACCCGACTTACCCGATGGGTACAATTTTTTCTCATTTTATAAACACATGGGTATTTATTTTTTCCAAACCCTTACCCCATAGGGTTTTTGCCCGCTGGGTCGCGGGTTGCGGGTACCCATTGCCATGTTGAGATCAGGCCGGTTGCGTGTCGAAGGATCAAGTTGGTTAGACCCAGGGAACACTTTTACACTTTATATGCTAAAGTTATGAGCATTGTTCTTAAGATGCAAATATGACAGCTACAATATTTTGTATACAAGGGCTTCCCTGATTCATATGAAAAAAACATTTCGCTCAAAAGGTTGAAGGGAGATAGTGCATCAAGTTATTCGCAAGGGCCAACTTGATTCTCTTCCTCGGGGATCCCATATGAGGGAAGGCTAGTGAAGAAGAAATTGAAAGGAGGAGATTTTGTTTCTTTAGAGTTCCACACCGAAAAAATAGCGACCGTCACATCGCTCCTTGGGGCAGCACAAATGGAATCAGTGAGGATTTGAAGTAACAATGTTGTATGAGGATGTGGTTGTACATTGCAAGCTGGTGTTTCAAATATCATATCATAATCATAGGGTTTCAAAAAATACATAAATTGGGTAGGATCGCATGTCTAAACAAAGCATTGTGAAAACACAAGCATGTGCAGAATTTGGGTATTTGATTTGCATGAATAAGAAAAACACAGAATTCCTAAAACACTAGCAAAAGGCCCGTGCATTACACGGAACATCAAGATGCATTTATATGAGTAGTTTATCTTGTGGGAGACAAAGATGAACGAGCGAAGACCTTATCTGCAAATGTGGAGAGGGGTGCGGGTATCTTTTTGCAAAATTGTCATAGCTTACTTCCTATGCGTTAGATATAGATCAGACGACCTATATTGCAAGATGACAGGCACACTATCATCACCATCTTTTTTTATAAGAGTAGAGATATGATCAAATGAAGATCAAATCATATGCAAGATAAGATGAATCTAATATTATGCTTTTTATGGCTTTTGTCTCCTTACTTGTGCACATGAATGTAGAAAAGGTTTGAGTGGATTGTAAAATACCTTTATTTTCCTTCAAAACTCAATTTAAGGAAAATTTCCTCCATTTTTTGTATGGCCAATTCCTTTGAATCAAATAGGTGAACAATGTCACCATAGAAGAAAAAACACTATTCCTATATTTTCTTTCTTTCTTTTTACTATAAATGCGTACATGCAATGGACGTTGATATTACAGAGGAAATTGTTTGCACGTTGATATTAGGTAGATATCAACTGCATGTTAATTATATCTGATTATAGCACAGACATTGATACACTATTTGATATGATATTAATTGAACCCTAAACATGTTGAGCACTAACCATTTGACCAACCTAGAAAGTTGGATATGGCATGACCGAGATTAATTGTATCTGCCCGTGTGTGTCATTTTATATTGTATAGATATATAGATGAATCAAAGAAGTCATGAGTTAGATTTAACAGCAAGATGTCTCAGGGCATGTACAATGGTGTCATCTTAGAAGTGTTGCATAGAATAAATGCTGAGACAAACAAGAGAGAAATCATAAAAAAAGGACTTGCCTTCTTTTAACTAAGAGATGGTCGAAATAAGTCAGTGTACATCTTTTTTGTGGCCGTATGCATCGTTCTGATGCAGAGGCCGGGGAGTCCCCCTTTTCGAAAAAAGGGAAAAAACATCTTTTTTTATTATCTTCTTAGATTACGTGGCGGACTTATTAAAATAAGATTGCCTTATCAACAGTCGTAGCGTGCCGTAAACCAAAATGTGGTTGGTTAGGAGGACAGTGGTATTACTCTGCTCATAAAAATTCAAGCACCAGACTTGACATTGGTGCTTACATTTTCCTAGATTTATTTCAGATCTTTCGGCGATGTGTGTTTAATGGGAGGAGACGTTTTCGTCGACCACGAAGACGACCGTCGCGACTTCATCGGTCTTAAAACGATGTGCCATCTCAATCTCTAGGTGATACTCATAGTGATAGAATGTGTATGGGTTCATAGAGATGAGGTATGCGAACATGGCTCAAAATATCTTTGTTACAGCAAATGCATGTTCCGAGCGAAAAGAACCGCGTGGCCGGGCTATACGCTTGGCAGGTACACCGAAGGAAAAGGAACCAAATCAGGCACTCCTACAGTCCTACCCACATTTGCCAAAAGAAAAACCAGGTAACCATAAATGCACCCGGCCCGGGCGACGCGTTCTGGTCGCAACGGCCAGGCAAGTGCGCGCCGCGGCGAAACCCGGGCCGGGCAAACGCGTCACGCGGCCCCACCAATCAGGCCCATGCGCCCACGTTCGGGACGCGGTTTGGAAAAGGGCGAATTCCGCTATATAAAAACCACCTGACCCGACGCCCACCAAATCACCCAAACCCCAGCGTCTCAAACAAAGCCCTGCTGCGCCTGCTCCGATCGGCGCGAGGAACCAGCGAGAGACCGCGGAGCCAGAGGAGGAGGAGGAGAAGATGAGCTACTACAACCAGCAGCCACCCGTCGGCGCCCCGCCGCCGCAAGGTGCGCACCCCGTCGATTCCCGTCTCCATCGATTCTCTTTCCTTTCCCTGCGCGGTGCCCCTTTCCTCTTTTTGTGCTGAATCTTGGCCTGTGAATCTTTGAATCCTCAGGCTACGGGGACAAGGCCGGCTACCCACCGCCGGGGTACCCTCCGGCCGGCTACCCACCCCCGGCGCAGGGCTACCCGCCGGCCGGCTACCCCCAGCAGGGCTACCCGCCGCAGTATGCGCAGCAGCCGCCGCCCCACCAGCAGCAGCAGCAGAGCAGCGGGCCTTCCTTCATGGAGGGATGGTAAGCTCCTCGTCCCATCTCCTCGATTTTCCCTACCTGCGGTGTCCCGAGCGCTAGATTAGATCAAAGTCCGTCCGGGGCTTGTTCGGAGGGCTGGAAATCATGATCGGCCGGGTCAGATCTGCCTGGGCACACCGGCGGCGTCCCCTTTCCCCGTCGGTGGCCGTCTCTTGCACGTTTGCGTGGGTGGGGACCGCGACTTGACGCGTGAGCGAACCCTCGGGAAAGGGCGAGAGAGAGAGAGAGCAGTCGCGGTCTCAGACGACGTGTCGGTCGCTCCACTCAAAGCACACACGTATTCCCCGCGGCGAGGGGTTGTCTCGTCCCTCATGCCGTGGCATGAACCGTCCGATCTTGAAATTGACGGCTCGGATGCAGTCAAAGTCATCTGTTGTGTAGCCAGCAGCCAGCACTAACCGAAAAAAATGCGTCTCCGCGGTCACGATTTCCGGGAGGCGTTTCACATGCGTTTTGGAGGTCACGATTTCCGGGAGGCGTTTCACATGCGTTTTGGACTGGCATTGAGATGAGATCAGAAAATGTTCGTGGTATAGAAATAGGCTTTTCTCTCTTTAGATTAGATTCCTTCGGGACGACGCAACCTGGGAATCGGGAATTAATATTTCCGTTGACGACGCGGTACTACTACCAAAGAACGGCTCTCCTCTGACCCAAGATTATCAACCAGCTTAATTACAGTACTAATTACGTAGATGCTCACGCACTAACTGTTTATAGTATACTTACCAAAAACAGTTGCAAATTGCATGAAGAATGGCTCTCGTCCCACCGGAGATTCTCGATCAGATTGGTTACAGTACAGTACTAATTATTTAGATGCCCGCGCACTAAACTGTCAGTATATACTCCTATTTTAACAGTTGAAAATTGCGTGCATGGTTGGGCATTTCGAATTAATTCGCGTAATGTTTCATTATGCCGGCCATAGGCATATACTTGTTGCAAATGCTGCCAGTATATTATGCAGCTACTTTATCCTGCCTTGGATGTTCTGTCTCATGATTCCCTTGTTGACATTTTGTTTGCGACAGCCTGGCCGCCCTTTGCTGCTGCTGTCTCCTGGACGCCTGCTTCTGAGGAGGGAGGAGGAAAGACGACGATCAACTTCGTGGAACTGGGACTGAGCTATCCTCTCTGACGGAGAAATGCTGCTAGTAGCTTAATTATTATTTCTCGTCGGGCATTATCGCCTCCTTTGTTTGATCCATGTTTATGAACCTCTCTGCATTGCAACTATTCGCTTGGTTGTCGACTGATGATTATATTATGCCTGGTGCCTTCCGTGTGTATATTCTATATTGTGTCGGTTTATCTCTGTCTCTGGTGGTGGAATCCAACTCGCGGTTGTGGTGTCCAAATTGATTTTTCTGGCACGTCTCCATCGATACTCGCGGTTTAGCCGTCGGGTTGAGTCTGAGGTTTCGACTGGACTGTACTTTAACCGATTCTTCCAATCTCGCCCCGCAGAGCCCGCAGGAATTCTTGACGTGCTATACTTGTTGGAAGTATTAAGGACGTTGTAGGTCTTTTTCTAGCGTTTTACATTGGGTGATTCTTTATATTTTGTGATTGTTTGCCTGCAATCACCAGAGACACCCACTCCCTCGCATGTATTCGTCCCAACACTTCCTATCCAACCGTCTTTATGGTAAGTTTCCATAAGCAAAGGGATGATGGGAGCACCATCTATTCAAAGTGTCGAGGCTAAGCAAAGCACGCCATGTATACAGGCACAGGTCGACGTGTAATCCCTCTTATCTATTACTTGATGATGACATTTTGTTTTAGATTCTCACACTGATGATGACATTACGTTGCCTAATTCCATATCGTGTGTGCGTCACGCCCAACAATGAAGGCACCCACCACCTTGGGCAGCACAGTACAGTGCACCAGCATATGCATGTGCTCCGGGTCTTTAAGATGGAATATATCCAACCATGAAATTTATTCCTCTCCGGCTAGCTGCCGGCTCGAAAGGATGCGTGCTGCCAACTGCAAGCTAATTTCGGCATGCAGGCATGCATGTGCGGTGCATATCAGCATCTGATAAGTTGGCAAACCTCCACGCGAAGTATTCCATTTGATTTGTTCTCCGGAGCAGCGACACATCGAAACGCCTTTTGCTTCTCAATCCAGGCAAAAGGAAATCATCATCATCATAAGAATAAAACATCGCAGGAATCAAGCATCAGGCTCACTTTTTCAAGCTTTTACTACCTCTGTTCCTAAATATAAGCTGCTTTGGCAATTCACACGGAGGGTGTACATCGAAATCAAGGTGGAAGCAAAAGAAAGAAAACCGCCACCAAGAGCGCATACTTTCCGTTACCATTTTCTTTTCATATACTTCCTCCGTCCCATAATGTAAAATGTTTTTTGACATTAGTGTAGTGTCAAAAAACGTCTTACATTATGAAACAGAGGGAGTAGTTCTTAAGAGATGTAAAATGTTTTTTGACATTAGTGTAGTGTCAAAAAATGTCTTACATTATGAAACAGAGGGAGTAGTTCTTAAGAGATGTAAAATGTTTTTTGACATTAGTGTAGTGTCAAAAAACGTCTTACATTATGGAACAGAGGGAGTAGTTCTTAAGAGATGTAAAATATTTTTTGACATTAGTGTAGTGTCAAAAAACGTCTTACATTATGGTACAGAGGGAGTAGTTCTTAAGAGATGTGTAGAGTACGTCCCATAAGTGAACAGGCCGACTCAATCAGGGGGGTAGCACATGCACACCTCCATTTGGCATCATCAATTGCTTTTCCAGGGAAGCATCATTATATCGCATGCAGATGGTTTCTGTATAGAAATTCCTCTGATATTTGTTTTCTGTTGTGTCACAAAGTGTCCTTTTTACATCCATAAGTAAAAGAAAATTTTAGAGCCGCTATCACAGGCTGCAGTTATATTTCTATCTGAAATTACAACTAACATATATAAAAGCCTTGATGTAACCAGTGCAGATATCTCGTCTCACTCTCACCAAATTCTTTGGAAGTCCTATCATCTGCCAGCAAAATTGTTGACAGGGACACCAGCATGCTTTGGCTGGAGCTGCTTTATATAATATTTTGATCCACGTGACAGATTGATGCGTTTTCTTCTCTGCTCAGGAATAGATTCAATCGAACACTCTGAGAAGCCACGTCGCACAAACCTGCATCGTTTCAAATTAAGCACAAGCAAACATATGAAAAGCTGAATCAATGTCTATTTCCCATGTGATTGATCATTGCACTTCAACATTCTGGACTCTGGAGTGTGTAACAGGTCGAAAGGGCTCTCCCAACAAGTTTTTTTCTAGGTCAGAGAGAAACAATACAACCGCATGCGCTATGATACAAGTACAAGCTCTCCAGTAGAACAGATTGTTTCTTCACCAAAGTTTTAACCTCGCCAATAGATTTTGGTGGACTGAATTTACAAACAACAGTGGCCTCAAACAGCATGTTTGGTTGTTCCATGCAACTAGTGTTAGCAACAATGTTATTTTTTGTTGCAGAAACAACTTTATTCTCTCATATTCTCTCGTCTACATGAACAAAATGCTAAAGTGGCACCCTCTAAGAAATGGTTGCAGTGTGCCATTAGAGATGTCCTAGTGAAATCATGTGAAAGAAATTGACAAATCTACACCCAAGAAAGACCATGAAACTTCACTTAGACCACGGGAAGCTTTCTCTATGAAACTTGGGATTTAACAGAGCCTAGTGCATTGAATATCTCTAAGACTGGCATGATATTTGAACTAGAGCTAACTGACAACTTAATGTCTGCACTAAGATAATAGAGAGGTCACCCATTTTGTCCTTAGTCATGGGATATGAAACCTGCTATATATACGCCAAGAGGAGGATATAGGTACATACCAATCGGCTGTCCGTGTAGTAAGCAAGAATAGTCTGCCAAGACCAAAGGATAATGCCTCCTTCTCAATGTAATCTGAAGCATAACCACAACCACAAGTAAAAAAGTGTGCAATATCATTAATAGTAGAAACTAACACCGACATGTGGGAGCTCTTTTAATGTTTCTGAGAACACGAGAGAAAAATCGCCCAATTAACATTCTGATTTCTGGCCATCACCATCAGATGGTTAGTAGCAGATTTGCTAGTTAAACTCCATCATCACCATTTTCTTTTATGGTTTTTTCTCCATCATTTTAATCAGATTTCTGGCTTTCATCATCAGATGGTTAGTAGTACACTAGCTAGTTAAAAAGGGACTCCCTCACCACCATATTCTTTGATGTGGTTTCTTTTCTATCTTTTTAATCCTTTTGAGTTGGTATATGTGTACGGCAAATGAGTGAACTGGGCACACTGAAACATGTGTGTCCATGTGCTTGGGAAAAGCTATGGCTGAACAGGAATTGCAACAACCAATCATAAATAGCAAATCCCGCTAAGTCAGCGCTGTCGCTAACAGTTTTGTTTTTATGAAATGACACCCCAATTTGTTTTGAAAACCAGTCAACTGCATACCTCGACATGGATCCATGAATTTTAAGATTAAACATATCGATGTAAAACATTGCGAATGTTAAAGATTGGGCTACGGAACATTGTCAAGCAGAAACAAATTTGTGTTAACCCTGTATTTCTTAGCTATAGCACAGTTCAAGACCACCAGACGTACACTAATATGGGTGAATCTTTCCAGAGTATATTATGCAATGGAAATATTTATGATGCAATAGAACACCATCTTTGAGACTACAAGTTGGTTGCTACTTCCAGAACACCAAAAATAATGCATGTGGCAATGAACTTACCAAGCAACTTATCCCCCAGACCTCTTCCTCGGCATTCTTCAGATACAGCAATTGCAGCAACTTCACCAGATTTGTCCTCGGGAAATGGAAAGAGAGCAGCACATGCAATGACTGAACCATCTCTTTCAACAACATAGAATGAATACAACGCTTCAAGAAGCTGAAGGTTGGAGAAAAGAAACATTTTAGCACTACTATGTACTAACTATGAAGAGAATGAAGCATTCGTTATAACAGATTCTCAAAATCTTAACACACCTCTTTATCTGTTCTTCGCACTAAAACACCAGATTCCTCTAGTGGGTAGATAAGTTTTCTTATGCCAGGAAGATCTTCCTCCGTCGCCATTCTTGTTCCTTCATAAACATCCCTGAAAAAATGTGATAGGTAGGACATGAATCTTGACTGTGATAGCTTGTACAGCCTAGATTCAAAAGACATCTTAATGCACAAAGAATACCATGGTGAAATATTTGCTTCAGAAACACGTTTGATATGTATCCTCATTCTTTAGCCTTGACATATATTATGGATCAATGCTAAACTTGCAAAAAGATCTACTGGCTGCTGACATGAATAGCAACAACATAGAAGCTGTAGTGTCTTGGGTGTGTAACACATGGTTATTATTTTTTTCCTTTACCTTATCAACCAGTCCAAGCCAGCTCACAAGTAGATATTTTATTATCAGTACAGTAATACTCTATACTATGTTGAAACTGTTAGAGGCATCTAATTTCTCACATGCTAGTGTTTCTTACAGGAATCAAGAATAAGAAAAAGAAAGATATTAATGAGTTTATGAGATGCATCCAAGTCAATAGAAGGATAAAGCAGGCATGGGAGCATTGGCTTGTGTACTGGACCTAGACTTTTGTGTACAAAAATTTGATTTGTGCATTGTTGGCTTTCAACATAAGCTAGGCCGAACGCCTTTCAACTAAATAAGAAAATGAAAAGAAATACGTTAAGAATACCTCGCAATCATTGTCCCAGCACCATCTCTTGTAAACAATTCTAATAACAGTGATCCATCAACTGTACCATCTATGATATGAACTCTTTGAACACCACCCTAGCATAAGGAAGACATAAATGTATACAGTCAAATCTAAGTGATAGAGACTGCCATGGAACTTTGCAGCTTACGCTTCATTCGGAACATGGTTCGAATATTTCACTGTTTGAAGGAACATTTCTTGCTTTATTGAAAGAGCAAACACAAGTATCACACGGCATGCCACCTTCTACTCAAACCACACTCACCCAAAGGCTTTAGATTCCTGGATACTACTGTACTGTAGTCCTCAACAGGGACATCGACCCAAGCTACAGCAAAATAGTGATGCACTAAGATAGGGTACTCCTTATGTCGTTCAATGTGCCAGCTTTTTCAGATCTGGCAACACGTTAGGTGACACTAGTATTGCTAAAACAGGATTGCTGCCACACTTCAAAACATGTGGATCCAATAAGACATAGGTGCATAGCAGCATGACACTGTGATACTATAGCAATAGTTAAATTCAACAAGAACAACAAGCAAATGGCAAATGCAGAAACAATGTTGCTACTTTCTGGGGGACACCATTTCAAAAAGAAAGATATGTTCATCTTATGCTCTGTAGATAAACTAGTAGATCTTAAAGCAGAAACAAAATAAAAAATGTTGTGTGGAAGGTACGCCACTTACATGGCATACATAAGCAGCTGCAGCCAACTCAGAAAGATAGCCATTTGACCTGCTTAATCGCTCTTCACCACCAATAGCAAACCCTTGCTCACCAGAACAAATACCATTTCCATTATTAAAACCCAAACCGTTTCGAAAAGAAGCAGCGTACCCATTAAGGTGCCCCTTTCCGTTCAAAGATGGTTCATGGTCCTCCTCATCAACCACCTTGACATAATTTGCAGCAATATCACTTTGCTTAGCACGCTTTCTGATCAACATATCAGCTTCCTCCAGAGACATGAAATGAATGACTCGTCCATTCTCATCAAATATCTGACCGTCCACAACGCAGATAAGTTTATCCGCCTCTATGGCTAAGGCACATGCAGTGGCTACTTCGTAAGTGCTGAATGTTCAAAAACAAGGAAAATTAATTTGTTTAGTAGGTTACCCACAATATATACAAAATTACAGAGAAAAAAATGATGGTGTGGTTATTTAGCAATTTTCAAATAAAACAGGAAATTCACACATATTTCTCATATAATATACGCATAATTTAGAGAGAAAATCAATGCAAGCATATAATCATCAAAAACTGAAATTAAACGACTAGTAGAGAAAATAACATACTTGCAATTTAGAACTTCTCCTGAGCTTGAGTATCCCATATTGCTCACAACAACAATGCTATCACTATCAAGCCTTTCTTTTATCCGTGAAACATCTATTTTCTTAACTTCACCAGTAAATCCGTAATCAACACCATGAACTACCCCTCTTCTCTGCCAAAAAAAATTAGCTGCATAAACTCAGTATTGCAGGACCTCCAGCCAACTTTTGTTCAGTAGAAGATAAGAGGTAAAAAAATGTAGAGGAATAAACAGAAATAACACGCAAGGAGGTACATAGGCACTCAAATGCCTAAATGCAGAACTAGATGGATAGGGCTCCCAGTACTATAGCTGTCTCCAATCTCAAATATTTTACTACAGTTATAAATATTCACCTTAGCACCAAGGAAATTGCCACTTGCAACATTATCCACAAGACCATGCCAATGGCCAATAACACCATGTCTACGGAGGTTTAACATTGGAGGGCCAGGAGAGAGTTTTGCTTCTATTGTTAACCTTATTCTGCCAGCTGCCTCCATTGCAGCTTCTAGTGAATCAGAATCGGTAACTCGGTACTGACCAACATACTTAGCCTTCCTTCCTACAGCAAGTTTCATAGGATGAGAACATGCAGGAACAGGAAAATACTAGAAATATAGTTCGAAGAAAAATAAAGCCTGTGTTAGAAAATGCAAAGGACAAGAATAGTGAAGAAACTTATTGTCCACATCATCATCGGAGTATTTCCACCAATCCACCTGAGTTGTTACTAAAGTCATGCCATGCCAAATCAGCATTTAGGAAATGTGGAAGAGAAAAGATGAGGGAAGATGGTGAATTCGTTACTCTATGATGGAAACAGCTTGGCTCCCCAAACAAGACACCAGTAACAAGCATATGGTCTCCTGGAGAGACCCTTGTTACTAAGAAAACTCATCGTGTGGCTCCACAACATTGAATGTGGTTTTATCTTACTAAAAGGTCTAAGTAAAAACCTATTGGAGGGTTTGATACTATTGATGAGTTCAGATATTCCCTCTTCGCTTTGCAATGAGCTTAGTAACAAATTGTTGGGGATACTCTCACCTGCCAATGGTCTAATAAGTTGCTGCTTTCATCTAATGTGACTTGTCAAATTCTACATATGTAAGCAGCAGTTTAGTCAACATAGTCCCTGTTTCACAATCGCTCTGCAAATCACATTTGGAAGTGCCACGGAAGCTTTGTGGTGGGGAGTGGGGCAGAAGTGATGAAATAAATGACGTACTTCTCAAAGAGGTAGAGTTCACTAGTAAGGTATCATGGTGCTGTTGCAAAATGTGTCCGACTGTGTTTCTAGTTATCCAGCATAGTGTGCTTCAGGAACTAAGCTATCTTTAAGTTTTTTTAGGTACCTTTATATGCTGAAGGTCCCTTAAATATTGTGTCGTAAACTTAAATAAATAGATAAACCATAGATGGGAAAGTAAGAACAAATATACAATCGTTAGTAGCATAAGTATGATCAGATGTGAGTGACAGAAGACTGGTTTACTACATGTGCAGAACTAACCTCTTTCTGACAATAGTTTGTCAATCTGGACATGTGTTCCCGGAACAAGAACAAAGTTAATGCCAAGACCATGAAGTAGTGAAATATCCTGCATATGATTGAAAATGTAATATTTCCCTAAATAGCTAGAAAATGGAAGGAATCCATAATGATGTGAACTTTATGACAACAAAACATGATAAATCTATGCAGCATAACAGTAGCACCTAAGCTCAGTCACATGAATGAAAAAATAATGCCATACTCCTGCCAGGAAAACCAGTGATTTTTACTCCTTTTTCCTAGTAAAGTTGGGGCCATTTATAGTCTTGAATCCATGTTCGCAGAAGACCCTCATTCCAACTATGTACCAAGAAAAAACTAAGCTGCTTCTCGTTCTGTCCCTCATTTCTCATCCCCATAAAATTAAGTCCAACGAACCCATACTCTTACAACTTGCAGCTGTCCAGTCTCTAGTGACTATGGGGCTGTTTGGCTCACCCCCACACCAGCCCCGCCAATATCGGGCTCGCCAAATTGTTGGCGAAGGTTTTGGCCGCCGCCGTTTCGCCAACGCGCGGGCGCTGAATCTGAACGAACGACCAAAAAATTGGCGTGGGCAGCAAAGACTGGCTACGATCCAAACAGCGGCCAATACTAGCGGTCAACGCCAAAACTTTGGTAGGGCAGCCGCGGGCTGCAATCCAAACTATACCTTGATTGCTTTCTTTAGATCATTTGCCCATAGATCAAGTCCAATGAACCATATGGTCCATCCATCTCATACAATCTCCAGCCGGCCAATGGATAAACAGTTTTGTTTGAATCATTTGTAATAAAAGTAAGTTATGTTGGATAATTAGAATCGCTATAAAACAATTCCATGGTTCGGCCCCCATGACTAAATGGAAGAATGGCATGCTCTTTCATACGAACAATGAACACGAAAACCCAAAACACTCCAGCTCAGTTCAACTTAAGAAATCATAGTACCTGCAAAATGCGGTCCAAGTGTGGCCCCGACACAACCTCGCTGGATATAACGACCACGAAGGTGCTCCCACGATGGCCCCGTATGTACGGCCACGCCTCCCGGAAGAACCCGACGAACTCCTCCCCCGCGTCCACGCTGCCGCCGCCGCCGCCGCCGCCGGGATGGCGAACCACGCAGCACCGGACGCTGCGCAGACGCCGGCGCGGCGGGGGAAGCCGGAGGCTACCGGGCGGAAGGCCCCGGGCAGTAGAACCCTGAGCCGACAGCCGCGAGACCCCGCCGGCGAGGCGCGCGGCGGCAACCATAGAAGCCATGTAAGCAAGTGGACCCACCTACGAACCCTAGGCCTCGTGACTGGGGAAGTGGGGAGGGAAACAGTCCGCGCTCCTGCGGTTTGCGAGTTGCGACGAGTAGGCCGTTGTTTCAGCAAGCGAGTTGGCGCGTAGTTGGAGACCAACCAGCAGATCGTTTGGCCCTTGACACGAAACACGAGCTACCTTTCTACGGCTCAAGCCCATTGTTACGGCGGCCCGGATGCCAGTCTCCTGTCTTTGAGACCAACTAATTAACGAGCCCTTCTTCGGAAGCCTCACAACGATCAGCGTCATTTGACGTGCTCTCAGCCGCCCGTCACGTGTCGTGCTCTGAGCATTTCCTCCGGATTTTATTATTTTTATTTTTTCGCACACGTTTTTGGCTTTTAAAATGTTTTATTATTTTTTTCGACATTTCGGTTTTTGATTGGTCTTTCTTAACTTTTGGAACAAAAACAACAGGAAAAACACGGTTTTTTCCTTCCACGAGAATATGGTTTTGCTTTCACGAGAGTCACGGCCGTGCCTTTCAAAAAGGAAAAAACACATTTTCTTTTTTTTCCCTTCCGCGAGAGGCACGGTTGTGCTTTCGCGAGAGGCACGGCCGTGCCTCTCAGAAAACGAAAAAAGAAAACGTGTTTTTTATTTTTTTTCTTCCGAGAGAGGCACGGTTTTGCTTTCGCGAAAGGCACAGCCGTGCCTCTCGGAAACGGGAAAAAACGTGCTTTTTGTTTTTTTTCTTTCATGAGATGCACGGTTTTGCTTCCGTTAGAGGCATGGTTGTGCTTTCGTGAAAGGCACGGTCGTGCCTTCTCGGAAACGAAAAAAACGTGTTTCTTTTTTTTCTTCCGTGAGAGGCACGGTTTTGCTTTCATGAGAGTCGCGGGCGTGTCTCTTTTGGAAAGGGAAAAAACGTGCTCCCGGTTCGGTTTTTTTGTCTGATTTTCCGTAAAAAAAGTTCGTCAAACCTATCAATATGGGGTCTAGTTTTAAAAATCTCGACGCGAGGAATCCAAGGGTGAAAACGGTTCGAGATTTGGACGCATGGTTTAAGAGATAAAACGTTTTGAATAAATGAATCTATGAAAAAAGGGAAAACTCACGGGTTATGACAAGTGGCGCACATCGCAACCTAGGAAGGTGGGAGTAATCTTTGCAACGAGTACTCCTTAACTAGTGATTTTGAGAAAAGGATATATGTCACTTCCCGCGAAAGCTTATGTTATTCTTTTGTATAGCGAAAGTGGGCGCCACTATGTCTCGCCTTCAGCGAGAAGGTAGGAGGGGAGACCGAGATAGGCCAGCCCAGGAGCGCGGAAGGCCACAACCTCCTTTTTTATTTTTTAACGGTTTCTGTTTCGTTTTTTGCTTTACTTTTTCTATTTTGTTTATACTTTAAAATATATTCTAAATATATATATTACATAAAAACATTTCAAAAAAATTTGACCTAGCAATTCAAAAATGTTGAATGGAAAATGTGTACAAAAAATTGTATAATTTTTTTTATCATGTATTTAAAAATGTTAATCTAGCATTTGAAAATTTTCTGAACAATAATTTCAAAAATGTTGACAAGCATTTGAAAATTGTTAAATGTATATAGAAAAACTGTTGACTAGGTATTAAGAAATGATAGAATTTTTTATAACATATATCAAAATGTTAATCAAGCATTTGGGAAAATGTTGATAAAGTATTTGGAAAATGTTAAATGTGTACAAAAATGTTGACCATGTATTAAAAAATGATGAATTCTTTGATCATGTATTTAAAAACGTTGAAAATTTATTTGAAAAATGTTGATCAAGCATTTGAGAAATGTTAAAGTTGTATGAAAAAATGTTGACCAACTATTAAAAAATGTTGAGTTTTTTCGGTAATGTATATAAAAAATGTTAATCAAGCATTTGAAAATGTTGAACAAGTATTTCAAAAACGTTAATCAAGAATTTAGAAAATGTTAAATGTGTATAGAAAAAATGTTGACAATGTGTTAAAAATGTTTAATATTGAAATAAGAAAATATTAGTTAAGCATTTGAAAAAAAAATGTAAATGTGCATAGAAAAATGTTAATCTTGTATTTGAAAAATGTCGATCAATCATTTAAAATGTTGACCATGTATTAGAAAATGCTAAACTTGTATTAAAAAATGTTAAACTTGTATTAGGAAAACAAATTGACATATACAAAAATGTAGAATGAAAATCAAAAGAAACAAATAAAAAGCAAAAAATGAAAACAGAAAAAAATAAACCAAGAAAGAAAAAAATGAAGAAACAAACGTAGAAAGAATAAAAAATAAAAAATAAACAAAAACTAGAGAAGAAAAACAAAAAGAAACAAAAAAAGCATTGAAACCCAGAAAGATAAATAAAAAATAAAGAAGAAAACTAACAAAAGAATACGGAACAAAATGAAACACAGAGAAGAAAAAATGAAAAAAATGAAAAAAGAAATTAATAAATAAATAAAACCGAAGAAAAAACAAAAAAGAAAAATTAAATAAAACCCGAATGAAAATAGAGAAAAAATGGTGAAAAACCAAAAGAAACCAAAACAAAAAATACAGGAAAAAACGAGAAGATATAGTGCAAAACCCGACTTGTTTCGACTTAGCTATACCATCGCTACAACTCTGTCAGAATCCCAGCCAAACCGAGTGGCTAGCTGTGCTCTCCCTCAAGAGATCAGGTTAGAGTTCCCTGCTCGCTCCGTTTTCTCCTCTCCTTTTCCTTTTCTGCACGAATGAGTCGGCCCAAGTACTGGAGACCCCTTCAGCCAGAGAACCGTAGGTCTCGCTGAATGCGAGATAAGTGCTCGTGAGCGAAAGCTATGTCTAGCATTAAGATGAAAAGCTCCTTGCGCAAGCAACTGGACCAGCTCATCAATGCACTTCTGAAACAATAGGAGGAGAGAGAGGAGCACGCGCGAGGTTGGATCCCAATACTTCCAGGGAGAAGTCTGACACTGCTAGCCACCCCACCCGATTCGCATTCATGGCTATTAGTTGGGGGTTTCCATCTTGAGGCAATTCGAGCTGGTTTTCTCAGGTTTTTGTCTTCTATTTTTTGTTTATTTTCTTTTTTTTCTTCTCTGGTTTTTTATTTGTTTCATTAATTCTGCATATGTTTCTTAGGTTTTTTATTTTCTTTTTTCATTGGTTTATTTTATTTCTATTTTTTATTTCAATTTTTTGGGTTTTTTTGTTTCTTTTTGTTTTCATTCTACATTTTTTATATGTCAACAACATTTTTCTAATACACGTTTAACATTTTTTTATATGACAAAAACATTTTTTCAATACAATTTTTTTAATGTATTGTCATTAATTTTTCTATACATATTTTAAATATTTTAAAATCCTTGATTAACATTTTTCATATTCAAGATTAATATTATTTGAACACATGGTCAATATTTTCTATACATTCTGCTAAATGCTTGATTGACAGTTTTCAAATAAAAAGATTAACATTTCTAATACATGGTCAACATTTTTTATACGCATTTAACAATTTCTAAACTCTTGGTTAACATTAGTCAATTACTTGTTCAACATTTTTCCAAATGCTTGGTTAAAAGTTTTATAGTTTTGATCAAAAACATTCGTCATTGTTTTAGTACATGGTCTTTTAAGACGTTTAACATTTCCCAAATGCATGATTAGTATTTTTTAATATTTTTTCAACATTTTTTTCAAATGCTTGATTAACATTTTTATATAGATGATAAAAAATCCTCATTTTTAATACATTGATTAACATTTTTTAAATACTTGTTCAACTTTTTCCAAATGTTTTTGTAGAGTATTTTTTGTATTATATATTTTTAGAATATTTTAAAGTATAAAATAAGTACAAAAATAAAGCAAAAACAAAAACAAAAAACATAGACAAAACAGAAAAGAGGTTTTGGCCTCCCGCGTGCATGGGCCGGTCCATCTTGCTCACCCCTTCAGCAAGTCGGAAGCTGGACTCATTGAAGGTGAGATATAGGGGTGCCCCCGCCAGGGGGCATGTTGTCTCGCCTTTGGCAATCCACTAACGACCCCTCAAAAGAAATAGAAAAATGCAATCCGCTAAGGGGCAGGCATAACACTGTAGCTTCTCCGCACGAATAGTATATCTATACCCTTATATAGTGTGTGAATAACTTTGAAAGATTGTCGTTGGATGAAGCCAATCCGACGGTGCAGAGATGACAAATTCGAGCACTACTGGCCGTTGGATATCATCTACATTCCACCAAATTCTGCCACACATGTACAATCTAGAAGACTACATGATTGAATTTAAGCATAATGCACAACCCTCAAAAGACAAGCACTTCTCCTTTGTTCTAGAATCTTCCGTATAATTGACTAAACTTTTTTTCTAAATGAATTACCATTATTTGTTTTTTACTTTATGCTTTACAATTCACAATCCCATGAATCTTAATTTTTTTATAAAACTAATTGTTTTTGAATGAGATGAACTATAAGAACTAAACGAACATCTACATCATGCATATATGGCTCAAAACTTACATGCTATAGTGTGATATTTATTCATAATTTTGTTGTCAAATCTCATGCGTGCAATGCATGTGTGCCTTACTAGTCTCACTTAAAGTGAGATATCATCTGTTTTGCCTGAATGGTTCGCACACATGGGCCAACCCATTAGCGTGGTCGCTCGCTCGCTACTAGCTCAGTCATTCGCTCGTTCATTCTACGTGTTGGCTTCGTCAATTTTTTCTATCTTTTTTCCTTTTTCCTTTCCTTTTATTTCTTCATAGGTTTTCTTTCTTTCTTTTTTGTTTTTTCATCATTTTTCTTCATTTCCTTCAAAGTTGCTAATGGTTTTTTCCTTTCTTTTTTCTTATTTTTAATTGTGTTTTCTTTCTCTTCTTTGTTTTTCTGGTTTTGTTGTGTTTATTTTTTGGGTTTATTGGTTTTCTTCATTATATTTGTACATTTTCATATATAACAAGAAAATATTTTATATACATACTTAACATTCCCAAAATATGTGATTAACATTTTTGACAATTTATATTTTTAATGTCTACTTTTTTCATACATATCGTATATTTTTATATACATGATTAACATTTTATAGAAAATATAGATAGACATTATTCATTTTTTGTAGGGATGAGAGCGAGCGGAAAGGGCCAATACTGGGTGTTGTCACATTTGTTTTTATATTTTTGCGAAAGCGGAAATGAATGCGGAAACACCGGAAAGAAATACAAAAATTAATACTCTCAGAAATGAAAATGGAGCGAATACTACACGGAAGCGGAGACAAAAGTGGAGTGTTCATCGGAACTAAAGACCCTTTAAGCTATAGGGAAAGAACAAGAAAACCAACAAAGTTATTCAATTGATAAGGTGATTACAAAATATTACTCCCTCCGTCCGGAATTACTTGTCGCGAAAAAATGGATGTATCTAGTATTTCCGGACGGAGGGAGTATAATAATAGGCTACGTCAGCGAAGGAGGCATGGTCGATTAGGGATTCTGCTTGTATGCTGCCATGCTTGACATGGTAGTAGTGCTATAGACATTGGGCTATCTGGGCCATTTTGCCAAGTGTGTATGGCCTAACTATGTTCGTTGGGCTGCAAAATAGCCATGCGCTCACGTTCAAAACCGAAAGCTCCATATTAGCGGAAATAGAAAATTACGTTTTCGCGGTTGTTCCACCGGAAAACATCATTTCGTTTCCGCATAAAAAATTCTGTTTCCATTTTCATTTTGCAAATTTTCATTTCCACTTCCATTTTTCCTCTTTGTTTCCATTTTCGTCTCGAAAAGCTGAAAGTTTCGGCTCCATTTTTATCCCTATTTTTTTGTACATCGGGAACATTTTATATATACACGTTTCACATTTTTCAAATACATGATTAGCATATTTTAAAATATTTTTTTTATTTCTACTTTTTTCATACACATTTGTACATTTTTTTCTACAACAGGAACATTTTCTATATACATGTCTAGTATTGTCCAAATACTGATTCACATTTTAAAACTTATATTTCTTATGACTATTTTTTCCATACATATTGTGCTTTTCTATACTCTCTAGGCCCACTAGGTATTATGGCATCCATTACTGTCTGCTTGGACACAACATGATAGGATCACGATGATACCGGAATGCGAAAACGAGTAAAGGGAACAAAATCGGTAACGAGGATAACTTGGTATTGTTGTTGAGAAACGTACTAGAAAACAAAAAAACCGCACCTACGATCACCCGAGATCAATATGAAGATGCATCACAGGTTGGGATCACGATCGTTACCGCCACCGAGTTGCAACGGAAGAAGAACGTGTCGGTGTAGACCATACTTGGAGTCCCTCGAACCGTCGATGAACGATCCCTCGTACTGCCCACGAATAGTCCCTCGAACTGAAGACCGAAAGCATGACCTCTCTACTTGGTTGTAAGCATGCAGCCTTCACGATCCGGCAGCGCTTCGCCGTCCAGAGCTAATTGTCGTCGGAGAATTAGAGGGAGAGGTTAGAACCACACATGGCTTCTTTATGAGGGCAAGAGGATTAGCCAAGCTCTAATAGTCAACTAGGACCAACTAGAGCAAGAACTAGAAGAACTAGAGAAAGCTCCTAAACTTGTAAGTCCAGAAGAGCAAAATCCTCATGTATATATAGGTTGGAGGGGAAGGAGAGGGCAACCACCAAGGGGGAAAGTTCCCCCCTTGGTGCATCGGCCTAGGAGGGGGAGGAGGATTCCTCCCCCTTGTCCAATTTGGCCTCCTTCCTTAGGGAAGGAGGCACTTTCCCACTTGGGGTCTTTTTGGCCCAAATTACCTTCCACCTCTTGGCCTTTTAGGCCCGTTGATATTTAAATTAAATATAAAATGCTCTAAATACTTCTATACCATTATATATATATATATATATATATATATATATATATATATATAGGTAAAACTGTGTCTACCATAGCTTGCCACAGAACTAGTTAAGGGTCGCTAAACTTGTAAATATGAAATAAATATGGGAGCTTCTCTCTAATGTAATAAGATGATCCAACGGAGGGATTGTCAAAGTATGCATCTATGTGTCCTCGGCAAAAATAATAAGCATTTCAGCTCACTGCGACATAAATATATACTGAACTATTTGTTTTTTTTGTCCAGGGCACATACAGTCGTATTTTATTAATCCCTCCGTTGGATCATGTTATATTATAGGTGTGTTGGTTCAGTATTTTTTTTCAAAATTTTTAAGAACTTTTGCACCGCTGAAACCCTTAACTAATTCTGTGGCAAGCACTTGTAGAAAATCCTACTCCTATATATACTAGTTAAATGCCCGTGCGTTGCCACGGACATACGAAGTATGATGTGAAAAGATTACTCGACAAAGTCATAGCATGGACTTGGATATTTTAAATGAGTGCTTTTTATGGAATATATTTCGACAAAAGAACAATGTCAAAGGTAATTCAAAATCTATGAACATGGACAAACTTGTTTTTAAATGTAGATAATAACTAAATCATCCGTGAAATTAGTACATCCCTTAAAACACCATAGATACAAACAAACGTGACGAAACAGTCATCTACATAGTAGATACAAACCAAGTACGTGATAACTACACTTGCAAATTGAAACACACAATCATGCGTAATAGACATAACCAATGTCTACTATCTGTACTACATGCGGCGAGCTTTCTTGATAATTATTTTATTTTTCACATGGAAAAATTTATGTATCATAAAAACTAAACATAAACATCACTCGAAGAAAGACAAGATAGTAACTTGGAATAAATAAAAAGAAAATTGCTCCAGTAGAAGCATATGCAGAGCGATACGTACAATCATCTATATAAACTGCTTGCTGATAATTAAGCGCAAACCAGGCCGTGGCCGCCTGGTCCGCTCGATTGTCAGGCAACGACATATCCCATGTTCGAAGTCCCTGTACGCTGACTTCCTGGTATTTTTTGCAAGTATTAATTAAAATCAAGGGGTATATTTTGCGAGAATTAATTAAAATCCAGAGGCATTCCTGTAAAATACAACATGCATAGCTCACAACGCGCGTAGGCAACCACTGACATGTGGCCCAGCGACAGACTGGAATGCCACGCGGGAACTCGATACGGCGGTATACGTCCAGAAGCACCGTAGACAAGTTACGACATCACTTTTGTCAAGTTTAGGCACCAAACTAACCGCGCCGGACAAGTTAGGATACCTGTAGTGTATTTAACTCTATCAATTATCATTAGTCAATTCTATATATCAAGATTATCTCTGTGTTAGTAAGTATTATACGCCTGAATGCATACCTACGAAAGTGTTTTTTGGACATCTCTGGACTTCCTGGAATTCATATATACAACTATGATTTAAATAGAGGTATGATTTTTTTTTTCAGTGAGCAGTATCATAATTCATATGCAACATGCAAAATAAAATGTTAAAAAGCCTACATCTAAGATTTTTGATAGCCCTGACAACCGTCTAAATACCTCAGTTCTATTCCATTGACCCAAAATAAATGTCTCAATTTTATACTTCCTCCATCCGAAAATACTTATCTTCAAAATGAATAAAAAGAGATGCATCTAGAACTAAAATAAGTCTAGATAAATCCTCTTTTATTCATTTTGATGACAAGTATTTCCGAACGGAGAGAGTGCTAACTTTAATACAAAATTGTACTAAGATTGGACATTTATTTTGGGACGATGTGAGTATATGCTACTCCAATATATATAAAATATAGAGCCTTGCGACAAAAAACTGGAGTATTCTACATCGGTGACTCTCAGTCTCACTTTCTTCTCACGGCTCACCCCTTTCCCCTTCAGCTAGCCACCCAGCTCCCCTCATCCTCTCACGGCGCGCATCCGCACACCGTGTGGTGCGAGGCACCCATCCCAGCCCAACTTCCCCCCCCCCCCCGCCTCCGCACCATCCCTACCGCTTGCTGCGCCGTCGCGAGCCTCCCACACCCGCCCCCATCACTCCCTGATGTTCGGCGAGATCTGGGGGGCAGCGCTCTCGCGGACGCGCGCGCAGTCTGGGCGGCGGCATCCACCGCGCGGCGCCCCTGCCCCGCGTCCCCCACCCCGCGCCGCTCCGCTGCGATGGTGCCACCGGTCGGAATCTTCTGGTGGCAACGCCCGGCGACAGGCGCACGCCGTGCAGCGCGAGGAGACCCTGCAGCAAGCCGTGCTCGCCCGGATGGGCGGAGATCGAGCAGGAGTGGATTCCGTGGTGCACGACGACGCCGACGGCTTCTCTTCGCCACCGAGCTCTGCTCCCCTCCCTCTGCGTCAGAATCAAGGTGCCCACGGATCTTCTTACCTTGTCACTGTCGGCTCCCCCCTCTCCCTCCACGTTCTGCATTGGTAGCTGTGTTGGATGTACACAGTTTGAACGCTTGCTAGATGATTAGTAATATGTATACGGTTAGGATTAAGTTGTTTATTTTGTGAGATGAGGATACAACTTTTTCTCGGGGTTGTTTGGATTCAGAATTTTAGCCAATTATGCTTCCATAAACTCGTTTGAAGGCCTAACAACCTGAAATTAGTTAGCGTAAAAAAGTATAGTTTTTTTAGGGGCAGAACAAGTAAAACTTTTTTTTTGAATATTCTCAAGATTTGAAGACAATTAGACACACTGAACTGGTTCCTAGTTCCTACATCAGGACTACTACCAAATGACGAACTAAAATGCCATGGTAGCATCAGCCTTATTATTCTTACTCTGTGGGATTTTTCACCGGTGCATGCAACTACACCAGACCCTGGCAACTGCAGCATTCGCACTTGACCAAAGAAGCTCCGCTTTTTTCACGCGGAGAACAAACCATATGGCTCGCCCCAACCATGGTGCAAGTTCATCTGAACATGATCATGCCGCTCGCAAAGTGGAGTACAAGCGCACGACGACGTTTACTCCAATGGTCACTGCAAAGATGATGGCGAGAATGGCCATTGAAGCAGCTCTACGATCCATGGTCACCACGGCTACACCCTTTGCTGCTGCCTTCTTGCTGCCGCCATCTTGTCCAAGCTTCATCCCTGTCTCATTCCACCCCGTGTTCGCTGGTCTCTTCTTCTCTGCTGGTTTAAACAGAGCTGGCAGTGAAGGACATGCGGGTGAGTTGATGGGCGCGACCCGCTCTTGTGCAGGCGGTTTCTGCTTCGACACATTCTCCACCGTTGCTGTTTCGGTCATGGTATCCACTTTCAGTTGCTCTGAGATCTGTGACTGATGCGCTGTCATCTGTGTTGATGAGGTCTGTTGATCACCGCCATGGCCGTGCCCGATATGTTCTTCATGGGTGATCTCCGGGCTATTGATGGGAAGAAAGCTTTCATCGGAATTCTTCACACCTTCGGTGGCATTTGGTGTGACCTCATTCTCGACGCAGCTCTTCACTGAATTTTGGTCAGGATTCTTCATATCTTCACTGTCCGGATCATTAATGATCTCGGCACTTTCCTGGCTTGCGTTTGGATCCAAATTATCTGTAGGTTTGCTATCCAATTCATCAGCAAGAATTTCATCCACCTGCTCCTGAATCTCTTGAAGCTCCTCTACTTCCTTACCATCGAACCCATCAGCTTCAACCTCTCTAACCTCCCTGCCCAGATTCTCATCAGATTGATCAGACTTCTGCTGCTCCTTCTCCACGACCCCGCCATCCAGAACGTCGTCCTCCTTGCCGCGGCGGTCCTTCTTGGCGCCCTTTCCGTCACCGTGGCGCCGCCACGCGACGACGGCGGCACCGGCGATCGCGCCCCCGACGAGGAGCAGTGCCCCGACGCCCTGCGGCGTGCCGACGCGCGCGCACACGCGGGTCCTCATGGCGCCGCCGCGCCTCGCCACCTCCTCTCGCGATTCTTGCGCGGTGCAAAGATCAGAACAAGTAAAACTTGGTTTTAGTACAACAGGAAAAGTGGGTTTTAGTAGTTTTTCTATAAACCATTTTAGTCCTTCCTATTCAGAAAGGCATGGCTTGAAACTTGCAAAAAAAAAACTGTGGTCAAAGAGGCTAAGCTTCCTTTTCCTGGAGAGTCGACATGCCAATCCTGATCAAATTTCGAATTGTACCCCCGCATACACACACAATGCATTACAACAAAGTAAAACTGAACGAGAGAATCATACAAATTTATGAAAGGTAACCTGACATAAAAGTCATCACTCTCTAATGATGACAATCATACTGATGTACCAATTGTAAAAAAAATGCAAAGCTGGGTCTGCATCTTTTCGCAAATGAGGTCCTTGCCATTTCGCAGGTTAGCGGTGCTTGTATTCAGAGTCTAATATAACTCTTTCAGCAGTGAGCACAATGCTCTTGCTGAATGTTTTAAGGGTTGATCTTTCTAATCCTGTACATGACACTTTGGAATCACCGTCTGCAATGAATCTTGAGGCCTGAGATTGAAGTTTAAGAACGTGTTAGAATTTAAGGACACCTGTGTGCTAAATCCTTCAATAATAGAGATAGTAGAGATGTGAGGGGCTCACTGATGGCAAACTCAGCTTGAGTTTGGGTTCTTCATAAAATATCAGAAACATAGTTTCAAATCCATGTATTTCTAACGAGAGATTCTATGCAATTGAAGTTTAAGCCAGTTTTTTTATTGTTGTATGATATTACATGCCTCAGGTATTTACCATATTAAAAAGCATATGCCTTAGAAAGAAATATGATACCTTAGTGTTTTTGTTCTTCTTTAGCAAGTCACTGTCCAAGCATCTTCCTCCTGCATCTGTTTGGAATTTCACGCTATCTCTTGTTATTTCCAGCTTAAACAGGTGCATCTTCGAGCAAGTATATATAGTATGGGCAAATGTCGCTAAAGGAATAATCATGGTTTCTGAAAACTGACCATGCTCCCTTGAGTACTATGTAGCAACAAACTCAGGTTAGTGTGCATTAAGATCTAATATAGTTATGTGGTTATAATGCATAATTGAACATACTATACCTTGAGTTGCTATAATTTGATCCAGCAAATTCATGTGCTAAGGACTTCCTTGTAGACTATGTTCTTCATGGTCATTAAAAAGGGCTCAGATCTTTTTCGCTTATTTGAATTCTTGATTTGTTCCTTGCCCTTGCCCTTGCCCTTACCCTTACCGTTGCCATTGTCCTTGATGGCGAGAATCTTAATATTCCTCTTTGCGGTGGCTCTAGACAATGCGACGTAGAGCTGACCGTGAGAGAATATCGGGTCCGGTAGGTACACCCCGACAATCGGGATGGTCTGCCCTTGCGCCTTGTTGATTGTCATGGCAAAACTGAGCCTAATAGGGAACTGCTTCCTCTTGAACTTGAAAGGAAATATATCGTCATCGGATGGGCAGAGAGGTATCCGAGGAAGGAACACCCTCCTACCAGCATGTTGTCCTAGCACGATTTCTGCGTCGATGGCGTTCCTCTGGAAACCCCGGACCACAAGCCTTGTGCCGTTACACAACCCATTAGCTGGATCAATGTTTCTCAACAGTATAACGGGGCAATTTATCTTCAGTTTGAGCGCATGCGGAGGCAGTCCGTTGGGAGTCAGGTTGTTCAGGAACTCGGGGGCATAATAGCCGTGTGGATCATCCTCTGCAATATCAAAACTATGGTAGATCTTCTCTTCGCCCTGGAAGCGCTCTATCATGCGCGTGTTTATCTTATCAACGTTGTCGTTCTTGGTGGAGAGGATCGCTCGAGATGTCATGTAATTTGGATCAGCCATGTTGTCGTCCAGAGCAGGAAATACATGGTCGATTAGCTTCTCTAGGTCAGCGCCGTCTCCTGTTGGCGGTACACAAATATCTTCGGGGAGCCTTATGTTGCCTTCCTCGTCAGTTTCCTCGGTCCCATTACCTACCCGTAGCAAGTAATCTGCGAACCACGGGTCGTTATGCGCCCTCATGTTGGTGACGAGCCTTAGCTGGCGCATGCCGTTCCAAAGGTACGAACTCCGCACGGTAGCATCGATTATCTGACCCCGTGACCCCTTCCTGACGACCGGAAGCACCTGCCT
This sequence comes from Triticum aestivum, assembly GCF_018294505.1. Taxonomy (NCBI): domain Eukaryota; kingdom Viridiplantae; phylum Streptophyta; class Magnoliopsida; order Poales; family Poaceae; genus Triticum; species Triticum aestivum. The sequence continues at coordinate 209,477,137 of NC_057798.1, forward strand.
GAAGTCCCCACCGAACACGACTGTCTTTCCCCCGAATGGTCGGTCCCGTCGGCCCATGATGTCCCGCATGCTATTGTCTAGTGCCTCAACCGCTTGCCGCTTTGTCATGGTGGCCTCGTCCCATAGGATGAGTGAAGCCATGTGCAGGAGCTTGGCCGTCCCACTTTGCTTCGTGAAGCTGCACGACCCCCCATCTTCAATGCTGAGTGGGATCTTGAACCTCGAGTGGGCTGTCCTTCCTCCAGGCATGATGGAAGCCGCGACGCCTGATGTCGCTGTAGCTAGTGCAATCTTGCCCTCGCCTCGAACCTTTGCGAGAAGTGACCTATATAGGAAGGTCTTCCCGGTGCCTCCCGGGCCATCGACAAAGAATACACCACCATCACCAGCATCAACTGCTGCCAGTATCTCGTCGTATGCAAGCCTCTGCTCAGGGTTTAGCGAGGACGCCAAATCAGCGTCGTTCGCGTCAACCTCGATGGCGGACTCCTCGATGACTTCTCTGGCCTCACCTCCAGTAGTGTCATAGGTCTCGTCGATGTCCGGAAGAGGGAACAACGCTATGTCTTTGCCCATGGACTGTAGCATGCCCCTGATGTCAAGCAACACCATCTGCTCCATTGCCTTTGAGCACGCGTGTGTTCGACGGTAGTCATCAGACATCGCGTCTAGGTGCCTATCCCATAGACCCCGCACGTCACCTGGCTCGCAGAATACCAAGATAGTTGCAAAGAGCCTCCTAAGTGAGGCTGGCATCGCGAACTGTGTTGACTCTATAAGACACTCGTCAAGCGTGTTGTCGGCCTCAATAAAGCCCAATCTCTCGGCAGCCTCACGGAAGCTATCACATAGCACTCCGTCCATGGTCCGCAGGTCCTCGAAGGATGTCTTGCCTGGTACGTGGTTAAGCAGCACTCGCAGAAAGTACCGCTCCCCCTTGGCTGGATGGGCTGACACGATTCGACCTACTTGGTGCTGCTTTTCTCTCGGCCTCCAGTATTTCTGTCGCTGCCATGTGAAACTTCCCGGAAAGTCCTTGTACAGGATATCCCGAGCCCACACGTGCTGCTGATTAGCGAGGAAATACTCTGTCAGCATTGACTTAGATGCAGTATCACGGGCGACGACATCGGTCAGGTCCTCTCCTGCTTTGAACGTGACACTATTCATATTAGGGAGATGAAGCGGCAACTGTAGGACCGACGGGAAACTCTCAGAAAGGTTGAAGCCGAATATCCTCCACATCGCCTCCGGTGGAGTAACCCATCTCGCATCAACGTACCTTTTAATCTCGTCTACAACCCCGTTGTTGTCAGGCTGGTCAATGCTGAATGAAGCTCGATCGTGACCCTTGTATACGTATTTGTAAAGGTACTTGACGGCCTTGATGCTGGAGCACACCTCAACATTTATGTGGCAGTTGAACATCCGCAACAGATAAGGGTTGTAAGGCACGACCCATCTGTTATCCAGCATTTGACGACGGACCTTAGCCTGACGACCATCGTCTTGCCGTCGATAAACCGGGTATGAATCCTTCCCCTGTAAGGTGTTCTGGTTGAACGGTCGTGGGTACTTGCTCTTGCACTTCAAGTCTTGCATGCACACATTTTTGGGATTAAGATTGCCACATGGGCCGTGCATCATATGCTTCACGACCATGGCATAGAGCTCTGGATACTTATGCCTGTCCGGGAGCTCTGCAGATATGACGCGGTCATACTGCTCTGGCACCACGAGTTTATAATTTGAATTCATGATCAGCAAGAAGTGTGCATGGGGGAGGCCCCTCTTCTGGAACTCGACGACATACACATGCGCTACCACAACACCGAGGATGTGCTTTTTGAACAACATCTCTTTCATGGTCTCCAGCTTGGCCCTGAACACGCGTGCGACAAGATCTGGTCGGTCCTGGGGTGTCTGTCCAGGAAGCAGCTCATTCAGTATCTCCTCCCAGCTAGGATTGCATGTCATAGTCAAAAAGATGTCAGGCTTCCCATATGTCTGCACCAGTGCCATGGCGTCCATCTACCTCCGCTTCATGTCTCGGTTGCTTCCTTGATGCGTCCCTGGCAGCACGATCCTCTTCCCAATAGCGCTCGCCCGCATCTCCCCAACCGCGACGCTATCCACAAGGCCTTGGTATGGATCAGCACGTATCTCTCTCTGGTGGTCCCTGATCCACTTTAGCCTACATCCCTCAATCTTGATGAACATGTCGACACCCCACTGCTGAAACAGGCGTGCTCCGTGTAGTATGGGGTTGAATATCACAGGGCGCGTCTGTAGTCGGTAACAGTAGTAGTCCCTGACAGAGACACACAACCGGCTGTTCCCCTCTGTGGAAAGACGTGAAAGAAGAAGGTTAGGTACCATATGGAAGGATAGAGAACTTTTTCTGGCATATAAGCATAACAACCAGGCGCACCTGAATCATTATCACGGTTTCCTCTTGGTTGTTGTGCAACCTCCCAAGGGACATTGTGCTTAGGGATATTTGGATGCCAACCAAGCTCCCCCCTTGGAAAAAAGAGGGGATACGAGAGTGGGTCATAACAGCCATCTGTGGCATGTATACTATACTTCTCGTTGTTGTCCCCATAGAGTGTAATGCTGCGGTTGAACCTGTTTGCTAGATCGCTTCCCTCGACCCAAATTGCAGCCACCTCGGATGACATGGGTCTATTGTATCTTCGTTGGTCTAGCTTCTGGTCAATGTTGAGGTCTATCCGGTACTCCTCGAGGTTTTCCTTGTGGGCACCCAAACTCCTAAACTGTTGGGAGTAGGGGTTTCCCTCAGGACGTCCACTAACTTGCTGGCAACGTGCTGGTCCAATTGCTTGGTGGCCTCCTTGCGATGGCTTAAGCTGGGATCGTCATCGTAGAAGTACAACTGCAGATGTTCAGGGCGAGATCTTGGACCGAACGAGTGCACCTTGTGGTACATAGTGCCATGTGTCCGAAACGTGTACACCCCGGACTTCATGTTTGTGTAGTTGTTGTCTAGGCTGACGCCAAGGGTAGTGAAGGCAAAGTGCCCATTGAAGAACTGAATGCTCTCTCGGAAATGCCGAGAGTCTGCATCCGCGCTTGACCATAACCTCATCAGCTCTGGGATAGGCTCGGGTTCAGCTAGCTCAATCTCCCCGTTCCTACAACAGAAGCCGGCGGTCTCGTACTGGAACTTCTTGGCCTTGCAATGCTCGCAGTTTGCCGCGTGCTTCAGGATGTGTGTGCTATCTGGGATGTTCGAGTAGACATAGTCGAAAGGATCTAGGTCGATAGATCCCGTGTTGGAGGATTCTACGGGCTCATCGAGGTCCGTGCTATCAGTGTCGGATGCTGCAAGCATTGTGGAGATATAACAAGTCACGATGGGATGCACATCATAAACCAATAATATAGAGGGATGAGCAGCGAAAGGCGCCTCGGAGTACCTTCACCGGCAAATAGGTAGTACTCATCATCCATGAGGTCACCGGAGAGGGCATTCTCGTCCATGATGCCGCTAAGGAAGGCCTCCATGTCAGCTGTAACATTGTTGAGCTGGTAAGTAATGGTTTTTATTGTGAGTGCACACCAGGAGGGGAGTAAACATGAGAGGGTTACCATTGGTTCTGATGGTGTACGATGGCATGCTTGATGAAGGGGAGGAAGCTGGTGAAGCAACTCCTGTGGGCGGTGCTTCTGAGCTTGTTGCTGCTCTGTTCACTTCTAAGGTACTTGCATCTGGGCCTGGGGGCCTCCGCTTTTTTTGAAAGCTTGCATTACGACGATCTAGCAATGCTGACTTCTCACCTTCTGGTATGCTTTTCCCGTGCGCTCTTCGTTTTAAGGCACTCCCTTGAATGTTCTTTGCTCTAATACTTTGTTTGTGAGCTCGCTCCCGAGCCCTACGCTGTGCTCTGCTCTCCTGCCTCTGCTCACGGGCTTGATTCTGCTGGTCGTCTATTTGGTGACCATTGGTTTGCTGCGAGGGATTTATGAGTTCGCTGGGGGCATCATTATCATCCAGGGTACGACTAAGGTACTCGCCTGCACCGTTGTGGAGCCGTTAAATACTGGTTCAATGCACATGGACACAACAAGTAGAGTAAAGATGGAAGGATTACCGTCTGGTTCGAAGTTGTTCCCAGCCTTACTCGCAAACCGGGGGGCAGGGGCAGGAGCTGAAGCTTCGGATTCTCTGAATGCCAACGCATGAGTGCTCGACATCAGGTTGGGTGTAGCTAAGGTATCTGCATCAAGGCACGGCATTGCGATGGATTCAATGCAAGGGGTGTTGCACCTAGCCGCGAGTCTCTTCTTGCGCTGAGCTAGCATGTTCTGCTTCTCCTTAGGTGATATGTTTTGCAGACGTGTTCTTCGGCGGGCGTTTGTCTCTTGCTTTTCATGGACTGACATATTTTGGTAGGCCTCCCTTCTAAGGGTGTTACTCTGTTGCTTCTCCTCTGGTGTCATTCGTTGCCTGGCTTCTCTTTGATGGGCAGTCCTCTCCTCCTCTGTTTTTTTCCTAGCTTCTCTGCGACGTGCATTGATTTCCTCCTTCTGTTCAGGTGTTAATCTATTTCGCCGTGCTATATATTGGTCTCACCTTTTCTGTTTTCTATCTGATTTAATGATATCATTTGAAGCAATGTGCTCGGGGACATTGTCTTCAGTGTCGAGTCCAAGTGCTATGTCTGTACCAATATTATGATCAATGCTTCTCTCTATTCCTCGAAGTGATGCATGGTGATCATAGTAAGTGCCTTCACGAGAATGATTTCCTGAAGAACCATTTTGTTTTAACAAATGTATAAATGCAAACTGAAAAAAGTCGTGTGTAAGGGCGATACCGATTGATGTTTCCACATGCGGTACTGGCTGAAAGGCCTTGAGATTGCCGGCTATAGGAATCATCATAGGCAGTTGCGTGGGCACATTGTCATCATCATCGGAAGATGAAACGCTGTAGTTAGTAGTGCATGTTTGTTCGTGTATGAAAAAACCAGATGGTGGTCGGTGTGTATTCGTGAGTTGTGATCTGGGTGTCCTCTCATATTCGACAACTGATAAGATTAATGTAAGTTAAGTTGTGAAGCTTATTGAATACCTTATGTGCAGACATGTGATTGGCATACACATACCTTTTTTTCCTTTATCATAGAGATGCTCTCTGTCCTGTGACATCTTTCTGTCGTATAGAAGCTTAAACAAACCTGCAGTCTTATTGCATTAAAAAATGATATGAATTGAATTACAAAAATGATATGACCTCTGGTGACTCATTTAACAGGCTTTTAGGACTCACTTGTTCATTTTCATAGACATGTTCTTCGCATATGGTTTTCTTCCAAAGTAAAATGATTGTGCTATTATATGTTGACGGCTGAAGTTTGTATATTTCAGTTTATAAAGTGCAAGCTTTTGTAGAAGTTCAATTTTTTAAAAAGAGGACTCAGACATGGCGAGAAGAATGAAGGTGGAGGGGAAGGAGTGGAGAGAAAGATGTCTGTCTCCACGTGGTGCGAAAAAGACTATACAAGATTCTGTATTATGTCGCGTTAAAACAATCTGGAATATAAAGGATTCTGGAGGTGAGCTTAAATGAAAGTATTTCCTTCTATCACTATTCCTATCGCGAGGCATGTTTGTTCCCATGATGTAATGTTTCATTTACGATTCTTCTAGAATCCAGTAAAAGTAAACATGGTCTGAGGTTACCTAATCTTATACTGCAATTTCAGAATTTCCTAGATTTGTTTTGACAGTTTCAACACATGTTTTTCACACTAAAATAAACATGCAGTCCTTTTGCATTACCAAAATGAACTTTAGATGTGGGAGGGTCTCCAATATATATGAACTTAACTGTCGGAACAGAACAGGTGGGATAACTGTTATGACATAACTTTGGGGAATAAGTGCTATATAGTTGCCACATTTGAGATGCCAGAACTTGTTCAATGTAGTTGGAGTAAAAGTTAAAGATGCAATCTGAGTACTAACATTATGAAGTGCCGTTCAACAATTTCAGGCTTGTCCATGGTCGATTTGGACTGGTCAGGTTGGTGTTGCCTTATTCTGTGCTACGTTATATTGTTATGCTCAATTGCTCATTGATTTTGATCTGTTTATGAGGGTCCGGTTCATTGCAACATCAGCGTGCCTTCCTGATCTCTTCTTCTTTCCAGCAATGATGGTTTTGACTCAGCAGAAATTCCATACCTTCATGGTCAACTGCTGCATCTGGAATACGTATGTGAAGCATACCTTAGTATTTTAATTTAACTCCTCACCTGAAGTTATTCTCCTTAGTTCTGCATTTGTGTTGAGCTAATATGGATATGGTACATTTTTTTTGCTATATGGATATGGTACAACTTTGGCTAAGCAGTGCAACTTTCATTGGGTTTTCAGTACTTGTACTTAATGTGCGGATAGAGACTCCGAAATTGTCACTTTAGTGTACCTATTTGCACATGTATTTCCATATTTGATTGTTCTCAACCATGCTGCTAAAATGTTTGTGAATATGCTTACAAGTCTACTCTGACATGGAGAGAAAATGTCAAGCCAGTAAAATGGTTGCAGCATTTGGCTGATGCTTCTCGACAAAAACCATGTGTTGCAACTCCGTGAGCATTTTGCTGATCCTAAATTGATGTTATTAAACTTCAGAGATGAAGGAAAATGTCTGATTTCAGGCTTATTCTCACTGTACAAAATTGCAGTCAAACACAACCCCTTCCAATACTTGAGATAGCTGGATATGTTGGAAGGGAAGCAAAATATATGAGAAAGGTGGATGGTCGGTGTTGGCATTTATGAAGAAAAATCTTATCATTATCTTAAACATGGTCTGAGGTTACCTAATCTTATAGTCCAATTTCAGAATTTCCTTGATTTTTTTTGACAGTTTCGCATGTTCTTCTTACTAAAATAAACATGCAGTCTTTTTGCATTACAAAAATGATATGACATAACTGTGGGTCTCCAATATATATATGAACTTAACTGTGGTAGATTTTGTAACTTTGGTATGCCAGAACTTGTTCAATGTAGTTGGAGTAAAAGTTAAAGATGCAATCTGAGTACTAACATTATGAAGTTACTTTGCTTGCTGAAATAGGTCAGGATGGCAAACCTAGGGAGTTCGGGCACCATGAAACATAACAAAGGTGGATATCCGTCCATTGCCGCTGGAGAGGACGAAGACGGTAGGCGGGCTCAGGAGATGACGCAGCTACAGCCGTCGAGCGGAGGTTGTGTTTGGACGCCCTGGTTGTGGTTCGGCATGCGAGGCTGCGCGATTAGCAGAGGCTGCAGCTCCCACAGTTCGCGTGCGAACGATGTGTCCGGACGACGATTGAAGCGGCGTTTCTGTTTTGGCGGCGTGTGTTCGCGTGTGGATGGAGCTCGCCAGGAAGAACTGGCATCTTGATGGAGCTCGTACGCCAGGAAGAACTGGCGTTCGCTTGCGGGTCGAAGAAGTTTGATTTTTGGTCAATGGACCTCGTCCTCGTTCGTGGGTTGCGGAGCTGTTTTTTTATTGACTGGGCGCGATCGTGGGGTTCCATGGACTTCTTGTACGTGGGTTCTCATACGTGGGCTGATATTTTTTTTTGTGGGTGTTGAGTTGGTGATTTTTCGTACGTAGGCTGAGTTGGTGCGTGCGTGGGCTGGGCTGCTGCGTGCGTGTGGGAGAGGGGGATCGAGCGAGGGAGGGGGGATCGAACGAGGTCGAACCATCACGACATTTGATCCCCCTTTAATAGTATATATATATATATATATATATATATATATATATATATATATATATATATATATACAACATTCACTTATGGCTATTTCTTCAAGTTGCATATTCTGCCAAGTGAATGTGATCGGACCCTTCCCCCTCTATGCTATACTCAACCCAATCTATTCACAAATTCTTCATGTGCGTTCTATTTGAAACTCGTTCAAAATCTTCACTGTGTCCTGTCAGCTGAAGAAATTGTGAACGGAACTTTAAAACTAATCTTATCCAAATTTTCGGTTTTGCCGCTCAAACCGTCCCGTATCCCATGATAGACTTATCTATTCACCCATGATCTAACACGATCTCCACTTTTCAGTACGTGGGTGACACATGTCAAGCGAATGAGAAGGGCCAGGGGCACGTTCGTCCTAAATCTTCAGGCGAACAGTTTTTCACTGCGACTATAAATACCCCCTCACCCTTCCTCACTTCCTTTACTCCGCTCGACCGCTCTCTCTCTCGCTCGAGCTTCTCAAACCCTAGCGCCGCCGCTACTCCATTGTCGCCGGTGAGGAAGAGCTGCACTGCCTCGACCTCGCCGCCGTCGTACTTGCGTGGGCCGCGGAAATCTTCACTCCGCCGCCGCCGTAGCTGTCTTCCTCCGCCAAGTTAGGGCGTGGAAGATCTGAACTGACGAGCTTCAAATCTACACTTCTCAGCTCGTCGTGTTCTTCATCCAGGCGTTCGTCGAAGAAAAGTTGCATACTTCTTCAGAGAATTCGATTGTTCAAATTCCTCAACTGAAGAATATGGCAGAAGGTAAGAAACCTCAGAAAGGAGGAAAGAAGCCTCAGGTCATGACTGCTTTTGAGATCCCTGATGACATTTATAAGGATTACTGTACACCTGATGAGGCCAAGTTTGGAAAGGAGAACAAAAATCAGCGCAAAGTGCGCATACAGAGGATTGAAAGAAGATGAGCAAGAGAATGGAGGGAGTACAGATATGTAACTCCAAAGTATATGAAGAAATTCGCTCTAAATCCTCCATGCCCAAGAGCTCCATTGGCACCTGGTCAAGAAGCTGATCCCACCAGCATCAAGCGTGATGAGGATTTTCCTGAAGAATGGGCCAAGCGCCAAGCCAAGTTGGCTAGACAAGCCAAAGAAGCAGTGAGGAAATTTAATGAAGACTCTTCTACTGCTGCTGCCACAAAGGCCTCTGACAAGCCTAGGAAATCTATGGCAAAGAAGCCCGCTCACAAGCCAAGTGCTTCACCAACTGTGCCCTCACGGCTAAGTTCCTCAGCAATGCCCTCACGGCCAGAATCTTCAAAGCCCTCATGGCCAGTTTCTTCAAAGCCCTCACGGCCAATTCCTCATGATGCTCCTGCTCCTCCAAAGTCCTCAGTTGCTCCGGCAAAGTCCTCAACACCTGTACACCTGGCCACATGCCAAAGGACTGCAGGCATCTCCATTGCCTCTGGTGTCTCAGCAAGTTCCTCAGCTGCACCAAATTCTTCATCAGGCCCCACTCTGCTGAAGACAAAGGTCATTGCTGGACGAGGTCCTTGGCCTAGTCCGAAGAAGAAACAAGTTGCCTTCCAAGTGCCATCTGACGATGAAGCTGATGATGATGAACTTGCAGAAATCATTAGAGACAGGCAAGAAAGGGCTGCTAGAGCCAAAGGCACAAATGTGCCACTGCTTTTGGATCCAAAGGTGATCCTCGACTACATTGATCTATGGCACAAGGACCCAAACACTCCTATGCCTGATTTTCATTTGGCTCCTGGCCAAAGTCACATGCTGACCCATTTCATCACTGAGGAGAAATGGAAATTTGAGAAGGCCAGGCAAATCAAGAAGGCTTAGTTCAGGAAAGAGAAGTTCCTGAGGAACAACGTTGTCAAAATGACAACTGATGAACTCCTCAAGATCCAGTCTGAAATCAAAGCCCTCAGCAATGATTTCAATTCTTATTATGCTGATTGGCACGGAGCCAAAGTCAGGTTCGTTAAACTGACTAAGAAGTTCACCAACGTTGCAGCCCCATCGCAACAAGAAATTCCTCAAGCTGAAGCCTCTGTTCAGCAAACTGAAGAACATGCCAGCACCGCTGATGATTTTCCAGCTGCTGAAGAAAATGCTAGTTCCAGGGCTGATGACTCCATTCCAGCCGCTGAAGAAACTGCCAGGGCATCCACTAGTGATGTGCCTGAAGAAAATGAAGAAGTCAGGGCAACTGCATCAGTTGCGCCTGAGGAAATACAAACAGATTCCTCAGCTCCTCCTGCGCCTACCCCAACTCCTACCCTTCCATCTGCATTAGATGTGAGGAAGACCAAGGCTGCAGAGAAAGCTGCAGTGAAGAAAACGAAAGCATCATCTGCTTCAGATTCTTCAGCTCCGAAGAAAATGAAGACTATGACCAGCTCACTTGAGAATCCAATTGATGTTGTTCCGATTTCCTCCATGCCATCAAAGGACCTTGTACCTTATGGTGAAGAATATGTGATCCCTAGCGGATCTGATGAAGAAAATCATTCTGCTGCTTCGTCAGAGCAGATTAATGAAGAAATTGAAGTGGATGCGATCCCTTTAACACCTGTTGTTTCCTCGCCCATGCCTCAGTTCACAGCTGAAGAGGCTGGCGTTGAAGAAATTGAAGATGAAGACGTGGATATTAGATGCACCATGCCTGTGATGAATGATGACTTTTGGGAAAGTCAGCATCCCAATTCTCCACACTTCACCCCACTACAGCAAATACCTCAGTCCCCTGCACCAACCGTTCAAATGGGCTCTGAAGAAACTCATCCCACCTCGTCTGTGCATGAAGATATTCCAGCCACTAGTGCTGAAGAAACTGCTGCTACTGATACCTTGAACATGTAGACTGCCACTGAAGAGGAACCGGAAATTCCTCAGCCTGAAGAACTGGAGATTGTGATTCCTGAGGTTGTGATGCAACTCACTGACACTCCTGTGCCCAAGCCAAAGGATCCATTCTCAAAGAAGCAAAAGTTCAAGGCTGCTGATTTCTTCAAGGAGCATGTGTTCTTTACTGATTATAATCCCTATGATTCTGCTCACATAAGGAAGAGGCATTTCTGGACTGCTAGTCAAGCAAATTTCTATTCCTCTGTGCTTTTCGACAAAGACAAAGTCTTCGACCATGCACACATTCCTCACGTGGACATGGAATCTCTGCCGTGCTTCGAGCCAGTCCTTAGTGTTCTTCACGATGCTGGATTGCTGAATTTCTACACTGACATCTGTGACTGGAATGAAGAACTCATTCTTCAATTCTTTGCAACGCTGCACATCACAGGAAATTCTGAAGATGTGAACACTTGGGTGCTGGACTGGATGTCAGAAAATACTCACTACAAGGCACCAACAACTGAATTGCTTCGTGCCCTCCCACTCAGTCCTCCCCTTGATGGTGCTCGTTGCATCTACAATGAACCTGAGCTTACAAATCATTACATGCAAGTGCTGATGAAGCCTTTGCAGCCAGGGCAGGCCCCTCGAACCAAATTCCTCGTCAAGGAATTACTGTATGTGCCACGGACTGTCTATCGCATTCTGACGAAGACAATGAGTCCTATCAAAGGCCATGACTCAAATGATGAAGAAGTCGTTGGCATCATGAAGAATATGCTTTTCAATATCATTCATGGTGTTCCCATCAACTTCCATGATTTCTTCATGAGAACTCTGGCAAATATTGCTATGTCACCATTTGAGCTGAAGCCTTATGCACCATGGATTATGAAATTCATCAGGACAAGGTCTTCACTCAACTACAAGGCTGATACTCTGAACCATGGCAGTTTCTTGCCTCCAATTGAAGTCCTCAAAAGGACATATTCCTCAGCTGATGACAAAGGCAAGGCAACTGCTGTGATAGATGAAGGCATTCGTCCATTGGATGGTCAATTTCGCAAGGCTGCCTCTTACTCCACCAATGATGACTCTGCCACACATGATTCTGCCGCCAACACCTCTGCCAAGCAAATTCCTCAAGCCACAGCACCCAGGGTGATGACTGATCGTGAGTTACTCCTCAGTCTTCATCAGAAAGTTGATCACAATCATAAATGGGTCAAGCGTCAGTTTGGTTCAATTCTTCACAACATGACCTCAACCCACAATGTAGTGAAGAAAAACCAATACTACCTCCTGTAAGTGCATCTAGTGCCCCTTAGTGATTTTGGTGTATTGAAGACTTATAGGTTAAGGGACTAATGCGTTTGTGAGTGTACACAGGTCTATAAGTCTATGAGGAGTTTGATATTTACAGAGAAAGTCGACCCCTAAAAATGAAGTTCTTCGACTGAAGACTTTGATATTCTGAAGACTTTCTGAAGACTTTGAAAGTGAAGAAATTGGTGTGACCTTGAAGACTTGATATTCATTTGAGAACATGAAGCGTGAAGACTTTTGTTTTCGTAGTTTCATTTTCTCTTTCTTGAGTCATAGGAAACACCGTACTGTTAAAGGGGGTCGAGGAAATACTAAGGAAAAATTTCCATGTGATGCTCAACTCAAAATCCTACACCTACCAATCCCTTCGAGTGAAGCCATTGGAAATCTCATACAGTTCAGTCAATTTCTTCAGTGACAGAGACGCAGTTCTTCTGGTCACTGAGGACTTTGCTCTGACTGAGGAGTTAGGAATTCGCCAGTGCGAATTGCCTACACAGTGAGGAACATGATAGCCCTGAGGAATTTGAGAGTCAAATTTCCGACCGTTGCTGTGCTGCGCGCCAGCTGTCCCAAAATATCTTATCCACCTAACGGTCATATCATTGAAGGGCATTTATGTCTTATCATGTCGGGCTGCTCCCTAGGCTATAAATAGCCGCCCCCTACAACCACTAGCTGGTTGGCTGCTCCGAGAGAACTTGACACTTGTCATTTGAGAGCAACCCATCCTCCGAGGACTTTGAGCGAAAATCATCAAGTGAGGAAAACCCAAAACCAAACCCCTACAAACCCAAAGTGATTGAGCATCACTGAAGAAATTGATCCTGCGTGGATCCGACGCTTGTTACCTTTGAAGACTGTGCTTCTTCCAGACGGTTAGGCGTCATGGTCTAGAGCATCCAAGAGGAATTGTGGATCGCCGAGTGACCAAGTCTGTGAAGGTTTGGAAGTCGCCTGAAGACTTACCACGAGTGATTGGACGAGGTCTGCGTGGCCTTAGTTCAAGGAGAATACGGTGAGGACTGGGTGTCCTGAGCTGCGTGCTCAGTGACTGGGTGTCCGGGACTGCGTGTCCTCGAGTTTAAATACTCAGCCGCTCCAACCAGACGTACAACTGAGACAGCAGTTGGAACTGGTCTACCAAATCATTGTCTTCACCAACCTAACTGGTTCTATTTCCTCAACCCTTTCATTTCCTCATTACTGTGTTGAGTGTTTGTTCATATCTGTGCTTGAAGACTTTGACTGAAGACTTTCTCAATTTCCTCAGTTCAATTTCTTCAGTCTGTTTGTCTTCATCTTGTGTTATCCTGTGATTACGCTTTCTGTACTCTGTGCTAGTCTTCATTTCATCATGATGACCATGCTTGTATTCTGTTATGCTTACTTCTGAGTACTTATTCCGCTGCTAGTAGTTCTTCGCTAAGGAATTTCCTCACCGGCAAATTCCTCAGTGAAGAATTCATAAAAATCGCCTATTCACCCCCCCTCTAGTCGATATAACGCACTTTCAATTGGTATCAGAGCAAGGTACTCCCTTGTTCTGTGTGATTTTGGTTTAACCGCCTGGAGTTTTAGTTATGTCGACCGCAGGTATGATCAAGGTCTCGGCTGGGTGTCCTACCTTTGATGGGACGGACTACCCCTACTGGAAGAACAAGATGCGAATGCATCTTGAGGCAATTGACAACGATCTCTGGTATGTTGTGGAAAATGGTGTTCCCTCTGTCTCACCCTCACTGAACGCTACCGATGTGAAGAGATTCAAGCAACTCGATTCTCAAGCGAAGAATATCATATGTGGCCATCTGAGTAAAGGACAGTATGGAAGAGTGAGTGCTTTGGAAACTGCTAAGCTTATCTGGGATAGGCTGTCCAAAGTGAATGAAGGAGTCTCAACTCAGCGTGACTCTCGAGTTGATGTTCTTCGGAATCTCTTCAACCGCTTCAAAAGACTCGACAATGAAAATGTCCAACAAACCTTTGATCGCCTCACTGACATCTCAAATGAGCTTCAAGCCCTCGGTGCCACTGACATCACTGACCATGAGGTGGTGAAGAAACTGTTGAGATCGCTTGATTCCTCATTTGATACTCTGGGACTGATGATACAAGAACGTGCTGACTACAAGTCTCTTGATCCTGCCGATATCCTCGAAAGGCTAAATACTCACGAGTTCCAGCTTGCTGAAAAGAGAGATCTCTATGGTTCGAGCTATGGCAAACCACGTGCCCTGAAGGCCAAGGCTGTGTCTGACTCTGAATGTGAGGATTCTGGTAGTAGCCTTGGTGATCCTGAAGAATTGAGCCAGGAGCTAGCACTGCTCGTGAAGAAATTCCAGAAGTTCTCAAGACGTGGTCGCTTTGGAAAATCCTCAAGAAGCAGTGATTCCTCATCCAGTGACTATAAGAGAAGGCTGTGCCACAAATGCAAGAAACCTGGTCACTATATTCAAGATTGTCCTCAGTGGGAAAAGGAAATGAAGAAGAAGAAATACAAGGATTACAGTTCTGATGATGCGAAGAAGAAGAAGAAATCGTCAAAATCTTCGTCATCAAAATCCTCGAAGTCTTCATCTCACAAGAAGAGCAGCTCCAAGAAGGCTCGGGCATTCATTGGCAAGGAAATGGACTCTGAAGCTGAATCTGAGGAAAATGAGGAAGAGGAGGCGTCTGAAGAATCTGAATCTGGTGTGGCGAGTCTGGCCTTCGCTACTGCTTTCGTTAGCAAGTCCATCTTCAACACTGAAGAAACTGACCCCACCGACAAGCCTGATGAAGATAATGATGACTACGCTCCCACCTATTGCTTCATGGCGAAAGGTGCAAAGGTACTCAAATACACCTCCTCTGAATCTAGTGAAAATGAATCTGATGAGGATCTCAAGCCCAGCTACTCTAAACTTGCTAAGATTGCTGTAAAACAACAAAGGGCTTTTGAAAAGGTTCAAAACATGCTAGACAAAAGTGATGATATGTTGGGTGAAGAAATGGATCGCACTAAAGCCCTGACTGAAAATCTTCAGAGACTTCAGTCTAGGTTTGATAACATTCAAAGTCATCATAACACTCTCTTATCTGATCATGAGAAACTTTCTTATGAATTTCTTCAAAGAAAGCAAGATCTTGAGAAGCTAAGAGTGAGTTATGAAGATCTTCAGAAGGAGCGCGATTCATTACTAGCTCAACAAATCAGCGCTTCTCAGGAAGAATTTGTTCCTCCATGCTTAAAGTGCATTGAACGTGAATCTGCTAATTCTTCACCTGAATGTTCAAATGCTTCAACTGTTACAAATTCTTCATCTGCCTCTGCTATCACTAATTCCTCATCTGAGGACATTGCTAGTATCACTGACAATGCAGGGCTGAAGGAATTGTACATGACAGGCATGTACAAAAGCCTCAAAGGGCATCAGACTCTTTGTGATGTGCTTAAAAAGCAGATCCTCAACAGAAACCCTAGGAAAGAGGGTATTGCCTTTGAGAGGAAACTCAATGCTGATGGAACATATTGGAAGCCTGAGCAGTACCCCAAAACCTCATGGGTTGCTGCAAAGGGACCTCCAGTTGATCCATCTAACTTATCTGGCTTTACATGTGAATCTCCTCATTCTTCTGATGAGTCATTTGACTCCAACTATAAACTGTTCAAAAATCAGAATGGTGAAGTATTTGCTAGATATGTTGGCACTAACTGCAGGAACGGTTCTCCCTATGAAGAAAATCTGGGTTCCCAAGAAGTAGCTTGAAAGTCTTCAGGTGAATGTCCTCATGACACCACCTGTGAAGAACAGGAACCCCAGATCAAATTCTTCATATGGACCAAATTCTTCATATGGATCCAAGTCCTCATACGGACCAAATTCCTCACATGGATCAAATTCCTCAAAAGGATCAAAGTCCTCATATGATTATCATCGTGCTAACAACTCTGTCTCGCAGGGTAGAGCTAAGGGCTATGAATATGTGCATTATTCTTCAAACCATTATGTTCATAAGTCCTCGAAGAATTTCTCTGCTTATTCATATGCTTACCCTAACCCCTCTTATGTGAAACGAAATGGTTTGGCCTCTATGCCACCATTCTCGTATGGTGCTCGCAGAGTGATGAACTCTTTGCCACCCCTTCAGATGTGGGTGGTGAAGAAAAAGAACTAATCTCTTCTGCAGGGTCAGGTCTCCAGACGTGCTTTAACGTCTGAAGAATTTGCTGGGGACCTGACAAAATTGCCTGAAAGGACGCAGGCGAATCATGATGAAATGAACTTTCATTTCACACGTCCTCATACTGCTATATCTGTTTACTGCTTGATGAAATTCATCTGATGAAATTGATGTCATATTCTTCACTGATGAAGCATATGAGATTGTAAGTTACACTAATTCATCTGCAGGATAATCAACCCAAAACTACTGAGTGGGTCCTCGATAGTGGATGTACAAATCACATGACTGGTGACAAGAATCTATTGATGGATGCTCCCTTATCACCGTCACCTCTGAAGCATATCATCTTTGCTGACAAAGGCAAAAGTCAGGTATTGGGTCTTGGTAAGGTTGCAATCTCTAAGGATAAACACATGGACAAAGTCATGCTTGTTGAGTCCTTAGGATACAACCTCATGTCAGTCTCAATGCTTTGTGATCTTGATATGGTTGTTGTCTTTGGCAAGTATCGCTGTGTTGTGATTATGGAAGCTGACAATTCCAAAGTCTTCGAAGGCTTTAGGAGAGGAGATCTGTATATTGTTGATTTCTCTACAGGACCACAACCAGCCGTGTGTCTACTTGCAAAAGCTTCAGAAGGCTGGCTATGGCATCGACGACTTGGTCACGCAGGCATGAGGAATTTGCACACGCTTGCGAAGAAGAAGCATGTCATTGGCATTGAGAATGTCAAATTCCTCAAGGATCACTTATGCGGAGCCTGTGAAGCTGGAAAAATGACCAAGGCCAAGCATCCAGCGAAGACTATCATGACCACTACTCGTCCATTCGAATTGCTTCACATGGACCTCTTCGGACCTAATCATTACTCAGCAGTCACTAATGATGCATCTCTATATGGTTTTGTCATTGTTGATGATTACTCTCGATATACATGGGTACACATTGTTACTTACAAACATGAAGTGCAGGAAGTCTTCAAACGATTTTCCTCGAGGGCTTCAACCAACTTTGGTGTGAAGATCAAGCACATCAGAAGTGACAATGGAACTGAGTTCAAGAATTCCGGTCTTGATGCCTATCTTGATGAACTTGGTATTACTCATGAGTTATCTGCTCCCTATACTCCTCAGCAAAATGGCGTCGTGGAGCGCAAGAACAGAACTCTTGTTGAGATGGCTCGCACTATGCTTGATGAATACAAAACGCCTCAGCGTTTTTGGATTGATGCAATTGATACTGCGTGCCACATCATCAACAGAGTATATCTTCACAAATTCTTCAAGAAGACGGCCTATGAACTCCTCACTGACAAGAAACCCAATGTGAGTTATTTCAAAGTCTTCGGTGCTAAATGTTGGATTAGAGATCCTCACCACAACTCTAAATTTGCACCGAAAGCACATGAAGGTTTTATGCTTGGTTACGGAAAGGACTCGCACACCTACAGAGTCTTCAACATTGTTCTTCACAAGATTGTTGACACTGTAGATGTGCGGTTCGATGAAACTAATGGCTCGCAAAGAGAGCACCTACCTTCTGTGTTAGATGAACCAGCACCTGAGGATTCTATCAAGTTCAAGGCAACTGAGGATGTCATTCCTACTGAAGAATCTGCTGAAGAATTCATTCCAGTTCATGAAGAACGTCGAGCTGATGCACCTGAAGAAAATGCTGAGGAAAATGGTGCTGAAGAAAATGCTGATCAAATTCCTCAGCGACAACCAGCTCATCCTCGCGTTGCAAAAGAAGTGCAAGTGGAGAAGATCATCGATGACATTAGAGCACCAGGTCCTCTCACACGCTCAAAAGCTTCACATTTATCTAACTTTTGTGGGCACTATGCTTTTGTCTCTATCACAGAGCCCACTAAGGTAGATGAAGCATTTCTGGAGCCGGAGTGGATTCAGGCTATGCAAGAAGAATTACATCAGTTCGAGCTTAACAATGTCTGGGAACTGGTCAATCGTCCAGATCCTCGCAAGCATAATATCATTGGCACAAAGTGGATCTACCGCAACAAGCAAGATGAAAATGGCCTTGTGGTGAGGAATAAGGCACGACTAGTAGCTCAAGGCTACACACAGGTTGAAGGAATTGATTTCGATGAAACTTTTGCACCTGTTGCTAGACTTGAGGCTATTCGCATATTACTTGCTTATGCTAACCATCATGATATCATCTTATATCAAATGGATGTGAAAAGTGCATTCCTCAATGGTAAGCTTGAGGAAGAAGTATATGTTGCTCAACCCCCAGGTTTTGAAGATCCAAAGAATCCTGACAAAGTCTTCAGACTTAATAAGGCCCTCTATGGCCTCAAGCAAGCCCCTCGGGCGTGGTATGATACATTGAAGGAATTCTTCGTGAAGAATGGCTTCACACCCGGTTCACTCGACCCTACTCTCTTTACTAAATCTTATGATGGTGAACTGTTTGTGTGCCAAATATATGTTGATGATATTATCTTTGGCTGTACTGACCAACGTTATAGTGATGAATTTGCCTATATGATGAGTGAAGAATATCAAATGTCTATGATGGGAGAGTTGAAATTCTTCTTAGGTCTTCAAATTCGTCAGCAGCGCAATGGCATATTCATATCTCAGGAGAAATACCTCAAAGATGTACTGAGGAAATTCGGCATGCAAGATTGCAAAGGCGTCAAAATTCCTATGCCCACAAATGGCCATCTATGCACTGATGAAAATGGTATTGACTTCGATCACAAGGTATACCGCTCCATGATTGGTTCTTTATTGTACTTATGTGCATCTAGGCCAGATATAATGCTTAGTGTTTGCATGTGTGCCCGATTTCAAGCTGCACCGAAGGAATCACACCATAAGGCTGTGAAGCATATTCTTCGATATCTAGCTCACACACCAACACTAGGATTATGGTACCCCAAGGGCTCTGCTTTTGATCTCATTGGATATTCTGACTCTGACTATGCTGGTGATCGTGTGGACCGCAAGTCAACATCTGGCACTTGTCATTTCCTCGGACGATCTTTGGTCTGTTGGTCCTCGAAGAAACAGAACTGCGTATCACTGTCTACTGCGGAAGCTGAATACATTGCTGCTGGCTCTTGCTGTGCTCAACTGCTTTGGATGAAGCAAACCCTCAAGGACTATGGCGTCAACGTGAAGAATGTGCCTCTCCTCTGCGACAATGAGAGTGCCATCAAGATTGCTCACAACCCAGTTCAGCACTCGAAGACAAAGCACATTCAGATTCGTCATCATTTTCTTCGTGATCATGTGTTGAAGGGCGACATCTCCATCGAGCACGTGAAGACTGAAGAACAGCTAGCTGATATCTTCACTAAGCCCTTGGATGAGAAGAGATTTAGCAAGTTGCGGTGTGAGCTAAATATCTTAGAATCTTCGAATGTTCTTTGAAAAGGACACACATCCTAACACTTATGCAAAATTGATGACTTAGATGTGCAACACATGAAGAAACGTTTTTCTTCAATCAATGAAGAATAACACTCTAAGTGTGAAGAAATTAATGAAGAATTTGATTCTCAGAACCCTACGACAATTGTACGCGGTGTCTGAAATCATCATTCTTATACGGTGGGTCACGCCACCACAAAAAGTTGAAAATCTTCAATTTGAGTTTTTCCTCAGTTTTGAAATTCTTCAGTTTTTCAAATTCTTCTACTTTGCAAAATCTTCACTGTCTTCCGTCGTTTTTCTTCATTTGCCATATATATATAAGTTTATGTCCTCTACAACATTCACTTATAGCTATTTCTTCAAGTTGCTTTTTCTGCTAAGTGAATGTGATCGGACCCTTCCCCCTCTATGCTATACTCAACCCAATCTATTCACAAATTCTTCATGTGCGTTCTATTTCAAACTCATTCAAAATCTTCACTGTGTCCTTGTCAGCTGAAGAAATTGCGAACGAAACTTTAAAACAAATCTTATCCAAATTTTCGGTTTTACCGCTCAAACCGTTCCGCATCCCACGATGCATTATTCTATTCACCCACGATCTTACACGATCTCATCTACATAGTACGTGGGTGACACATGTCGCGTGAAGGAGAAAGGGCAGGGGCATGTTCATCCCAAAATCTTCGGGCAAACATTTTTTCACCGTGACTATAAATACCCCTCTCCCCTTCCTCACTTCATTTACTCCGCTCGACCGCTGTCTCTCGCTCGAGCTCCTCAAACCCTAGCGCCGCCGCTACTCCATCGTCGCCAGTGAGGAAGAGCTTCGCTGCCTCGACCTCGTCGCCGTCGTACTCACGCCGGTTGCGGAAATCTTCACTCCGCCGCCGCCGTAGCTGTCTTCCTCTGCCAAGTTAGGGCGTGGGAGATCTAACCTGACGAACTTCACGTCTGTTCTTCTCAGTTCGTCGTGTTCTTCACTTCGGGTAATTAAAAGTTACTTTTATTACTCACTTTGATTCTCAAGCTTTCCTGAAAATCTTCAAAGGTGTTTATTCTTCAAATCTTCACACATATGAACACCTCACATATCATATGATCTTGATCTGTTTCTCTAAGCAATCATTTTCTTCAAGATTCCCTATTTGTGTGGATCTTCGATCTGTACAACTCTGGAACCTAAGACAAGAACGCTTAGTGAAATTCCTCAAGGTTCATCTGGTCAAATTCCTCAAAACTTGTCTTTTCGAAAAACCTTCTGAGAACGCATATGACCTCTCCAAATTCCTCGCACCTATACTCTGTTCACAGGTACTCATGTCCACTGCTGAATCACTAGGTTCTCATCAACTTAACTCATTTGCAGCGTTCCTCGAAGAAAAATTGCATACTTCTTTAGAGTGTTCAATTGTTCAAATTCCTCATCTGAAGAATATGGCAGACGGTAAGAGGCCGCAGAAAGGAGGAAAGAAGCTTGAGGTCATGACTGCTTTCGAGATGCCTGATGACATTTATAAGGACTATTGCACACCTGATGAAGCCAAATTCGGCAAAGAAAACAAGAATCAGCGCAAGGTGCGCATACAGAGGATTGAACGGAGATGGGCAGAGAATGGAGGGAGTACAGATATGTGACTCCAAAGTACATGAAGAAATTCGCCCTCAATCCTCCGTGCCCAAGAGCTCCATTGGCACCTGGCCAAGTAGCTGATCCCACCAGCATCAAGAGTGGTGAGGACTTTCCTGAAGAATGGGCTAAGCGCCAAGCCAAATTGGCAAGACAAGCCAAGGAGGCAGTGAAGAAATTCAATGAGGATTCTGCTGCTGCTGCTGCTACCGAGGCCTCGGTCAGGCCGAGGAAATCCATGTCAAAGAAGCCGGCTCGAAAGCCAAGTGCTTCACCAACAGCGCCCTCACGGGCAAGTTCCTCAGCTATGCCCTCACGGCAAATTCCTCAGACTGCTACTGCTCCCTCAAAGTCCTCAGCTCCTGTGCATCTGGCCACATGTCAAAGGACTACGGGTTTCTCGATTGCCTCTGGTGTCTCAACAAGTTCCTCAGCTGCACCAATGTCCTCATCAGGCCCCACACTGTTGAAGACTAAAGCAACAGCTGGACGCGGTCCTTGACCAAGTCCAAGGAAGAAACAGGTCGCATTCCATGTGCCCTCTGATGATGAAGCTTCTGATGATGAACTTGCAGAAATCATCAGAGACAGGCAAGTGAAGGCCGCTAGAGCCAAAGGCACATCTGTGACACTGCTTTTGGATCCGAAGAAAATCCTCGATTACATTGATCTCTGGCACAAGGATCCAAACACCCCAATGCCTGATCTTCCTCTGACTCCTGGACAAAGTCACATGCTGACCCATTTCATCACTCAAGAGAAATGGAAATTTGAAAAGGCAAGAGAGATCAAGAAAGCTCAATACAGAAAGGAGAACCTCCTAAAGAAAAATGTTGTCAGAATGACACCTGAGGAACTTCTCAAGGCTCAGTCTGAAATTCAAGCCCTCAGCAAAGACTTTGATGCCTACTATGCTGATTGGCAAGGAGCCAAAGTGAGATTCGTTGATCTGACGAAGAAATTGACAAATGTTGCAGCCCCATCGCAACAAGAAAATCTTCAGGCTGCAGACTCTGCTCAGCCTGCTGAAGAACATGCCAGCACCGCTGATGACTTTCAGCCTGCTGAAGAAAATACAAGTTCCAGGGCTGATGACTCCATTCCAGCCGCTGAAGAAATTGCCAGGGCATCCACTAGTGGTGCGCCTGAAGAAACTGAAGAGATCAGGGCAACTGCATCAGTTGCGCCTGAAGAAAATCAACCAGATTCCTCAGCTCCTCCTGCGCCTACACCAACTCCAATTCTTCCATCTGCATATGAGGTGAAGAAGACCAAGGCTGCAGAGCGAGCTGCAGTGAAGAAAAGGAAGGCATCAGCTGCGTCAAATTCTTCGGCTGCAAAGAAGATGAAGCCAATGACCAGCTCACTTGAAAATCCAATTGATGTTGTTCCAATTTCATCCATGTCATCAAAGGAAATTGTTCCTTTTGGAGAAGACTATAAGATCCCAAGCGGATCTGATGAAGAAAATCATTCTGCTGCTTCGTCAGAGCAGTTTGATGAAGAAATTGAAGTGGATGCATTCCCTTCACCGCCAGTCATTTCCTCACATATGCCTCAGTTCACAGCTGAAGAGGCTGGTGTTGAGGAAATTGAAGATGAAGATGTGGATATTGGATGCACCACACCAGTGATGAATGATGACTTTTGGGAAAGTCAGCATCCCAATACTCCTCTATTCACACCTATCCAACAGATTCCTCAGTCCCCGGCAACAACAATTCAAATGGGCTCTGAAGAAACTCATCCCACTCCCTCTGTTCATGAAGAAATTCCAGCCACTAGTGCTGAAGAACCTGCTGCTGCTGATCCACAGGTTGCACAAGAAGAGGAACCAGAAATTCCTCAGCCTGAAGTACCTGAGCTCGCGATTCCTGAGGTGGTACTGCAACTCACTGACACCCCTCTGCCAAAGCCGAAGAATCCGTTCTCAAGCAAACAGAAGTTCAAGGCTGAAGACTTCTTTTCCGAGCATGTATTCTTCACTGACTACAACCCCTATGACTCTGCTCGCATAAGGAAGAGGCGTTTCTGGACTGCTAGTCAAGCCAACTTCTATTCCTCAGTGCTGTTTGACAAAGACAAAATCTTCGATCATGAACATA
Source organism: Triticum aestivum (assembly GCF_018294505.1). Taxonomy (NCBI): domain Eukaryota; kingdom Viridiplantae; phylum Streptophyta; class Magnoliopsida; order Poales; family Poaceae; genus Triticum; species Triticum aestivum. The sequence goes on from NC_057798.1 coordinate 209,500,392, forward strand.
TTCCTCACGTGGATATGGAATCTCTGCCATGCTTCGAGCCAGTCCTCAGTGTTATTCACGATGCAGGATTACTGAATTTCTGCACTGACATTTGCGATTGGAATGAAGAACTCATTCTTCAGTTCTACGCTACACTGCATATCATTGGAAACGCTGAAGATGTCAACTCATGGGTGTTGGATTGGATGACCGAAAACACTCACTACAAGGCACCGGCAACTGAATTGCTTCGTGTCCTTCCTCTCGATCCTCCCCATGACAGTGCACGTTGCATCTACAATGACCCTGAACTGACAAATCACTATATGCAAGTACTCATGAAGCCTTTGAAGCCTGGGCAGGCCCCACGAACCAAATTCCTCGTCAAGGAATTACTCTATGTGCCTCGGACTGTCTATCGCATTCTGACGAAGACAATGAGTCCTATCAAAGGCCACGACTCAAATGATGAAGAATTCGTTGGCATCATGAAGAATATGCTTTTCAACATCATTCATGGCGTTCCCGTCAACTTCCATGATTTCTTCATGAGGACTCTGGCAAATGTTGCTATGTCACCATTCGAGCTGAAGCCCTATGCGCCTTGGATTATGAGATTCATAAGGGCAAGATCTTCACTGAATTACAAAGCTGACACTCTGAACCACGGTAGCTACTTGCCTCCCATTGAAGTCCTCAAACGGACCAGTTTCATCATCTGATGATAAAGGCAAGGCAGCTGCTGTGATCGATGAAGGCATTCGTCCATTGGATGGTCAATTTCGTCTGGCTACATCTTACTCTACCAATGACGACTCTGCCACACATGACACTGCCGCAAATACCTCAGCCAAGCAAAATCCTCAAGCCACAGCACCCAGGGTGATGACTGACCGTGAGTTACTCCTCAGTCTTCATCAGAAGGTTGATCGCCATCACAAATGGGTAAAGCGTTAGTTTGGTGCAATTCTTCACAACATGACCTCAACACACAATGCAGTGAAGAAGAACCATTACTACCTTCATGAAACCCTCAACTGCACCTGGGCTGTCCTCACTCATGTCTATAGCGCTGAAGAACTGAAGACTATGGGTCTCAAGGAAGAATTTGACTGGTCTGCACCTCCTCCGAAGAAATTCAAGAGGGTCAAAGTTCCTCCACTGGTGGCCAGCTCTTATTCTTCATCGTGTGACACTGATGAGTATGAAGATTTGGACGACATTGCGGCAGGCCCTACTACAACAAACAACCCCTACAACGCTGGCGCTCCTCCATCGACTTGAAATTCTTCAGGGGCGTTAGTCCTCAGTTTCAATCCTTTTGGTCATTTGATGACAAAGGGGGAGAAATCTGAGTTAGTCTTCAAGCGGGTCTATATAAAGGGCATTTTTTTAAGTTACAACTCTCGTTCTTCTGAAACTTTTATTTGGATTGAGTTGTAATCTTAAACCCGATGGTGCTCTGATACTTTTGGATGGTGCTCTGATACTTTTGATGCACTATGCTCCGATATTTTTGATGCTTTCGGCATGCTTATTCCTCGTTAATGACATTGCTCGCATGCTGAATTTCATTAGGCACCATATTTCATCATGCATTTCAAATTCTTCATATTATATATCAAATGCGTGTATGAATTACAAGATATAGGGGGAGATCTCCATGATTCAACTCTTCAAATGTGCATTGCCTCAAACGCAAATTCCTCACTATGCACATCTTCAGGGGGAGTTCTTCTATATCTTGCAATCAAATTCCTCAATATCAGTATTTACACTTCATATGTTTATCCCCGTTGAAAACTTAACCTATATTGTCATCAATCACCAAAAAGGGGGAGATTGTAAGTGCATCTAGTGCCCCTTAGTGATTTTGGTGTATTGAAGACTTATAGGTTAAGGGACTAATGCGTTTGTGAGTGTACACAGGTCTATAAGTCTATGAGGAGTTTGATATTTACAGAGAAAGTCGACCCCTAAAAATGAAGTTCTTCGACTGAAGACTTTGATATTCTGAAGACTTTCTGAAGACTTTGAAAGTGAAGAAATTGGTGTGACCTTGAAGACTTGGTATTCATTTGAGGAACATGAAGCGTGAAGACTTTTGTTTTCGTAGTTTCATTTTCTCTTTCTTGAGTCATAGGAAACACCGTACTGTTAAAGGGGGTCGAGGAAATACTAAGGAAAAATTTCCATGTGATGCTCAACTCAAAATCCTACACCTACCAATCCCTTCGAGTGAAGCCATTTGGAAATCTCATACAGTTCAGTCAATTTCTTCAGTGACAGAGACGCAGTTCTTCTGGTCACTGAGGACTTTGCTCTGACTGAGGAGTTAGGAATTCGCCAGTGCGAATTGCCTACACAGTGAGGAACATGATAGCCCTGAGGAATTTGAGAGTCAAATTTCCGACCGTTGCTGTGCTGCGCGCCAGCTGTCCCAAAATATCTTATCCACCTAACGGTCATATCATTGAAGGGCATTTATGTCTTATCATGTCGGGCTGCTCCCTAGGCTATAAATAGCCGCCCCCTACAACCACTAGTTGGTTGGCTGCTCCGAGAGAACTTGACACTTGTCATTTGAGAGCAACCCATCCTCCGAGGACTTTGAGCGAAAATCATCAAGTGAGGAAAACCCAAAACCAAACCCCCACAAACCCAAAGTGATTGAGCATCACTGAAGAAATTGATCCTGCGTGGATCCGACGCTTGTTACCTTTGAAGACTGTGCTTCTTTCAGACGGTTAGGCGTCATGGTCTAGAGCATCCAAGAGGAATTGTGGATCGCCGAGTGACCAAGTCTGTGAAGGTTTGGAAGTCACCTGAAGACTTACCACGAGTGATTGGACGAGGCTTGCGTGGCCTTAGTTCAAGGAGAATACGGTGAGGACTGGGTGTCCTAAGCTGCGTCTCAGCGACTGGGTGTCCGGGACTGCGTGTCCTCGAGTTTAAATACTCAACCGCTACAACCAGACGTACAACTGAGACAACAGTTGGAACTGGTCTACCAAATCATTGTCTTCACCAACCTAACTGGTTCTATTTCCTCAACCCTTTCATTTCCTCATTACTGTGTTGAGTGTTTGTTCATATCTGTGCTTGAAGACTTTGACTGAAGACTTTCTCAAATTCCTCAGTTCAATTTCTTCAGTCTGTTTGTCTTCATGTTGTGTTATCCTGTGTTTACGCTTTCTGTACTCTGTGCTAGTCTTCATTTCATCATGATGACCATGCTTGTATTCTGTTATGCTTACTTCTGAGTACTTATTCCGCTGCTAGTAGTTCTTCACTAAGGAATTTCCTCACCGGCAAATTCCTCAGTGAAGAATTCATAAAAATCGCCTATTCACCCCCCTCTAGTCAATATAACGCACTTTCAACTTGTTAGTATGTCTACTATGGGATTTGTGATGTGTGGGTGTCAATGTCACACCTTCTTCCTGAGAAGAATTGCACCTGCTTGTTATGGTAGCAGCAGTGCATCAGCTCTTTTTAATGTTTTTGCTCTGTCTTCCCCCCTCCCACGCTCAACCCCTGCCGTAATGTTTTTGGCCTCAAAACAAACATAGTACTGCGTTGTTTTTGGGGCTTGATGAAAAATCGATTGCTGCTTTCTGTAGGTTGGCCTGCCCAGAAAATGGGTTGCTGGTCCACCACGGACTGGGGGGCTAAAAATACAAGTTGTATGGTGCAGAGGCAAGTAAAAAAACGCCATCGAGAGCCATCCACTGAAAAAAAATCGTGTCTGATGTGCTTCTTCAGTCGTGCCGTCGGCGCCCTCTTTAATCTAGTTTGCTCCATTCCCCAACCGGCAGCATGGGACGAAAGTTTATTTCCCCCTCGCACCTGCCGGGGGATTGAAGAAGCACATCATCAAATCTAACACCGATGATGGCTGCTTGTCCAAGTGATTTTCAGATACGAAACTGCATGTTTCAGAGGTAGAGCATTTAAAGCAGCATGCACTTTTCAAACATGGATAAAAGAATGTTGAAAATTTTATTCATGACAAAAAATGGAACTAACAACAAGTTAACATCATGCTGATCAACATTCATGTATAGCACATCTTCATATGATGCAAAGTCAAAAAGATATGCTATTTTCAAAATGGCAAGGCAATGTTGAGTGTGCGAAAAACTGGGTAAACTAGGGACGAAATTTTGGCAAGTGTTAGATATTTTTCAACTGCACTAGTTGGAATCGAACTCGGGCAGTACAACTTTTGGGTGAGAGGGCTGCAGCCACCAGGCTAGTGCGGTATGTTCGAAAGAATGAAGGCGTCTTCCCCGGCTCCAGTTCTTTCCCGTCCGTGTGCGCTCGCCGTGGCGCCGCCATATGTCGTTGTCAACATGCTCAACAAATGAGAGGAATCCAGAGAGGACTGTACGCTGAGAGACTGACAGTGGGGACCCACCAGGTCCAAGCCGTACGCAAGCAAGTGCCCCATTGGAAAAAAAGCTTCCTCCTAATTGTATACTGACGTTGGGGCCCACGGGTTTGTCAACCTTGGTCAATAAACGAAATAAATTTCCAACAATGACTGTCATCGGGGAGCTTTTTTCAGGGGTATCGGGGAATTCTTTTTTGTTGTTGTTGTTGCGGGAAATGGGTATCGGGGATCTAGCTGGTAACATTTTTTTCCAGAGGGCGAACAAGTATCAGCTAGGCCTAGGTCTTGTTTTCTTAACATGCATAGCCCACGACATACAGAGACAGTGGTTTCAACTTATTTTTTGAGGTCCATCATGTACGTACCGGCCTATGGGCCTCCCAGCATAGGTTTTACTTTTTCTTAAAGATCGGCAACCCCAATGTATTACTTTAATAAAACGCAGATATGTGTTCTATTTATCTATATATAAGAATAATAATGTTGTGTCCAATTTATGTTTTGCCTTCTAACCACATTATATATATTTATATTATTACTATTATCGTATATTTAGAGACTTATATATTCATTATAAAAACATCCCACGTGTTATTAACTTATAAAAGTAAATGTTTAACAAAAGTTGGCAGGGAAAATCCTGGTTGTTTTTGACTCACAGGCAAGGAAAATCCTAGTGATTGCGTACAAAAGCTTGCGAAGATTTTAAGGACCAATGTAATAATAACGCGCTCTGTAACATCCCAATTTTCAGTTTGGATGTTATACATAGATCATCATATGCATATCATATTTTATTTGCATTTTGGTTGTGATCCTAGAAATCTTAAGCAACTCAAGGACCCAAGGAGAGAGTTGGAGGTTTCACAAAATTTTCATATTTGAATTTAATTCAAATTAGAAAAGAGGATCAATTTGATTTTAATAATTTTCTCTCCAATTATTTCAAACAATAAAAATAAAAGAGAGAAGATAATATGACTTCTTCAACAGAAGAGAAATATTCGAGAAGAAATTTTAAAATAAAATTATTATTTTATTTGTATTTTATTTGCTATTTTATTTGAATTAGAGAAAACATGCATTTTTGAAAATTGCATTTTAGTCCAGAAAAATGTTCATCTAGTCCTAAATATTAGGTTTGGACGGTGAAAATTGTTTCTGGAATTTTTAGTTTTTTTATATTTTATTAGGATTTTTCTCTCGTGGCGAAAGTATTAAAAAAGCTTTTCGTACCGCACTGGGCCGAAGCCCAGCCGGACCGCCCGAGCCGCCGCTGCCTTCCTCGTGTGCGGGAGCCGGACTCCCGCCGGAGTCTGTGTGCGCCTCGCCCCACCGACCCCTCCCGCAAGTCGGGGAGCCCCGGGAGCCTCCTTATAAGCTACCCTGGCCCCCTCCTCTCCTCCCAAGACGGGTCGCCGCCACCCCGCACCTCGGCCGCCGCCTCCGCAACACGCCCCCGAGCCGCCGCCACCGAGCTTCGCCGCCACCGCCTGCAGCTGCGCCGCCGCCGCCGTAGTCCGTCGCAGCCGCCCTGCACCCAACCTCGCCTCGCCTCGCCGACGCCCGACGCCGCTGATCCGATCCCGCCGCCGACGCCGTTGACCGGTAAGAACCGGTCGGTCCTTTCAATTTTTTTGGTTTTTCGCGGTTTAGTTGGTTTATTAGATTAGATCGGTTTATTATTATTAGGTTAGTTTAAATAACGAACGTTCGTTCATTTAGATCAGTTAGCGAACGGTTTTTGTTTGTTTAGTTCTGTTAATGAACGTTCGCTCGGTAGATTTTTCTTTTTAGTTTTATTTTCAGCCAGGGACCTATCCGTGAATAGTTTTCTCACGATTTAGCCCCTGATCTTAAAACTAGCGTAACATTTTGCTCGTTTGTCCAAATTAGATGAAACCAACGCCTAAATCTTCGTATCGTTCTCTTCTTTCCAGTTAACCAACTTGAACATGATTTTGACAATTTAAAATTTCAATTCACTTCAGATTAGTAAACGATCTTGTTTTGTTCGTATCTCCGTTTGAGTTGTTTCTTTTTGCAAATCGTAGCTAATCACATGTACCTACTGTTAAGATCTAATACACATGAAAATAATGTTGTTAGGTTTTGTTTTCTATTTAGTTTAGACGTTTGCTTGTTTCATGTTTGATTTGGATCTTTTCTCGATTTCTCTCTGTTTTGTTTGAGTGATTGCTTATGTATGCTATTGTTTGTCTACGCTAGATTACCCGGAGTGCTAAGCTTGTTACTACGAATCCCTAGAGTTTGCAGATCGTCAGCAAGGCAAGTTACACTTTGATCATACTCTTTTATACCCAGTTTTTACTATGCATTAGTATTGCTCCTCAAATATTTGCATGAGTAGGATTGGGAGCATGTGGTTTTGTTCTAGTACTTGAGGTAGGAACCTAATACCTTTGATCACCCCGGGAATATAAGTTATGCTCTATTATTGCTTAGCCATGCTCGTAGACGGGGAGTGGATCATGATTCACATGGAAGTTATGAGAGTTATTAATCTTGGATAACATTAAGGTGGCAACTTTGATACACATCTGGGTGGTTGGCTGGGGCACCTGGAGAATCCAGTGTTTGTCCATTAAGGGAAATCCTGGAGTACCCGTGTGATGTTTCCTCAGTTCGCCACCCAGACTCAAAGGGAATCATATGATATTTCATGCCTAGAAACTTCCGTGTGCAGCCAGAAGCCATTATGGGCTCTGGCATAGTTGAGTAAGTTGTATGAGCTCTCGAAGAGGTGGACTAGCAGATGTAGTGGGAAAGTAGGTGTACCGGTCTGCCCGGAGTAGAGAGTTAATTTTCAGAAAGACTATGTCTCGATCCTCCGATCATGGATGCGGTCGAGTCTTGTGGGAAAACTGCGCAACCTCTGCAGAGTGTATAAACTAATCATGGTTAGCCGTGTCCCCGGTTATGGACATCTTAAGTAATCAGAATTGGATATTATTGTTGATCTCATCACTCTTTAATTAAATGATTTGGGTTTAATGATGATACTTGTTTAATTGGGATTTGAGTTGGAGGAACCTTCTCAAATATTGGAACAACTTGGGAGTAGTTTAAAAAAATTTATTACTTTGTTGTAGGGAAAAACTAGCTTTATGCAAAATCATAAACTTAGAGCCTCTACCAGCCAAATATTGCATGTAGATATAGTTCTTGCATTCATTGCTTTATAGTGTAACTCTGCCAGCATATTCAATGTGCTAACCTACACGGCTGCAATGTCTCATGTTGCAGACTACTCAGACGATGAATAAGGTGCGATAGGTTGTTGTCTTGCACTCAGCTATGTCGTTGGAGTTGATGGACTCATTTACCTTTGAAGCTTCCACAATTATTTAGTTTAGATGGCCTTGAGTCATATTATTTTTGTGTAATCATACTCTTTATGAGGACTGGATGTAATAAGTGTGTGATTGAACTATGTTATAATTCTTGGAGTATTGTGTGTGTCAGCATTACCGATCCAGGGATGACACTTAAGCACAGAGACTTCGGTCCATTGGGATCGTGGCCGCTACACGCTCATTTTTGTTTTGAGCAATAACTCACTAATTTGTTAATTATATATATATATATATATATATATATATAATGTGTCCCTCTGGTTTATTCTTTGATATTAATTGCTCCTTCTAACCTAACATTATATATAGAACGAGCCCAGCTAATTCGTGTATTTCATGAAAGTCCAAATGGGCTGGGATTTCTTTGAAAATATTAAATGGGCCGCATTGACGCAAAATTATTTGTGCACCTAGCCCAGCAAATGGATTGTAAATTCTAGAAAACATGAATTAAATATATGCCACATTTTTGCAGGCTGACATGTGAGCCAATAGGTCGAAGCCTACGCAAGGCGTTGTCAACTTGGTCAATAAATGATTATGACATCCACAGCCATTGGATTTATATCCAACGGCCGGCATGCACCTTCAATCTCTCGGCTTCTTCCTCCAGCGTCGTCAAGACCGCCTGCTCCGGCCTCCGGCGGCTAGCGGCTCTCCTTAGCACGCATCACTGTGAAGCGCTACCCCACCGCCGGCCAGGCTATCCCTCCACCCCTCCACACCTCCTGTTACTCTCCATCGACTGTAGCCCCACGCTGCACCAGAATCAGTTATAACCCTTGTACTCCTCTCAGTATGCGACTCCACTGCCGCGTCGTCCCATCTCCGGGTCGTTCCCGTCCGGGGCCTCGTCGTCGTCCATCGGCTCGCTGCGCACGGCGGCATGGTCAACAAACGAGAGTCATCGGAAGAGGACTGTACGTGGAGAGCCTAATGGCTGGGACCCACGAGGTCCATGGTCGCACGCAAGGAAAGTTCCTTCTTATTAAGCGGAAAAAATGTTTCCTCCCCCTGACAACTGGGACCCACCGGCTGTATCTTCGCATAGAAGGGAGTGCGTCCTTATTATGCGAAAGAAAACTATTCCTCCCGATGACAGCTGGGACCCCGTAGATTTGGTGGCTGACTTGTGGGCCTACTAAGCTGGTGTGTACGCATGGCTTTGTCAACTTAATTAACAAATGATTCTAGCAGTTAGATGGTTGGATGTTAATGCAACATCCGTGCTCCTTCTTCAACCTATGTCCGTTCTCCTGTCTCCCATGGGCGGCAGTGCTGCCGTGCACCCGAACCTGTCAAGTTTCCCACTCCTCTCCATTTGTGACTCCACTGCCGCGTCTTCCCCATCTCCGGGTTGTTCCAGTCTGGGGCCTCGTCGTAGTCCACCGGCATTGGTGCGCTCGGCACGGTGTGGTCAATGTGGTCAACAAACGAGAGTCATCGAAAGATGACTATACGTGACAGGCTGACAGTGGGGACGCACCATGCCGATGGACGCATGCATGCAACTGCATCCTTTTTACCCTGAGAAATAATGTTTTCTTCCCCTAACAGCTGGGACCCACCAGCTACATCTTTGCACGTAAGGAAGTGCATCCTTATTACAGGGAAAAAAATGATTCCACCTAACAGCTGGGACCCATCAGCTATATCTTCGCATGCAAGGAAGTGCGTCCTTATCCTCCCTGACAGCTGGGACCCACCCGATAGAAGTGTATGTACTGTTGTTTGTCTTGTCGCGAACGTGTACGTACATACTGGTTGATCAGTCGCTCTGCAATGATGAACCGTGGCTGAGTAAGTAGCGGCACATGTCATAGTAGAGCCGCCCACGTAGCAGTTCAGGTTGTCCCGTCTAAACTGTGTACACGTACATACAGCCACACACCAAAAAATACGGCCACGTACATACATACGGGCGGGGTCTCGAACGCCTACTCGCGCATACGTACGGCCAGGGCTCGTGTACATGGAGAGGTAGCGATGGCGTCCTGTTCATTGGCAGCCAACCGGTTGGGTCGGAATGGAGAAACTGCGTCGTCGGGTTCATCGGGAGCCAACCGGCTTGGACGGAATAGCCGATCGAAACGAGGCCTAGCGTGCTGTAGAACGGAGGAAACGGCCTTCTGTTCGACCGGCCACGGTTGAAATGGGATCTTGTTCATCTAGAGGGGTCAGGCGTACCACAAAACGGAGGAAATGGACTTGTGTTTGAGTGCCTACGGTCAAAACGGGGTCCTGTTAATCGGGAGGGGTGTGGCGTACCGCAAAACGGGACTTCATGGGCTACTATTCATCTCCATCATCGACTGCCTCCGCGGGATACTCTTCATCCACCGTCGAGCTCCTCCACCCTCCACCTGCGACTGTTCATCCACGACGTCTCCCCTCCTGCCTCCACCAACCACTGTTCATCCACAGGCTCCTGTTCGTCCAGCCTCCACTGCTCCTCCACCGGCTACTATTCAACCAATCCTCTCCACGGGGTCCTATTCAACAACCCCTCCACGGGCTACTGTTCATCCACCCCTCCACCGGCTACTGTTCAGCCAGCCCTCCATGGGGTCATGTTCATCCAGCCCTCCACGGGGTCCTGTTCATCCACCCCCAACCGGCTCAATCGGGGTCTTGTTCATCCAGCGGCAACGGCCTCTACTACCACGGGGTCCTGTTCATCCAACCCCCCACCAGGAACTATTAATCCAACCCCCCCAACAACACTCACTGTTCATCAAGGGAAGGAGGCAGCAGGTTCGATCGGCTTCAGTTAGCAGCAATAGCGAAGGAATCGCTCAATCGGGTTCAGTTAACAGCCAGATCGATCGATCGCTCGGGTTCAGTAACGCGTAGCCTGTAGTGCAATCGCTCGGGTTCAGTAGGTGAACGCCTTGCTTGGGTTTAGTTAGAGCCCAACGCCTCGCACCCACGCGCATACGTGTACGAGAGAAAAGCGCATCGCTCGGCCCCCGTCCACCCACCGTAACCGGGAACTCCTCAATACTTTCCTCGCCCTCGCTTCTACCACGGTTTTTTCCGTCATGGATGGCCCAAAGAATGTCATGCAGTTGCGTCTCCGGCCCGCCCAGGATGAAAAGCCCATTTTCTGTCATGATTTTTTGTCATATAAGTAGGATCTCACCACATCTATGATGATACTGGGTTTTGTCACAATTATCATCATAGAAGTGTCATAAGCATGACAGGAAAAAAATTCGTTCGGCCCAAAATGTCACGGATGTGTCTTTTTTTTGTAGTGGTAGGTAGTAGCTAGATGCTTCATCTCTATTTTTGATCTTCAATACAATGGTCTCTTCGATGTTCTTGGAGATTTATTTGATGTAATGACTTTTTGCAGTGTGTTTGTTGGGATCCGATGAATTGTGAGTTTATGATCAGATCTATCTATGAATATTATTTGAGTCTTTGTTGAACTCTTTTATGCATGATTGTTATAGCCTCGTATTTCTTCTCCTAAACTTTGATTTGGTTTGGCCAACTAGATTGATTTTTCTTGCCATGGGAAGAGGTGCTTTGTGATGGGTTCGATCTTGCGGTGCTCAATATCAGTGATAGAAGGAGACATGACACGCATGTATCGTTGCCATTAAGAATAAAATGATGGGGTCTATTCCTACATGAATAGACCTTTTCTACATCATGTCATTGTTCTTATTGTATTACTCTATTTCTTAATGAACTTAATACACTAGATGCATGTTGGATAGCGGTCGATGTGTGGAGTAATAGTAGTAGATACAGGCAGGAGTGGGTCTACTAATCTTGGACGTGATGCCTATATACATGATCATTGCCTTGGATATCGTCATAATTATTTGCTCTTCTATCAATTGCCTAACAACAATTTGTTTACCCACCGTATGCTATTTTCTCGAGAGAAGTCTCTAGTGAAATCTACGACCCCAGGGTCTTTTTGCTACCATATTAAAACCAAAAATATCTTGCTGCAATTTTCCTTTATTTATTTTATTTTGGTTTTTTTAGATCTATTTATCCAATCTCATACAATTTAATCTATCTCAATACCCGAGGAGGGATTGACACCCCCTCTAACGCGTTGGGTTGCAAGTATTTGTTATATGTGTGCAGGTACTATTTACATAGTTTGGGTGGACACTCCTACTAGATTGATAACCTTGGTTTCATAACTGAGGGAAATACTTACCATTGTTGTACTGCATCATCCTCTCCTCTTCGGGGAAATACCAACGTAGATACGAGCAATCAGAGATGTATCAGCTATCCATGGACAAACTCTTCATTGAACATAGAACATAATATTAGTGCCAAAATTGTACTCCAAGATGATATAAAACTTATGCACACAATTGAAAAATACAGCTTATGATTACAAAAGGGTAGATGATAATATACAGTACCTAAATAAGTGTGGAGCCAAACACTATCTATAAACCTTTAAACGGATCACGAATTACACCCAAGGTCTCCAGTTTAGGCGCAGAGACCAGAGTTATTTGTGAAGGTGCATAACAACAATCAAGGAGGAACCCTTGAAGTGAAGGCGCATCTTCAATGATCCCTTCTCCTTAAAAACAAATTCCAATGCTTAAAAGGTGAGGTGACTTTATTTAGAGACAACGGATACAGATTTCTGTTTCGAAAACAAGCAGCAAGCGCTCTAGGGCAGGGCAACTGGAGTGGATGATGTTGTGCAGTGAGGCCTTCGACAGATCAACCACCACAAGCGCAAGGTTTTTTAGCTGTGAGAGTCAAAGCATTTGTACCAGATTGTCTGCTAGATGGCCCCGTGCGAAGGTGGTGGTGTGGAGAAAGGAGGATATCCACAAGATGGACATCGATGGTGAGGGGAGTTCGGTTTGCGGTATGTTATTTTCGACGTAATGGTAGAACTCAAGCTGCTGGAGTATTTTGAATTCACAGGATGTTAGCCAGGCATCCACCGTTCAGAGTATGTACAACAAGTAGCATGCCAGGATGCAGAGGCGTCGAATGGAGCCTTGGTGGGAGGATAGGATGGCTTCGGGGAGTTCAAAATCATGAATGACAAATAGCTGACGATAGTCAAGATTAAGAGGCGCGGCATGCCACAAAGGGTTCCACCGAGATGCGAGGACTTGTGTGCGGCAGCCATCCTTGGTGGGGAGAAGGGAGATTATCTCCCCAAGGATGGCGTTCGAGAGATCGCCGATGCGGTCCCCCCGAGATTATACGGGTTCCTCAAATCCAGGGGGATTGTGGCCGCTTCTGCCTGCCCTGCCGGGTGCAGGATCTACAACCGGCGGCGCCACTGACGGGAGCCTCATCTTTGTACATACCAATCTGGAAAAAATGGCACAAACATATATGTAGGACATTCCAAATCAATTCTCAAGTAGCATGAACACTAACCCTAGTCGGATTATTAGCAAATATCATTTGTATAGAACAAAAAATTAATCACTAACCCTAGATGGATACCATTCAAACAATCAACTACACAGATCTAACAAATCTTAATATGATTTCATGGATTGAGAGAACATAACCATAGGATTTATATTCCAAAGGGGGCAGGATTAACCAGAGAGAACCTAGGATATATTTGCCACAAAAATGGGTATAGATGACTAAGAGTTCTCCATTGGAGTCGCAGTCGCTCTGGACCTCTCGCTCTGGCTGGGGAAGCACGACAGTGGCGACGACGTCAAGGTTTTGCTGCTGCCCGTGTGAGACATCATTGGTGGCGACGACAACCTTTGTGCCTAGCTTCATGCGTAGCGGGTGCTTCACCAGCCCTGACATGATGACTCCCTCTAATGGTGCACTTCAACGGCATCCTCATACACTCTAGACGATGATGACCATTGAGGATGGCATCGAGGATGCAAGCAGAGCGAGAGGATTGTGTGTGTAGCGAGAATGGGGGGTGCGGCCGCCTATTATAACCAGCGGCTAGGGCGCCATTAATATGGATTAGCAAGAGCGAGGCGGAAGGCAGTCAAAGGGCTGGCTCGCCTCTGGGTGAGCCTATGCAATGAACTGCTCGCATGCCTACCATCATTTCACACACCTGCTCGCAGGCCTCCAATTAAATGACACACCTGCTCGCACGACTCCCTATGAAATCAATCAATGTATGAAAACGTCTAAATGATCTCTAAATATTTTAAAAAATTAACATAGCACTCCTTTGGTCACATGATCATTGCGAAAAATTTCTGACATGCCTCGAAGTGGTGATGCTGGTGTGATGGGTGGGGGAGATCTGGCACAATACGTGCTCATGAGCCTCCGTGTGGGATTGACTGGTTTGTTTGGCAGGTGCCACATCAAAGTCGTGAATTGAGTATTTAAAACATTACATGGCCTTTTAATGCATATGTTTGGTCCACATGCATGCAGTGGTGGTTCTCGGACACTCCCTCATGCGGTTATCACGGATGCGCCCATTCGTTATCCCAGACAGGTTATCACTTTGACCGACAGTGAGAGTCATTTGACCACACGTGGATTCATCTTGGCATGTGTGACGGTGTAGACTATGGTGGGATTCCAAACCAAAGTTCGAGCACGTGTGTGCACGTGAATCCCTCCCACCGGCCCGAAGTGAGGAGAACTATGCTTCGTGTGGGGCGTTTCTGGTTTGCGAAGCAGGTGGCACATCAAAGTTGTGCATTGGGTATTCAAACATCACACAACACCTCTTTGGGCCACCAGGCGGTGGTTGTCCTAGGACACTCACTCATGCGGTTATCGTCGACAATTCCATCTGTGGGCCCGCGAGGTCCATCACTTTAACCTACAGCGAGAGAGGTTAATTTGGCCAAGGAGGATTCTTTTGGGTCGGTTTGTGTTACAGTACATAGGAGTATATATAGTACACGACGAAGTGGAGGAGGGGACCATCATATACTACACGTCGTCTGTTGGGGAACGATGTAATTTCAAAAAAATCCTATGATCACGCAAGATCTATCTATGTGATGCATACCAACAAGAGTGGAGAGTGTGTCCACGTACCCTCGTAGACCGAAAGCGGAAGTGTTATGACAACGCGGTTGATGTAGTCGTACGTCTTCACGATCTGACCGATCTTAGCAACGAACGTACGGCACCTCCGCGATCAACACATGTTCAGCTCGGGGACGTCCCTCGTACTCTTGATCCAGTTGAGGCCAAGGGAGAGTTTCGTGAGCACGACAGCGTGGTGACGGTGATGATGAAGTTTCCGGTACAGGGCTTCGCCTAAGCAATACGATGATATGACCGAGGTGTGTAACTGTGGAGGGGGGCACCGCACATGGCTGAACAATGTCAACTTGTGTGTCCTAGGGTGTCCCCCTACCCCGATATATAAAGGAGCAAGGGGGGAGGACGGCCGGCCCTTGGGCGTGCCAAGGAGGGGAGGAGTCCTCCTCCTAGTAGGAGTAGGACTCCCCATTTCCTAGCCAACTACGAGGGGGAAGGGGGGAGGAAGCAGAGGGAGAGGGAGAGGGAGAGAGGAGAGGGAAAGAGGGGCTGTGCCCCCCTCCCCTATTACAATTCGGACTCCCCTTGGGGGGGCGCCACCTCCTGGGCTGCTGCCCTCTCTCTCCCCTAAGTCCCACTAAGGCCCGATACTTCCCCGGGCGGTTCCGGTAACCCCTCCGGCACTCCGGTTTTCTCCGAAATCACCCGGAACACTTCCGGTGTCCGAATATAGCCGTCCAATATATCAATCTTTGTGTCTCGGCCATTTCGAGACTCCTCGTCATGTCCATGATCACATCTGGGACTCCTAACTACCTTCGGTACATCAAAACACATAAACTCATAATACCAATCGTCATCGAACATTAAGCGTGCGGACCCTATGGGTTCGAGAACTATGTAGACATGACCGAGACATGTCTTCGGTCAATAACCAATAGCGGAACTTGGATGCTCATATTGGTTCCTACATATTCTACCAAGATCTTTATTGGTCAAACCGGATAACAACATACATTGTTCCCTTTGTCGTCGGTATGTTACTTGCCCGAGATTCGATCGTTGGTATCTCAATACCTAGTTCAATCTTGTTACCGGCAAGTCTTTTTACTCGTTTCGTAATACCTCATCCCGTAACTAAATCATTAGTACAATGCTTGCAAGGCTTATAGTGATGAGTATTACCGAGAGGGCCCAGAGATACCTCTACGAAACACAGAGTGGCAAATCCTAATCTCGATCTATGCCAACCCAACAGACACCTTCAGAGACACCTGTAGAGCACCTTTATTATCACCTTTTTTATGTTGTGACGTTTGGTAGCACAAAAAGTGTTCCTCCGGTATTCAGGAGTTGCATAATCTCATAGTCCGAGGAACTTGTACAAGTCATGAAGAAAGCAGTAGGAATGAAACTAACACGATCATAATGCTAAGCTAACGGATGGGTCATGTCCATCACATCATTCTCCTAATGATGTGATCTCGTTCACCAAATGACAACACATGTCTATGGTTAGGAAACATAACCATCTTTGATTAACGAGCTAGTCAACTAGAGGCATACTAGGGACTATAGATTTTGTCTATGTATTCACACATGTACTAAGTTTCCGGTTAATACAATTCTAGCATGAATAATAAACATTTATCATGAATTAAGGAAATAAATAATAACTTTATTATTTCCTCTAGGGCATATTTCCTTCAGTCTCCCACTTGCACTAGAGTCAATAATCTAGATTACATAGTAACGATTCTAACACCCATGGAGCTTTGATGCTGATCAAGTTTTGCTCGTGAGAGAGGCTTAGTCAACGGGTCTGCAACATTCAGATCCGTGTGTATCTTGCAAATCTCTATGTCCCCTTTCGACACTTGATGACGGATGGAATGGAAGTGTCTCTTGATGTGCTTGGTTCTCTTGTGAAATCTAGATTCCTTTGCCAAGGCAATTACACCAGTATTGTCACGAAAGATTTTCATTGGACCCGATGCACTAGGAATGACACCTAGATCGGATATGAACTCCTTCATTCGCTGCTTTCGAAGCAGCAATGTACTCCGCTTCACACATAGATCCCGCCATGACGCTCTGCTTGGAACTGCACCAACTGACAGCTCCTCCATTCAATAAAAATATGTATCCGGTTTGCGACTTAGAGTCATCAGGGTCAGTGTCAAAGCTTGCATCGACGTAACCATTTACGACGATCTCTTTTTCACCTCCATAAACGAGAAACATATCCTTAGTCCTTTTCAGGTATTTCAGGATGTTCTTGAACACTGTCCAGTGCTCCACTCTGGGATTACTTTGGTACCTCCCTGCTATGCTTATAGCAAGACATACATCAGGTCTGGTACACATCATTGCATACATGATAGAACCTATGGCTGAAGCATAGGGAATGACTTTCATTTTCTCTCTATCTTCTGCGGTCGTCGGGCTTTGAGCCTGATTCAACTTCACACCTTGTAACACAGGCAAGAACCCTTTCTTTGACTGATCCATTTTGAACTTCTTCAAAACTTTATCAAGGTATGTGCTTTGTGAAAGTCCAATTAAGCGTCTTGATCTATCTCTATAGATCTTGATGCCCAATATGTAAGCAGCTTCTCCAAGGTCTTTCATAGAAAAACTCTTATTCAGGTATCCCTTTATGCTATCCAAAAATTCTATATTTTTCCAATCAACAATATGTCATCTACATATAAGATCAGAAATGCTACAGAGCTCCCACTCACTTTCTTGTAAATACAGGCTTCTCCAAAAGTCTGTATAAAACCATATGCTTTGATCACACTATCAAAGCGTTTATTCCAACTCCGAGAGGCTTGCACCAGTCCATAAATGGATCGCTGGAGCTTGCACACTTTGCTAGCACCCTTTGGATCGACAAAACCTTCCGGTTGCATCATATACAACTCTTCTTCCAGAAATCCATTCAGGAATGCAGTTTTGACATCCATTTGCCAAATTTCATAATCATAAAATGCAGCAATTGCTAACATGATTCGGACAGACTTAAGCATCGCTACGGGTGAGAAAGTCTCATCATAGTCAACTCCTTGAACTTGTCGAAAACCTTTCATAACAAGTCGAGCTTTGTAAACAGTAACATTACCGTCTGCGTCGGTCTTCTTCTTAAAGATCCATTTATTTTCTATGGCTTGCCGATCATCGGGCAAGTCCACCAAAGTCCACACTTTGTTCTCATACATGGATCCCATCTCAGATTTCATGGCCTCAAGCCATTTCGCGGAATCTGGGCTCATCATTGCTTCCTCATAGTTCGTAGGTTCATCATGGTCTAGTAACATGACTTCTAGAACAGGATTATCGTACCACTCTGGTGCGGATCTTACTCTGGAATACCTACAAGGTTCGGTAGTAACTTGATCTGAAGCTTCATGATCATCATCATTAGCTTCCTCACTAATTGGTGTAGGAATCACAAGAACTGATTTCTGTGATGAACTACTTTCCAATGAGGGAGCAGGTACAGTTACCTCATCAAGTTCTACTTTCCTCCCACTCACTTCTTTCGAGAGAAACTCCTTCTCTAGAAAGGATCCATTTTTAGCAACAAAGATTTTGCCTTCGGATCTATGATAGAAGGTGTACCCAACAATTTCTTTTGGGTATCCTATGAAGACGCACTTCTCCGATTTGGGTTCGAGCTTATCAGGTTGAAGCTTTTTCACATAAGCCTCGCAGCCCCAAACTTTCAGCAACGACAACTTTGGTTTCTTGCCAAACCACAGTTCATAAGGCGTCGTCTCAACGGATTTAGATGGTGCCCTATTTAAAGTGAATGCAGCCGTCTCTAAAGCATAACCCCAAAATGATAGCGGTAAATCAGTAAGAGACATCATAGATCACACCATATCTAATAAAGTACGGTTACGACGTTCGGACACACCATTTTGCTGTGGTGTTCCAGGTGGCGTTAATTGCGAAACTATCCCATGTTGTTTCAAATGAAGATCAAACTCGTAACTCAAATATTCTCCTCCATGATCAGATCGTAGAAACTTTATTTTCTTGTTACGATGATTTTCCACTTCACTCTGAAATTCTTTGAACTTTTCAAATGTTTCAGACTTATGCTTCATTAAGTAGATATAACCATATTTGCTTAAATCATCTGTGAAGGTAAGAAAATAACGATACCCACCACGAGCATCAATACTCATTGGACCGCATACATCGGTATGTATTATTTCCAACAAGTCAGTAACTCGTTCTATTGTTTCGGAGAACGGAGTTTTAGTCATCTTGCCCATAAGGCACGGTTCGCAAGCACCAAGTGATTCGTAATCAAGTGATTCCAAAAGTCCATCGGTATGGAGTTTCTTCATGTGCTTTACACCAATATGACCCAAACGGTAGTGCCACAAATAAGTTGCACTATCATTATTAAACTTCAATCTTTTGGCTTCAACACTATGAATATGTGTATCACTACTATCAAGATTCAACAAAAATAGACCACTCAGCAGGGGTGCATGACCATAAAAGATATTACTCATATAAATAGAACAACCATTATTCTCTGATTTAAATGAATAACCATCTCGCATCAAACAAGATCCAGATATAATGTTCATGCTCAACGCTCGCATCAAATAACAATTATTCAGGTCTAAAACTAATCCCGATGGTAGAGGTAGCGTGCCGACCGCGATCACATCGACTTTGGAACCATTTCCCACGCGCATTGTCACCTCTTGCTTAGCCAATCTTCGCTTAATGCATAGCCCTTGTTTCAAGTTGCAAATATGAGCAACAGAACCAGTATCAAATACCCAGGCGCTACTGCAAGAATTAGTTAAGTACACATCAATAACATGTATATCAAATATACCTTTCACTTTGCCATCCTTTTTATCCGCCAAATACTTGGGGCATTTCCACTTCCAGTGACCAGTCCCTTTGCAGTAGAAGCACTCAGTTTCAGGCCTAGATCCAGACTTGGGTTTCTTCTCTTGAGCAACAACCTTTTTGTTGTTCTTCTTGAAGTTCCTTTCTTCCCTTTGCCCTTTTTCTTGAAACTAGTGGTCTTATTGACCATCAACACTTGATGCTCCTTTTTTATTTCTACCTCCGCGGCCTTTAGCATCGTGAAGAGCTCGGGAATAGTCTTTTACATCCCTTGCATATTATAGTTCATCACGAAGTCTTTATAGCTTGGTGGCAGTGATTGAAGAACTCTTTCAATGACACAATCAACTGGAAGATCAACTCCTAGCTAAGTCAAGTGATTATGATACCCAAACATTTTGAGTATGTGTTCACTGACAGAACTATTCTCCTCCATTTTGCAGCTGTAGAACTTGTTGGAGACTTCATATCTCTCAACTCAGGCATTTGCTTGAAATATTAACTTCAACTCTTGGAACATCTCATATGCTCCATGACGTTCAAAACATCTTTGAAGTCCCGATTCTAAGCCGTAAATCATGGCACACTGAACTATCGAGTAGTCATCAGCTTTGCTCTGCCAGACATTCTTAACGTCATCAGTAGCATCTGCAGCAGGCCTAGCACCCAACGGTGCTTCCAGGACCTAATTCTTCTGTCCAGCAGTGAGGATAATCCTCAAGTTATGGACCCAGTCCGTGTAGATGCTGCCATCATCTTTCAACTTAGCTTTCTCTAGGAACGCATTAAAATTCAAAGGGACGGTAGCACGGGTCATTGATCTACAACAACATACACATGCAAAATACTATTAGGTACTAAGTTCATGATAAATTAAATTTCAATTAATCAAATTACTTAAGAACTCCCACTTAGATAGACATCCCTCTAATCATCTGAGTGATCACGTGATCCAAATCAACTAAACCATGTCCGATCATCACGTGAGATGGAGTAGTTTTCAATGGTGAACGTCACTATGTTGATCATATCTACTATATGATTCATGCTCGACCTTTCGGTCTCAGTGTTCCGAGGCCATATCTGCATATGCTAGGCTCGTCAAGTTTAACCCGAGTATTCTGCGTGTGCAAAACGGGCTTGCACCCGCTGTATGTGAACGTAGAGCTTATCACACTCGATCATCACGTGGTGTCTCGGCATGATGAACTGTAGCAACGGTGCATACTCAGGGAGAACACTTGTACCTTGAAATTTAGTAAGGGACCATCTTATAATGCTACCGACGTTCTAAGCAAAATAAGATGCATAAAGGATAAACATCACATGCAATCAAAATATGTGACATGATATGGCCATCATCATCTTGTGCTCATGATCTCCATCACCGAAGCATCGTCATGATCTCCAACGTCACCGGTGTGACACCTTGATCTCCATCGTAGCATCATTGTCGTCTCGCCACCTATTGTTACTACGACTATTGCTACAGCTTAGTGATAAAGTAAAACAATTACATGGCGATTGCACTGCATACAATAAAGCGACAATCATATGGTTCCTGCCAGTTGCCGATAACTTTGTTACAAAACATGATCATCTCATACAACAATTTATATCACATCATGCTTGACCATATCACATCACAGCAAGCCGTGCAAAAACAAGTTAGACGTCTTCTACTTTGTTGTTGCAAGTTTTACGTGGCTGCTACGGGCTTCTAGCAAGAACTGTTCTTACCTACGCATCAAAAGCACAATGATTTTTCGTCAAGTGTGTTTTTTTAACCTTCAACAAGGACCGGGCGTAGCCACACTCGATTCAACTAAACTTGGAGAAACAGACACTCACCAGCCACCTATGTGCAAAGCACGTCGGTAGAACCAGTCTCGCGTAAGCGTACGCGTAATGTCGGTCTGAGCCGCTTCATCCAATAATACCGCTGAATCAAAGTATGACATGCTGGTAAGCAGTATGACTATTATCACCCACAACACTTTGTGTTCTACTCGTGCATATAACATCTACGCATAGACCTGGCTCGGATGCCACTGTTGGGGAACGAGGTAATTTGAAAAAAAATCCTACGATCATGCAAGATCTATCTATGTGATGCACAGCAACGAGAGGGGAGAGTGTGTCCACGTACCCTCGTAGACAAAAAGCGGAAGCGTTATGACAACGCGGTTGATGTAGTCGTATGTCTTCACGATCCGACCGATCTTAGCACCGAACATATGGAACCTCCGCGATCAGCACATGTTCAACTCGGGGACGTCCCTCATACTCTTGATCCAGTTGATGCCGATGGAGAGTTTCGCCAGCACGACGGCATGGTGACGGTGATGATGAAGTTACCGGCGCAGGGCTTTGCTTAAGCACTACGACGATATGACCGAGGTGTGTAATTGTGGAGGGGGGCACCGCACACGGCTAAACAATGTCAACTTCAGTGTCCTAGGGTGCCCCTGCCCCCGTACATAAAGGAGCAAGTGGGAGGCCGGCCAGCCCTTGGGCGTGCCAAGGAGGGGAGGAATCCTCCTCCTAGTAGGAGTAGGACTCCCCTTTCCTAGTCCAACTAGGAGGGGGAAGGGGGAAGGAAGGAGAGGGAGAGGGAGAGGGAAAGAGGGGTTGCGCCCCCTCCCCTAGTCCAATTCAGACTCCCCTTGGGGGGGGGCACCTCCTGGGCTGCTGTCCTCTCTCTCCCCTAGGGCCCACTAAGGCCCAATACTTCCCCGGGGGGTTCCGATAACCCCTCCGGCACTCCGGTTTTCTCTGAAATCACCTGGAACACTTCTGGTGTCCAAATATAGCCGTACTATATATCAATCTTTACGTCTCGACCATTTAGAGAATCCTCATCATGTCCATGATCACATCCAGGACTCCGAACTACCTTCGGTACATTAGAACACATAAACTCATAATACCAATCGTCATCGAACGTGAAGCATGCGGACCCTACGGGTTCGAGAACTATGTAGACATGACCGAGACACGTCTCCGATCAATAACCAATAGCGGAACCTGGATGCTCATATTGGTTCCTACATATCCTACGAAGATCTTTATCGGTCAACCGCATAACAACATACGTTGTTCCCTTTGTCATCGGTATGTTACTTGCCCGAGATTCGATCATCGGTATCTCAATACCTAGTTCAATCTCGTTACCGGACAGTCTCTTTACTCGTTCCGTAATACTTCATCCCGTAACTAACTCATTAGTTACAACGCTTGCAAGGCTTATAGTGATGAGTATCACCGAGAGGGCCCAGAGATACCTCTACGAAACACGGAGTGACAAATCCTAATCTCGATCTATGCCAACCCAACAAACACCTTCGGAGACACCTGTAGAGCACCTTTATAATCACCCTTTTACGTTGTAACATTTGGTAGCACACAAAGTGTTCCTCCGGTATTCGGGAGTTGCATAATCTCATAGTCTAAGGAACTTGTATAAGTCATGAAGAAAGTAGTAGCAATGAAACTAACACGATCATAATGCTAAGCTAATGGATGGGTCATGTCCATCACATCATTCTCCTAATGATGTGATCCCATTCATCAAATGACAACACATGTCTATGGTTAGGAAACATAACCATCTTTGATTAACGAGCTAGTCAAGTAGAGGCATACTAGGGACTTTAGGTTTTGTCTATGTATTCACACATGTCCTAAGTTTCCGGTTAATACAATTCTAGCATGAATAATAAACATTTATCATGAATTAGGGAAATAAATAATAAATTTATTATTGCCTCTAGGGCATATTTCCTTCATCGTGAACCTCGTGCTTCGTGTGAGGACTTTACGGTTTTAGAGGCAGGTGATATGTCAATGTTGTGCATTTGGTACATATTCAAACATCACACAACACCTTCATACATATGTTTGGCCCACATGCAGGCGGTGGTCGTCCTTTGGCACTCACTCATGCGGTTATCGGTGATACTTCCATCTATGGGCCCACTTGGTCCATCACTTTGACCGACAACGAGAGAGGTTAATTTGACCTAGGAGGGGATTTTTTTTGTTTTGTCTTATGATAGGTCATTTACTCAGAATATTACATATAGTATATAGTCCGAGCGCATGTGTACGCATGAATCCCTCCCACTGGATCAACGAAGTGGGGGGGGCAGCACACGACGCGTCCTGAGCCTCGCTCTGTGTGGGGACTTTACGATTTTCGAGGCAGGTGCCACATCAACATTGTGCATTGGGTATTCAAACATTGGCCAACACTTCCATACATATGTTCGGGAAACATGCAGGCAGTGGTTGTCTTCGGACACTCTTCCTCACGTGGTTATCGGCGGCAAGCCCATTCATGGGCCCGCATGGACATCCATCACTTTGACCGACAATGAGAGAGGTTACCAAGGTGGATTCTTCTTGGTTCATTTTATGGTAGGTCATGGTGAGATTCCAGACCAAAGTTTGAGCGCACGTGTATACATGCATGAATCCCTCTCACAAGCTCGAAGTGGGGGTGGAGCATAATACGTGTCGTGAACCTTTGCTCTATGTGGGGACTCTCTGGTTCCAAATTAGCATGTGCCACATCAAAGTTGTGCATTAGGTATGTTTGGGCCACATGTATGTGGTGGTTTCTCTACGGATATTGCCTCGCGTGTCATCGGTGGAAGCCCATTCATGGGCCCGCGTGGACGTCCATCATCAGTTCGATCGACAATGAGAGAGGTTACCAATGTGGATTCTTGGTTCATGTTACGGTAGGTCATGGTGAGATTACCGACCAAAAAGTTTGAGCGCACATGTACGCATGAATCCCTCTCACCAGCTCCAAGTGGGGGGTGACATACTATACGATGTGAACCCTCACTTTGTGTGGGGACTTTTTGGTTCCAAGGCACGGTGCCACATCAAACTTGTGCATTGAGTATTCAAACAACACACAACACTTCCATACATATGTTTGAGCCACATGCAGGCGGTGGTTGTCTTCGGGCACTCCCTCGCGTGGTTATCGGTTGCAAGCCCATCGTCTATGGGGCCTTGTGGACATCCATCACTTCGAGCGACAATGAGAGAGGTTACCAAGGTAGATTCTTCTTGGTCCGTGTTACAGTGGTCTTGGTGAGATGCCCTCCCACCAACTCAAAGTGTGTGGGGGGGGGGGCACTACTTCGTACATCATGAACATCCGTGGGGTCAGGGATGTCCAGGTTGCATGGAGCATGTGCCACATCAAAGTTGTGAATTGGGTATTTAAATATCACACCACCCTTTTCATACATATAGTTGGGCCACCCGCGGGTGCTTTGTGTGGTCTCACCCATCTCATGCCGCAAGCACATTTGTGGGCCCGCATGGTCCACCTTTGACCGAAAGCGATAGAGGGGTTTGACCATGATGGATTCCTATAGGTTTTGTGTTACGCGGTAGGGTGCGATGCCAGACCTAGCTATTTTGGGGCATGTTTTCATAGCTAGGATTACCCTCTCGCCAACACGGTGTGGGGGGAGAGTGCTGACGAGCAATATCATGCACTTTGTGAGACAGGTGCCACATCAAAGTTCTGCATTGGGTATTTTTGCATCAAACCACCCTTGTCATACATATATTTGGTCCACATGCAGATGTGTTTGTGTTCTGACCCTTCCCCAGGTTTTTTTTGCCAAATCTATAAATAGCAGATGAGTCGGATGAAACAACCATCTGCTATTGTATACACAACAGACATGGTTCCTCTGAGTACTTGCGTGCCACATCTGTGCCCCTGTCACATCAGCATAGTCGATTGGGCTCCACGAGGCATCTTTTGCAATCTCAATAATATCTACCCGCGTGGAGGGTTTTTCTATTTGATAGAACACAATTATTATGATTGGGCCATGTGCGATGTTTGTTGCTCCCACTCTGCTTCAATCCCTTCATCCAAATTTTTAGTAGCTCCGACATTTTACTCCCGCCTAGTAAAATTTTCAGTAGCCGCGGCATTTCCTCAAACACCACCTTGGCTCCCCTCCACACACACCCCAAAACCTCCGCTCTCTCTCTCACACACACACCACCCCTCCCTCGCTCGAAACCCTAGCTAGGTCCCTGCCAGTGCCACCTCCATCATCAACCTCTGTCGGTCTGCCCGTGCAGGTTATCCACCGACCTCCATACCCTCGCCGCCTTGAGTTTCTAAAATAACATCTACAAAATGCCCCCTTTCCCATAGATCCTCATCCCCGTCCCCCACTCCAGAGTATCGCAGCCTAAGCCCGACTACGCTTCCCGAGAAGCTCAAGAAGCGAATGGCCCAAAATAGGTTTATCGCGGCCTCTTCGCCTGACGACGCCGAGGTGGCCACCGAGGCTGTTGAGGAAGCTGAAGACGATGACTGACCGTAGGATCTCAATCAGTGGCCTAGAGTATTATGGTATGTCCCGGCACCGGCTATGACATCGAGATCGTCGACAGCGATGGCTTGACATGGACTATGTCACAGGTTAAGTGGCCCACTCCCAACCCATTGGGTTCAACCATCATCGATCTCATCAATGGCCCCGCCCCTGGTCTCCTCTGGCTAGCTGTCAAGAGTTTGCCATCCTTCATCGCCATCGAGCCCCTTTTGTCATTTCTGAAGAACACATTCTGCGACACTGGCTTGGGATTATCAGCTACCAATTCAGACCTCGTCAATGGTGACCACGAGGAGGGCACCCTCTATGGCTATTCCAAGGGGAAAGAGCCCATCTGCGACATCAAGGAGGGCACCCTACAACCATGCTCTTTCAAGGGGAAGGAGCCCATCTGCGACAACATGGAGCGCACCCGGAATTTTTGCTCTTCCAATGGGAAGGAGCCCATCTGTGACAAGTGAGGAAACCCATGATTTGTTTTGTCATGCCTCTTCAAAGGGGGAAACCCATGATCTGTTTTGTCGATCCCCTTTTCTAGTGAGAATATGTCCAGTTTTAATTGCTGCATTTGGCTATTTGTAGTATGCCTTGTTTATTTTAGTTATTCACAACATGATGCTCTATATGTGCAATTATTTACTGTGCAATACGATTTCATCAATACCAACTCAACGACCATATTTGTTCCTGTTAAGACTGGTGTAGGTAATATGCCCCCTCTTTTTCACATTGTGATGTTCAATTATACACTTTTGTTTAAACACAAGATACGTTCTATGCAATTTCAACAGTATCACTATGAATGACTATATTTGCTTACGGTTAAGCCTGTTGTAACGACCATATGCCTCTTTAACGGTTTTTGGTTGTTCAGTTGTTTGTAGTTAGCATATGTCCAGTTTCAATTGCTATCTTTGGTTGTTCATAGTATGCCTTGTTTATTTCAGTTATTCGCAATGTTATGTCCTATATGTGCAAGTATGAACTGTGCAGTTAAATTTCATCAATACCAGTTTCAACAATGCAACTATGAATGACTATATTTGGTTTTTGTTAAGCATGTTATAGTTGCATGCCTTTCCATTTTTATTTAACAATAACTAGTGTTATTAAACCTGCACAATACCAGTTTGAATGACTATATTTAGTTGTTGGTAAATGTTAGGCCTGTTGAAGTTAACACACCTTTCCACTTCTTGTTTTGCTTAACTAGCATGCTTAAACCTACACACTTAAGCTATCATTTGGAGATTATATTGTCAACCATGGATATATTTGGTTCATGTTTAGCCTATTGTTCTTAACATGCCTTTCGATGTACTTACACAGGACAATATTGGGAACGACTGTTGTTTTCCATTGAGGTTAGTTTTTCACCATGGCTTATATATACAGATATACTCCCTCCGCCCCATAATATAAGATGTTAATTCATCCAATATGCGAGTATATTGGATGTAATAAGATCTTATATAATGGGATGGAGGGAGTGTTGTATTACATCATTGTGCAATTGTTGTTTAGCCTCTAATATTAACTTCGTGCTTGTAGGTACATATGTCACTGGTAAAGATCCGCGCTTCGTCCCATTTTGCATATGGGGCAATGAGATATTCATGAACCAGCATCAAGGGAGAAAACTGATTAAGATTGTTAGTAAAATGGTCAAAGATGGCAATTAAACTATTTGTTTACACTTTATCCAAGAAAACAGTGAACTGCATGATGGTAACTTGGTAAGCAAGAACTATGTAGCCTTCTGTTTACTAGCCATAATGAGTTGTTAGATGACAATGTCTGAATCTTTTTTTCCTTTGAAGTGGTTCCCAGAACAGTTTACTCAAGATTGCCTCTCAAACTACATGATTGGTGGACATGCAACGGTTAAAGTATTTATACCAGACTACAATGACTATCTAGAAGTCCTCATGAAGACAGTGAAGGATGGGCGGCCGACCATAACAAGGGGTTGGACTAGAGTCGTGTGTGCATCCAGCATGGAGGAGGGCACAATATGGGCATTCCGCTTTCCCTTGTTCAGCAACCAGACTGTCTTTCGCCTCTTTCTTTACCATCTTTAATACAAGTATACAACCCTAGTTCATCATTCTTTATTTGATGTTGATGTAATATTTTTTTCATGTAATTCTTGAATATATGTACCTGTCAATCGAATAATGCATTGGTTGTTGAACCTGATGGATATGAAATAATTAATTTCCTACTCTCAAAGTTAATTTCTATCCAAATTTAAATTGCAGAGATTAAATTAGGGATAAAATACGCTTTGCGGGTCATTAGGTCACACATGGTCTGTAAAGCACAACACGTGTGACATACCTCATAATTTGACATGTTTCATAGAGAGAAAATGTGTGCGACCATGCACACAATTGCCGTTTGCAAATCGTGTGTGATGTCAGACAATATCACAAACGGTGCGACCAAACTAAATGTTTGTGATAGTCTCCTTATCGTACATGCTTTACAATCGTGAACTGTTTGTGATGGGGCATGCATCATAAACGTTGCACCACAAAAAAGCGTGTGTGATGGTAATGCCAGCACACACAAGTAGCAAGGATGGAGCATTTGGGATATTCGATATATCACAAATAGTTGTGTGACGACTCACGTTTGGGATAGATGGTATCGCATATGCGTAGTTCTGCAAAATGTATGCATTCCTACCCCCTATCACCGACGGTTTCTGGGTCGTGTGGGAAGACCCCCCCCCTCTATCGCACACACAGGCAAGGAGATGGTTTAAAACTCTGTCGCAAAAAGGGGTAAAAACTGTTTGTATAGCACGTCGCTTGCTACTTCTTGAGCTTGCGTTGATTTTTCCCTTGAAGAGGAAAGGGTGATGCAGCAAAGTAGAGATAAGTATTTCCCTCAGTTAAGAACCAAGGTATCAATTTAGTAGGAGGAACACCCAAGTCTCCAATAGATGCACCTGCACAAACTAACAAGCACTTGCACACAACGCGAAAAAGGGGTTGTCAATCCCTTCACGGTGACCAGAAAGAGTGAGATCTGATAGAGATAGGTATAAAAGATAAGTAAAAGTGCAAAATAAAGTAAAGGTAAATAAATTACAACAAGGTATTTTTGTATTTTTGGTTTTATAGATCTGAAAATAATATGATGGTAAATAGACCCGGGGCCCATAGGTTCCACTAGAGGCTTCTCTCTTGAAGGAAACATACGGTGGGTGAACAAATTACTGTTGAGCAATTGATAGAAAAGTACATAGTTATGATGAATGATCATAAATATAGGTATCATGTCTGTGACAAGTAGACCGACTCCTGTCTGCATCTATTACTATTACTCCACACATCGACCGCTATCCAGCATGCATCTAGTGTATTAAGTTAACAAGAACGGAGTAACACCTTAAGCAAGATGACATGATGTAGAGGGATAGATCCAAACAATGTGGTAAAAAAAACCATGTTTTTATCCTTAATGGAAACAATACAAATATGTGCCTCGCTACCCCTACTATCACTGGGTGAGGACACCGCAAGATTAAACCCATCACAAAGCACCTCTCCCATTGCAAGAAAAATCAAACTAGTTGGTCAAACCGAATCAATAAATCAGAGAGAAATACAATTCTATCTTAATCATGCATAAAAGAGTTCAGAGAAGACTCAAATAATATTCATAGATAATCTGATCATAAAGCCACAATTCACCGGATCTCAACAAACACACCGAAAAAGAAGATTACATCGAATAGATCTCCAAGAACATCGAGGAGAACATTGTATTGAAGATCAAAGAGAGAGAAGAAGCCATCTAGCTACTAGCAATGGACCCGTAGGTCTGTGGTAAAATACTCACGCATCATCGGAAGGGCAGCAAGGTTGATGTAGAGGCCCTCCATGACCGAATCCCCCTCTAGCGGAGTGCTAGAAAAGGCACCAAGATGGGATGTCACGAGAACAGAAGCTTGCAATGGCGAAAAAGTATTTTTGGTGTGCCCCCTGGTGTAGGGGGAATATTTGGGTATTTATAGAGCTGGAGTTAGGTTAGAGGAATCCCAAGGGGCCCACAAGCCCTAAGCCCCCCCCCCTAGGGAGCGGCCTTCAGGCTTGTGGCCTCCTCGTGGCTCTTCTGGCCTCCTCCCGAAGCTTCGTGGGTGTCTTCTGGTCCAAGAAAAATCATCGTAAAGTTTTATTCCGTTTGGTATTGATTTTTTGTAAAAGACAAAAACAAGGAAAAAATAGCAACTGGCACTTGGCACTGGGTTAATAGGTTAGTCCCAAAAAATGATATAAAATAGCACCAAAGTGCATATAAGACATCCAAGATGGATAATATAATAGCATGGAACAATCAAAAATAATAGATACATTGGACACGTATCAAGCATCCCAAAGCTTAATTCCTGCTCGTCCTCGAGTAGGTAAATGATAAAAACGGAATTTTTGATGTGGAATGCTACCTAACATGTTTATCAAGTAATCTTTCTTTTATGTGGCATGAATATTCAGATCCATAAGATTCAAAACAAAAGTTTAATACTGACATAAAAACAATAATACTTCAAGCATACTAATAAAGCAATTATGTCTTCTCAAAATATCATGGCTAAAGAAAGTTATCCCTGCAAAACCATATAATCTTGTCATGATCCTTCTTCATCACACAAAGTATTTATCATGCACAACCCCGATGACAAGCCAAGAAATTGTTTCATACTCTTAACGTTCTCAAGCTTTTTCAACTCTCACGCAGTACATGAGCGTGAGCCATGGATATAGCACTATAGGTGTAATAGAATATGATGGTGGAGGTTGTGTGGAGAAGACAAAAACAGGAGAAAGTCTCACATCAACAAGGCTATTCAATGGGCTATGGAGATGCCCATCAATTGATGTCAATGCGAGGAGTAGGGATTTCCATGCAATGGATTCAATAGAGCTATAAGTATATGAAAGCTTAAAAGAAACCTAAGTGGGTGTGCATCCAACTCGCTTGCTCACGAAGACCTAGGGCAATTTGAGGAAGCCCATCATTGGAATATACAAGCCAAGTTCTATAATGAAAAATTCCCACTAGTAATATATGAGAGTGACAACATAGGAGACTCTCTTATGAAGAACATGGTGCTACTTTGAAGCACAAGTGTGGAAAAAGGATAGTAACATTGTCCCTTCTCTCTTTTTCTCTCATTTTTTCTTTTTTTCTTTTGGGCTCTTTGGCCTCTCTTTTTCTTCTTTTTTTTTTTTTTTATTTTTTGTCCGGAGCCTCATCCCAACTTGTGGGGGAATCATAGTCTCCAACATCCTTTCCTCACATGGGACAATGTTCTAATAATGATGATCATCACACTTTTATTTACTTACAACTCAAGAATTACAACTCGATACTAGAACAATGATATGACTCTATATGAATGTCTCCGGCGGTGTACCGGGATGTGCAATGATCTAGCATGACATGTATAAAAAAATATGAACAGTGGCCAAGCCACAAATACTATGCCAACTATATGATCATGCAAAGCAATATGACAATGATGGTATGTGTCATAATAAACGGAACGGTGGAAGTTGCATGGTAATATATCCGGGAATGGCTATGGAAATGCCATAATAGGTTGGTATGGTTGCTATTTTGAGGAACATATAAGGTGGCTTATCTGTGAAAGAGCGTATCATATTCATATCACGGGGTTTGGATGCACAGGCGAAGTTTGCACCAACTCTCGAGGTGAGAATGGGCAATGCACGGTACTGAAGAGGCTAGCAATGATTGAAGGGTGAGAGTGCGTATAATCCATGGACTCAACATTAGTCATAAAGACCTCACATACTTATTGCAGAACTTTATTAGCCCTTGAAACAAAGTACTAATATGCATGCTCCTAGGGGGATAAATTTGTAGGAAAAGACCATCGCTCGTCCTCGACCGCCACTCATAACGAAGATAATCAATAATAAATCATGCTCCAATTTCATCGCATAACGAGAGACCATACGTGCATGCTTTGGGAATCACAAACCTTAACACAAGTATTTCTACTAATCCACAATTACTCACTAGCATAACTCTAATAACACCATTTTTATATCTCAAAACAAATGCAAGGAACCAAACTTCTCGTATATTCAATAATCTTCATGAAAGTTTTTATTATATCCCTCTTGAATACCCATTATATTAGGACTAAATTCATAACCTAAGCAAATTGCCATACTATTTGTAAGACTCTCAAAATAATATAAGTGAAGCATGTGAGTTCATAAATTTCTTCAAAATAGAACCACCGTCGTGCTCTAAAAAGATATAAGTGAAGTACTAGAGCAACTGCCTAGCTCAAAAGATATAAGTGAAGCACATAGAGTATTCTAATAAATTCACAATTAATGTGTGTCCCTCTCAAAAGGTGTGTAGAGCAAGGATGATTGTGGCAAACTAAAAAGCAAATAAATCAAAGACTCATATATTACAAGACGCTCCAAGCAAAACACATATCATGTAGTGAATAAAAATATAGCCTCAAGTAATTTACTGATGGGTCGAAGACAAAAGAGGGGATGCCATCCGGGGCATCCCCAAGCTTAGATGCTTGGTTGTCCTTTAATATTACCTTGGGGTGCCTTGGGCATCCCCAAGCTTACGCTCTTTCCACTCATTATTTAATAGTCCATCAAAATTTTACCCAAAACTTGAAAACTTCACAACACAAAACTCAACAAAAAACTCGTAAGCTCCGTTAGTATAATAAAAGCAAACCACTACTTTAGGTACTATTGTGAACTCATTCTAAATTCATATTAGCATTATATCCACTGTAGTCCAACTTCACCATGGTCCATACCCCCCGATAGTACCCATAGATTCATCAAAATAAGAGAACAATGCATAGAAAATAGAATCTGTCAAAAACAGAACAATCTGCAAAGATATGAATATTACTCAGACTTTTGTAACTCAAAAAATTCTGAAAATTTTAGGAAAATGTAGGCAATTTGTATATCAATCTTGTGTAAAAAATCAGATCTTTTGTCGCTTCTATGAATTTTCAAAATTCTGCTACTGGATGCAAAAGTTTCTGTTTTTCAGCAAAATCAAATCAACTATCACCATAGATCATCCCAAAGGCTTTACTTGGCACAAACACTAAAACAAAATTATTACGGAAGTAATATTACATATTTATTCAAGAGCAGAAGCAAAAACAAAAAAACACAAAATAAAATTGGGTTGCCTCCCAACAAGCGCTATTGTTTAACGCCCCTAGCTAGGAATAATACGTAGATCTAAGTATTGTCATCTTTGGTATTCAATCCATAAGTAGCCCTCATAACAGATTCATATGGCAAGTTAATTTTCTTTCTTGGAATGTGTTCCATGCCCTTCCTTAATGGAAATTGAAATCTAATGTTTCCTTCTTTGATATCAATAATTGCACCAATCATTCTAAAGAAAGGTCTACCAAGAATAATAGGGCATGTAGGATTGCAATCTCTATCAAGTACAATAAAATCTATGGGCACATAATTCCTATTTGCAACAATAAGAACGTCATTAATACTTCCCATAAGTTTCTTAATAGTGGAATCCGCTAGATGAGAATTCAAAGAATAATCATCAAGTTTATGGAAACCTAACACATCACATGAAGTTTTTGGAATAGTTAAAACGCTAGCACCCAAACCACATAAAGCATAGCACTCATAATCTTTAATCTTGATTTTAATAGTAGGTTCCCACTCATCATAAAGCTTTCTAGGGATTGAAACTTCCAACTCAAGTTTTTCTTCAAAAGATTTCATCATAGCATCAATGATATGTTTAGTAAAAGCCTTATTTTGATTATAAGCATGAGGTGAATTAAGCATGGATTGCAACAAGAAAATACAATCAATCAAAGAACAATTATCATAATTAAATTCCTTGAAATCCAAAAGAGTGGGTTCAGCACTACTTAAAGTTTTGGCCTCTCCAATCCCACTTTTATCAATTTTTTCATTAAGATCATCACTCTCCTAATTATTGGGATGCCTTCTAGGTAAAGTTGACTCATCTCCAGTCCCATCTTGATCAAGTTTTATATTAGCAAACAAAGATTCAATAGGAGTCACACCAATCACTTTTAAGATCTTCATCATTATTCAAAGACTCGAGTTTAGTTGCCATCCTATTTATTACCGTAGTTTGTTTATCGGAGATTTAGCCTACTAAATTTTCAATATGAACTAGTTGAGATTTAAGACCAACAACTTCCTTATTAACATCATCAAGCTCTTTATTAATATACTCAATCATAGTATTTTGTTCTTTAAGTTCGTTCCTAAAGAAACTATTATGCTCAAATTGTAAAGACATGAAGCTTTTTGCATTATTTTCAATTTCTTCCAACTTTCTATTGTAAGGATCAAAGCCTTTAAACTGAGACATGATGATACGAAAGTAATCTAGCACACAAGCAAACAAAAGGCAAATGAAAAATCGAATGGACAGAAGGTGAATAAAAAGGCATATTTTTGTGTTTTCTGAAAACGTTTTAGAAGTGGGGGAGATAAAATGAGAGGAAAATGGAAAATAATGTAAGTGAAAGAGACGAGAGTTTAGGATAGGTACTTGGTAGGCTTGATGTATATCCTCCCCAGCAACGGCGCCAGAAATTCTTCCTGCTACTTCTTGAGCTTGCGTTGATTTTTCCCTTGAAGAGGAAAGGGTGATGCAGCAAAGTAGAGATAAGTATTTCCCTCGGTTAAGAACCAAGGTATCAATCCAGTAGGAGGAACACCCAAGTCTCCAATAGATGCACCTGCACAAACTAACAAACACTTGCACACAACGCGAAAAAGGGGTTGTCAATCCCTTCACGGTCACTAGAAAGAGTGAGATCTGATATAGATAGGTATAAAAGATAAGTAAAAGTGCAAAATAAAGTAAAGGTAAATAAATTGCAGCAAGGTATTTTTGTATTTTTGGTTTTATAGATCTGAAAATAATATGATGGTAAATAGACCCGGGGAACATAGGTTTCACTAGAGGCTTCTCTCTTGAAAGAAACATACGGTGGGTGAACAAATTATTGTTGAGCAATTGATAGAAAAGAGCATAGTTATGTCGATATCCAAGGCAATGATCATGAATATAGGCATCACGTACGTGACAAGTAGACCAACTCCTGCATGCATCTACTACTATTACTCCACACGTCGACCGCTAGCTAGCATGCATCTAGTGTATTGAGTTAACAAGATCGGAGTAATGCCTTAAGCAAGATGGCATGATGTAGAGGGATAGATCCAAACAATATGGTAAAAAAACATCTTTTTATCCTTAGTGGCAACAATACAAATAAGTGCCTCGCTACTCCTACTGTCACTGGGTGAGGATACCGCAAGATTGAACCCGTCACAAAGCACCTCTTCCATTGAAAGAAAAAGCAATCTAGTTGGCCAAACCAAATCAATAGATCAGAGAGAAATACAAAGCTATCTTAACCATGCATAAAAGAGTTTAGACAAGACTCAGATAATATTCATAGATAATCTAATCATAAACCCACACTTCATCAGATCTCAACAAACACAGCGTAAAAGAATATTACATCTAATAGATCTCCAAGAACATCGAGGAGAACATTGTATTGAACATCAAAGAGAGAGAAGAAGCCATCTAGTTGCTAGCTATGGACCTGTAGCTCTGTGGTAAACTACTCACGCATCATTGAAAGGTAAGCAAGGTTGATGTAGAGTCCCTCCATGATCGAATCCCCCTCCGGCAGAGTGTCAGAAAAGGCCCCAAGATGGGATCTCACGAGAATAGAAGCTTGCGGCGGCTGAAAAGTATTTTTGGTGTGTCCCTGGTGTAGGGGGAATATTTGGGTATTTATAGAGCTAGAGTTAGGGCTAGAGGAGTCCTGAGGGGCCAACAAGCCCTGAGGGCTCCCCTCCCCTAGGGCACGGCCTCCAGGCTTGTGGCCTCCTCCCGAAGCTTCGTGGGTGTCTTCTGGTCCAAGAAAAATCATCGTAAAGTTTTATTCCGTTTGGACTCCATTTGGTATTTATTTTCTGTGAAAGACAAAAACAAGGGGGGAAAATGGCAACTGGCACTTGGCACTGGGTTAATAGGTTAGTCCCAAAAAATGATATAAAATAGCACCAAAATGTATATAAAACATCCAAGATGGATAATATAATAGCATGAAATAATAAAATATTATAGATACATTGGAGACGTATCATTGCTGCACCAGTGAATGGTTAATGGATGGAATTAAAGAACTATCTCATATGGAGGTAAGGAGGCCTTGTTGGAAGCGGTGGCCCAAGCCATCCCAACATACGGAATGAGTGTATTTAAATTCCAAAAGAAAATCTGCAAGTGGACCACTGATACAATGTCGCAATATTGGTGGGGTGATGTGGAGAACCAGTGTAGAATGCATTGGTTTGCTTGGTGGAAGATATGTCTTCCGAGAGAGAGGAGGCATGGGATTTTGTGATATCTGTAGTTTTAACTTGGCAATGCTAACCAAGCAGTGTTGGAGACTTATTGATAACTATGGTTCTTTGTGTGCACGAGTGTTAAGAGCAAGGTATTACCCTACAGAAGACATCTTAAACTGTCAACTAAAGAAGGCATCATCTTATGTATGGCAAAGTATTTGGGCTGGCATCCAAACATTCAAGAAGGGATGTATTTGGAGAATTGGAAATGGAGAAAAGATCAATATTTGGACAGACTACTAGATTCTGAACAGTGCTTCAAAGAAAATTATTACAATTTGTGGAAACCAAATACTCACGAAAGTTGGAGAGCTAATTGATCCAATAACGGGAGAGTGGGATGAGATTATAGTCCGGGAAAATTCCTGGCTAATTGATATGGATCGCATACTACAGATTCTATTATTTCATGAGGAGACAGAGGACTATGTCGCATGGCATATCACGAAGAATGGAGTTTTTTGATACGTTCGGCTTATTACAAGAAATGGTAAGCAAACTATGATCCAAAGGGGAGTGGGTTAGCTCGCTACTCCACGACGCCCCATCCAATTTGGAAGAATTTATGGAATATGAAAGTACTAGCCAACGTGAAAATCTTCATATAGAGGTGTCTACACAATGCCATCCGGTGCTACATTGTTCTTATGAATCACCACATCGGACGGGTTTCTCAATGCCATTTCTATCAAGCCGGGGTAGAAGACATTTTTCATATGTTGCTTAATTGTACTAGATCAAAAGCAGTTTGGGATGCTCTCGGGATCGCACCAGATATTAATTTCGCTAGTATGACTGATCGGTCGGGAGCAGCGGTCATGGAGTTTATCCTATGCGACGTATCCTATCGGAGATTGTATTATGGACCCTTCGATTTACTGGAGCTCATATCTATGGTGTGTTGGTACCTTTGGTGGCAACGACGGCAATTCGTTCAAGGAGAAGATATTTTGTCTCCAGAAAGAACTGCACTGGTGACCCTTGCTTTAGCTCTGAATTTTGCTCGCGCAGCAGAGATCCAAACAACAACTAAAATCAAAAGGTGGTCGGTGTTTATCTCTGGATAACAAATTTTAAATGTTGATGCATCATTTACCGAAGTGACTATGCAGGATCATGTGGAGCTGTGATCCATGATCATCGGGGAAGTTTCATAACGACATCTACACAAGACTGGAACATGTAGCTGATGTACTCATAGTAGAAGCAGTTCCCTTGCTTGAGGGGCTGAAGCTAGCAAGAAACATGGGATGCTCAAATCTGGTGGTGATATTGGACAATAGCACGGCAGTGGATGCTACAAACTGCAACGAAGGTTATTCTATGGTGGCAGGCCGGTTCTTGATGATTGTCGTAGTATTTTACTAGATTTAGGGAGGGTTACTATTGAGCATTTTAGTAGAGAGATAAATTATGTAGCTCATCATAGTAAGACTGTTAGCGGACGATGTAATTGTTATTTGATTAATAAAGTAAACCTTCCTTTTAAAAAATGACGGATATAAAGGGATGGCGGATGGAGAACTATGAAAGCCTCCTCCCTTTAGTACTATGTATAGGTATAGATAGAAATAAATCTTTGAATTCAACATTATTCCGAGACTCCTATTTCAAAGTCTATCTTTTAAGGGGAAATGAAAATAAAAGTAAACCCTACCCTACATCCTACTTGTCTGTAGTGATGATCTAGCCTCCTATGAGAACTAAGCTTTGTGCGCGCAAGGAGTCGATTGTAAGGTCATATAGGGGTCGTCGCCTCAGATATCTGGATGTTGTACAAGATATCGATCAGGAGGACCCAACCTCCCTTTATATAGGTGGATGAGAGGTAGGATTACAAGAGTCATGGTCGGTTTACAAGATAGAATCCTCGTTGGTCTAGAACTAATTATTTAGCCTTGTATTGTCAAGTAGTCTGGGGAATGCGCTTGGGCCACCCTGATGGTTGTTGCGAGGGTCATGGCGCCGTCAAATTCCTTGTTCTAGATTTGTTCCCTCATGAGGGAGGTCTAGGGCTCACCATCATCCTAAAGCACCCGAGGAGGTGCCATTTTGACGATGTGTGGCGCATGCGAAACGTCTGGCATCTTCCGGCGTCCGGTGGTAGTGTCGAACAGCTCATCACCGCACCCGTCATCGGTTGCTGGGTGGGTGCCAAGGCTAGCGTATGACGAAAAGTCTCGTTGCGGGTTCATGACTTGCCAAAGTTGTTGGCAATGAGTCCAACTCCAACCGTCAACCCCAAACGGGCATCCATTTTGTCCAGATTTTGTCCATTTGGGCAAGGCAATGAGGCGCCGTCTAGCCATTTTCCTAGATACGCCGGCCGCGGGCCTACCGCACGACCGCATCTCGTTCAGCCGCCCTCGAAATTTTTGCAAATAAAAAATTTTCACCACGGCCATGGTTCATGCGGCAACAAAGCCAGCGGCCGACAAACATATACCAGCTTACAAAATGATCAACCAACAAGGTTTCACCCTGGCAACAAAGCCAGCGGCCGGCACACCAGCCAGCCTTCAAAATGAACCGCCCAAGTTCTCCCGCCGGTAACAAATCCAGCAGTCGGCGCACTTGCCAGCCTTCAAAAAGGCCATAATCCACGACCGAGGTGATGCGGAGCATCCCACGATCATCCCCATGGACGCATCTACATCCCCTACAACACCACTTGGACATATGACTCGAGCACGTGCAAGAGCTCTCGAAACCGAGGTGAGATCCCTCCTCTCACAACTCCCTTCCGATTCACATGAGACATGGTTACTACCTCAAACGGAGACGCTTTGCATACTCAGGTACCAAGGAGTTAACCATGGAGAAGCTAGGAAGCAAGGAGGACCGGAAGCGGAAGACATGTGTGAAGACGGAGAGGAAAAGCGCCAAGTCCCAGACTGGCCGGACAATCCGGACGAGGGCCCGGACGATCCGGGCAGAGCCCGGATGATCCGGACCCCGGTCCGGACGATCCGGCTAATGCGCGCCGAAGACATCCGAAGCTCCTGCCTGAAGCCGGATCATCCGGACGCCGTCCCGGATCATCTGGACCCTGCCCGGACATCCGGACCTGCACCGTCACCGCCCGCGCCTCCATCTCATCCAGGCCTCCACCTGGATCATCCGGCTGAGCCCGGATCATCCGGCTCTCCACCCGGATCATCCGGCCAGCGCCTACGCGTGCGTGTTAGGCTGAGCCCATGTACCCCTTCGCCCCCCTAGCCTATATATAGGACTCCTCCTCCTCACTTCGAGACTTAGCATTGTGATAGCTCATTTGAGATAGAGCATTGCTCATCGGTACCGGATCTACTCCACGTGAGGGACCGCGCCTCTTCGGAGAAGATCCATCCGGATTCAAGGCCTCCATCCGAAGAAGACAATCAAGACCTCCTCACGAAGAAGAACGGTTACTCTTGTATCATCCTTTGTTGACTTTGGATCTCGTGTTACTTTGTGCCTCGATGATCTAGACCTTGTGTGATCAATCCCTTGTCGGTTGAGTGTTTCTCTCGTTTCCCTTTGTGTTTCCCCCCATGTTCTTCCACGTGTTCTTCGTGTCTTCCCGTAGGATCCACTCCAAACGTGAAAGATCGGCCCCTAGGGTTCCGCCCTACGTCATCTAGGTATCATGAGCCACGTTGATCACGTTTTTGGAGCCCCTACCCCATGTTTTCTAGCTTGATTTTGTTGTTTTCGTCCTAAATCCGAAAATCCACACCAAAAATAGCCCCCAAATTTTTTTTGATTTGTTGGTTTTGATGATGTTTTGTTGATTTTGATCCATGGATTCGTTGTGTAACTCGTGGATCTTGCCTTTCCCCACCTTCTCCCCCTTGAAATCCATCCAAAATCCACGAGATCTTCAAATTTCTCACCGTTTTCGAGTTCATCCCGAGCAGTTCCCGAGCGCAATTGACCTGCCCGGATCATCTGGACCCTGACCCAGATCATCCGGACGCGCCCGGATCATCCGGCTTCCTCTGCCGAAACTGCATTTTCTGCAGTTCTCCACAACCACCACCTACGCCTACGAACTCCCCCACTTAGACCACCACCACCTTCACCTACCAAACCCCCACGACACACCCTCCGTACCACCATTCGACTTTGGGTTCGAGAATTTGAGTTGTGGTTTCCCGTGTCCCGTTGTGTTTCGGCTATTTAAGTACGGTGCGACATCAACATCACCACCGTTCATCTTCGTTGACTATTCATCCTCGCTACGGACGGTAACTTCGACGACGTCTTTGTCTACGCCTTGCCATTGCATTGATAACCACCATAGCCTTACTTTTGCATAGCTTACCCATCGAGACTAGCCATTGAGTATTGCTGGCAACGTGACTTGTGCACATTAGTGATCATACACCATAGCATACATATGATATCATCTCTTGTGTCACAAAGTTGTCATCGCATACACAATTGCTATCTTGGTTCGTGAAGTATTGCATAAGAAAAGATCTCAAAAGTGAAAGAGCCAACCAAGCTTTTAAGCAGAAGAGAAAGATA
The DNA here is from genome assembly GCF_018294505.1 of Triticum aestivum. Lineage (NCBI taxonomy): Eukaryota > Viridiplantae > Streptophyta > Magnoliopsida > Poales > Poaceae > Triticum > Triticum aestivum. The sequence goes on from NC_057798.1 coordinate 209,541,364, forward strand.
AGCAAAGAGCTTATAAGCAAGAACCATAGCATCATACTACATTAAGATTGTCATACCCGATCATCTTGGATCATATCACCGAAATACCATACATATAGCATAATTGGGATCGACATCGTTGCATTTTTGCCTAGTAGGTTGTGCACAAGCTCCGTATCCACCTATTGTGCAATCGTGCTAGCGTCTCTTGAGTATTGTGCAACAAGAGCATTTTCGTGGATTCCACATTTTGGCTCATTTTTGGTTTGCACAATCCCATTATTCTATTTGCGTGTGTGTTTCCGTGTTCCACTACTTGCTTGGTCTACTTGTTGCATTTGCGAATTTGAAAATCTTTTTCAACATCTTTGAGTCAAACTAACAATTGCATCAAATTTTGTGCCACCATCCTAACCAAGCTCCACCATAAGCTTTTACTTGTGTAGGTGTGAGAACCGACAAGAATTGGTACCAATAGTGCTATTTCATTGTCCGCATTTGAGTGAACTTGATTCATCGTCAACATCAGTCAAGGTACATTGGTATAAGTTCTTCTCTTTCTACCACTCACATCTTGCTTGGAATGATGGATAGGCCGAGTACTTCTACCAACCCGCTCTTCATCGAGCAAGACGACGACATGTCATCATACGTCACCAAGAGCCACCTCTTTGGTGCACAACGAGCGTTGCATCAAGAGCAACAAGCTATGAACGAATGCATCGACAACCTCGCCACCAACTTGCGACTCTCCGAGCAATGTACCAAGGACTACTTCGACAACAAGCTCGATGCGCACAAGCAAGAGAACGATGCAAGAATGGACGAGATCCGCGCCTTGTTGGTGAACCGTCCTCCTTCAACTTCTTCATACTCAAGACAGAGCCATTCAAGCCGACACTCCGACGACTCCTTCTCCGGCTCAAGTACACCGTCATCGAACACTCTTCGACGAGCCGCGCGTCAAGACCGTCGTACATCCCGCAATCCGCTACACGACAAGCATTCACAAGAGCAAGTCGATCAGCAAGTACCTCGTCCTCAACCACACCAAGTCGCTTTTGCTCAAGCTCAAGAACGACAACGACAACGGCGCCAAGAGGAAGAACGAGAGCGTCTACACCAAGAGGAACAAGACGCCGAGGCTCAACGTCTTCAACAACAACAACGTGAAGCGCAAGCACTTGAGGCGCAAGGTGCCCTTCAAGAATCAAGTCGAGCCATTGCCAACCGCAATCGCGAACGGCGCAATCACGAGGAAGCTCTTCGAGAAGAAATCCAAGAGAGGAACTACCAACTGCGAGTGCAACATCAAGTTCCTCAAGCTCCTTCACAAGCTCGTCAAGCTCCACCTCAACCACAAGTTCAACGAGAGCAAGTTGATCATGTAATTCCTCCACGCCAAGAGCAACATGAGGATGATTACCCTCCACGTCAAGGGCGTCATCATCACCATCGCCAACAACACAATGAAGAGCAACGCTATGGAAAGCTAAAATTCAACATGCCCAAGTTCAATGGAAGCAATGACCCCGAAGAGTACCTTTCATGGGCATTGAAGGTCGACAAAATCTTTCGTTTGCACAACTATGAGGAAGAGAAGAAGATCGCTATGGCATCACTTGAGTTCGAAGACTATGTACTCATATGGTGGGAACAAATCCTTGAGCGCCGACAAGCAAGAGGTGAACCTCCAATCACCACTTGGGCTCAAATGAAGGATGTCATGCGAGCATGTTTTGTGCCCACCTACTACAACCACGACCTCTTCAAGAAACTCCAACTCCTCAAGCAAGGTACAAAGAGTGTTGAAGAATACTACAAGGAAATGGAGATAGCCATTATTCGAGCCAATGTCAAGGAAGATGATGAGCAAACAATGGCACGTTTCTTGAATGGACTCAATCATCCCATCAAGAAGATCGCCGACTTCCAACCCTACTCCAACCTCATTGAGCTCGTGCATCAAGCGACCAAGGCGGAATGTCAAGTGCAAGATGACTTCAAGTACGCCAAGTACTCATCCAAAACCTACGGCTTCTCCAACAACCAAGCTTCAACGACTCCTCCAACCTCTACATCAACCAAGCCTTCTCCAAGCAACGACGACAAGTCAAGTTCCAAGAAAACTTCGACAAGTTCAAGTCGTCCTCCTCCTACTACAAGCAACTTCAAGCCGCATGCTTCATCATCTACTCCGACCGATGACACCATCAAGACAAGCTCCTTCAAGTGTTTCACTTGCGGCGGCCGAGGCCACAAGTCTTATGAATGCACAAACAAGTGCACCATGATCCTCAACAACGATGGCACCTATGACTCCATGAGTGATGAGGAGATGGAAGCCCTTGAGCAAGTGGCTATGCACCGGCGATTGAATGAGGATGAAGCTGATCAAGTCTTTTGTGATGAAGATTCGAGCCCCACTCTCGTAGTCTCCAAGGTCTTAACTCTTCAACATCAACAAGAAGAAGACCAAAGATGCCATATCTTTCACACTAAGGCCGGCATCAATGGAAGGTTCGTCAAGGTCATCATCGATGGAGGTAGTTGCCACAACTTGGCAAGTGAAGAACTATGCTCCAAGCTTCAATTGGTCAAGATGAAGCACCCACACCCCTACAAAGTCCAATGGCTAAGTGACTCTGACACTATCCGAGTTGAGCATACGGTCCAAGTCTCCTTCAAAATCGGTGCATATGAGGACACTTTGGAGTGTGATGTCGTCCCAATGTCCGTTTTCCACCTCCTTCTTGGTCGACCATGGCAATTCAACCGTGGTGTCATCCACAATGGGCGTACCAATCACTATAGCTTCAAGATGAAAGGGAAGGAGTATGTGCTACAACCTATGTCTCCTAGTCAAGTGATAGCCGACAAGCAAGCCACCCATCGTGGGGAGAAGAGTGAGAAAGTGATCCACCAAAAAGTGAGTGAGAGCCACAAGCCAAACTTGAGCGCCTCTTCGCCTAGAGAGAAAAACCTAGTCCTATTTGCCACAAAAAGTGAGATGAGAGAAGTGTGTGAGAACCCATCGAGTGTTATGCACTTTGTCCTTGTGTGCAAGGATGGGGACCCAAAAACTAACACCTCTCACCAGCTACCTTTAGTGTTTCAATCTCTTTTGCAGGAATTCCAAGATGTTTTACCCGATGAGCTACCTCCAGGTCTACCTCCTCTACGAGGCATTGAGCATCGAATCGACCTCATCCCCGGAGCGCCCCTTCCAAACAAAGCTCCATACCACGTCAACCCCGAAGAAACTAAGGAGATCCAACGGCAAGTACAAAAACTAATCGACAACGGTCATGTACGTGAAAGCTTAAGTCCTTGTGTCGTTCCCTTTATACTTGTGCCTAAGCAAGATGGAAGTTTTTGCATGTGTTCCGATTGTAGACCTATAAATGCTATTATCGTTCGCTATAGGCATCCCATTCCTTGCCTAGATGATATGCTTGATGAACTTAGCGGTGCCGCCTTTTTCTCAAAAATTGATCTTAAAAGTGGCTATTATCAAATCCGCATACAAGAGGGTGATGAATGGAAAACTGCTTTCAAAACCAAATTTGGCTTGTACGAGTGGTTGGTCATGCCTATGGGTTTATCGGAAGCTCCCGGTACTTTCATGCGCCTTATGCATTTTGTGCTTTGACCTTATATTGGAGTATTTGTTGTGGTTTACTTTGATGACATTCTTGTTTTTAGCAAATCCATGAAAGAGCATCTTAATCATGTTAGGGCTGTTTTGCAAACCCTTCGCAAGGAACGTCTTTATGCCAACTTGAAAAAGTGCATGTTTGGTGTTGACAAACTTGTTTTCTTGGGTTTCGTTGTCTCTTCCAAGGGTGTCCATGTTGATGAATCTAAAATTGAGGCAATTAAAACTTGGACCCAACCCACCAACTTGCAACAAGTGTGTAGTTTTCTTGGCCTTGCGAGTTTTTATCGTTGCTTCGTGAAAGACTTTAGCACTATTGCCGCTCCTTTGCATGCCTTGAGTAAGAAGAATGCTCCTTTTGTTTGGGGATCTTTGCAATCCACTGCTTTTGATGAGCTCAAGTCTTTGCTTACTCATGCTCCGATTCTTGCTTTGCCCAACTTTGAGAAAACTTTTGAGGTTCATTGTGATGCAAGTGGTACCGGAATTGGCGGAGTTTTGATGCAAGAAAACCGGGCCATTGCATATTTTAGTGAAAAACTCTCCAGTGCTCAACTTAACTATCCCATATATGACAAAGAATTGTATGCTTTAGTGCGTGTGCTACATGTTTGGGAACATTATCTTAGACCTCATGAGTTTGTCATACATACCGATCATGAAACGCTTAAGTACTTAAAAGGTCAAACTAAGTTGAACAAGCGTCATGCCAAATGGAGTGAATTTATTGAATCTTTCCCCTATGTGATCAAGTACATTAAGGGTAAGGAAAATGTAGTTGCGGATGCACTTTCACGCATATGCACGCTTGTCACTAAACTTGAGTTGAATGTTATTGGCTTTGAGCACATAAAAGACTTGTATGTTAATGATACATCTTTTGCTAATCCTTATGCTAAATGTTTGACGCATACATCTTGGGAATGATATTACATCAAGGATGGTTATCTTATGAGAGCTAACAAACTATGCATTCCCGAGTCTTCTCTTCGTTTGCTCCTTTTGCAAGAGGCTCATGGAGGCGGACTCATGGGACATTTTGGACGCGACAAGACATTCGCCACGCTCTCCAAGAACTACTTTTGGCCCAAGATGTTCCGCGGCGTTTCACGCTTCACCAACCGATGCTCTACATGTCGCAAAGCTAAGTCTAAAGCTCAATCCCGTGGTCTTTACATGCCTCTTCCTATTCCTTATCAACCTTGGGAATACATTAGCATAGTTTTTGTACTTGGTTTGCCTAGAACTCAAAATGGAAAGGATTCTGTGTTTGTTGTTGTGGACCGATTTTCTAAGATGGCACATTTCATTCCTTGCAACAAGATAGACGATGCTTCACACGTTGCAAATCTCTTTTGTAGGGAAATCTTGCGCCTCCATGGAGTACCAAAGACAATCGTCTCTGACCGTGACGTCAAGTTCTTGAGTTACTTTTGGAAGACGCTATGCACCAAGCTCGGAATCAAGCTCTTGTTCTCATCCGCATACCATCCTCAAACCGACGGCCAAACGGAGGTGACGAACTGGACGCTCTCCACTCTACTTCGCGTGTTGATCAAGAAGAACATCAAGGAGTGGGAGGCGTGTCTACCCATCGCCGAGTACGCCTACAACCGTGCAAGACATTCGACTACTGGCAAGTCCCCCTTCGAGGTCGTCTATGGCTTCAACCCGTTGTCCCCATTGGACATTCTACCTCTTCCTCTACAAGAGCGCACCAACATGGATGCGAGTGCATAGGCAAGTTACATCAAGAAGATGCATGAGGATACAAGGAACACCATCGAGCGCCAAGTACAACGACTAGCGACCAAGCTCAATGTCAACAAGCAACCCATGATCTTCAACATAAGCGATCTCGTGTGGCTACACCTTCGCAAGGACCGCTTCCCCATCGAACGCAAGTCCAAACTTCTCCCTCGAGCCGATGAACCCTTCAAGGTGCTAGCACGCTACAACAACAACGCTTACAAGATCGACCTGCCAAGCGACAAGTACAACGTGAGCGACATCTTCAACGTCAAAGACCTCTCGCCTTACCATGGTGATGAAGATTTCGATCCAAGCTCGGATCTTTCCCAAGGGGGGAGATGATGCGGAGCATCCCACGATCATCCCCATGGACGCATCTACATCCCCTACAACACCACTTGGACCTATGACTCGAGCACGTGCAAGAGCTCTCGAAATCGAGGTGACATCCCTCCTCTCACAACTCCCTTTCGATTCACATGAGACATGGTTACTACCTCAAACGGAGACGCTTTGCATACTCAGATACCAAGGAGTTAACCATGGAGAAGCTAGGAAGCAAGGAGGACCGGAACCGGAAGACATGTGTGAAGACGGAGAGGAAAAGCGCCAAGTCCCAGACTGGCCGGACGATCCGGACGAGGGCCCGGACGGTCCGGACCCTGGTCCGGACGGTCCGGCTAATGCGCGTCGAAGACACCCGAAGCTCCTGCCTGAAGTCGGATCATCCGGACGCCGTCCCGGATCATCCGGACCCCGCCCGGACATCCGGACCTGCACCGTCACCGCCGGCGCCTCCAGCTCATCCAGGCCTCCACCCGGATCATCCGACCGAGCCCGGATCATCCGGCTCTCCACCCGGATCATCCGGCCAGCGCTTGCGCGCGCGTGTTGGGCTGAGCCCATGTACCCCTTGGCCCCCCCAGCCTATATATAGGACTCCTCCTCACTTCGAGACTTAGCATTGTGATAGCTCATTTGAGATAGAGCATTGCTCATCCGTATCGGATGTACTCCACGTGAGGGACCGCGCCTCTTCGGAAAAGATCCATCCGGATTCAAGGCCACCATCCGAACAAGACAATCAAGACCTCCTCACGGAGAAGAACGGTTACTCTTGTATCATCCTTTGTTGACTTTGGATCTCGTGTTACTTTGTGCCTCAATGATCTAGACCTTGTGTGATCAATCCCTTGTCGGTTGAGTGTTTCTCTCGTTTCCCTTTGTGTTTTCCCCCGTGTTCTTCCGCACGTTCTTCGTGTCTTCCTGTAGGATCCACTCCAAACGTGAAAGATCGGCCCCTAGGGTTCCGCCCTACATCACGAGGCCTCCCCTAGTTCATGTCGTCTTGGTCAAACATCTCCTTTTGTTGGTTCTTGAACCAACCTGTTCTCTTCGGGGACATGTTGGTCAAGTCCACGCTCATGATTGCTAGTGCCACCTCTTTTGCTTTGTTGTCGGCATTGGTCGCCTCGATGTCGAGCTTTTTCGATTGGGCGGCCTCCTCCATGTCGAGCTTCCTCCTCTTGGCGGCCTCCTTCATGTCAAGCTTCTTTGTTTGGAGCTCCAAATATATCTTCTTTTTCTCCTCCTTTCCTTGGCGCTTCCTCTCCTCCCTCACTTCCATTTGAGTCATCATGTCGTGCAAAGTTTCTTGCAAGGCGATAGATGCCGCATCACGCTTCTTGTCAAGCTTCGAGTTGGTCTTGCCCCTTGGCCTCTTGAGCACATCTCCATTCCCAAACATGGCCTTCGACCCTCCTTTCTTCTTTAGAGTGGCATATTGGTCTTTAAACTTGGGACAAGCTTTGATGAGCGACCAACAATGGGTGAGAGTGAATGGCTTGTTCTTGTACTGAGCCTTGAATGCTTCCAGAGATTGAAATGCCTACACAATCAAAGAGAAGGCCACAAATGTAATAGCAAAGGACACAAAATGCAACAAACATGAACATGGCATAGCAATGCAAATAGGAGAGGTCATACCAAGTCACCCACGCCTAGGCCACTCATGGGATGGGTTTCAACGCTCTCAAGCGTGGCACAATACTTGTTGCATTCTTGTTGAATGAACCCCCATCTCTTTTGGATTGAGTTAATGCCACGGGTGCTCGCAAACATGTAGGGTGGCAACTTCCTTCATTCATGAAAGGTTCTATGCACTCTTGTCCAAAAAACAGGTCCTTTTGCTCGGTACCGGTCTTGGGATCTTGGCCTATCTCCATCCAACTCTCGCAAACGCAAATCAACTTGTCCTCTACTTTGGTGTATGATCCCTTGCGAATGCTTTGCTTCCTCCTTTGTGCCTCGGCTCTTTGGGTGAGCTGATCGATAAACAATGGCTCCTCTGCAATGTCGAGCTCTTCTTCCTCATCTTCGCAATACATGTCCCATCTTCATGCCATGAATTGCCATGGTCATCGGCCTCTTCTTCTTCATGGAAGACACCGTAGTGGTAGGCACCATCTTCGTCGCGTCTGTCTTGGCCTTGGCCGTCGGGGTGGAAGGCATGTCCACGGCCCTCGTATATGACATTCTCCATGAACGCATTGTAGTCAGGATCGTCGGACGCCGACGTCGGGATTGGCATTTCGTAGAACAGGTTGCGGGCGCCAGAGAGGTTGGTCGTATGGATCAACCGAGGCTACTTCCTTTGCATCTCGCCGGTCGACTGGACAACACCACTGTACCCGGGCATGACGTTGAGGTCGATGACGGCCGAGTTGGCGGGGATGGCTGGCGCGATCATGCTACCGTCCGGCGACGCGGAGAATCGGGTCTAAGCATGCTACTGCGGCGCATGAAAATCAGGCGTCCCTAGTGTTACGAAGGAGCTCAACGACTGGTACTGCATAGGGTGAGCGGCCAACGAGCCTGTGCTCACCGTGACCATGGCGACAGCGGAGAGAATGGTCGACCCGAGTCGGCACAACCCTAGCATGACGAGGGCCTGCGTCGTAAAGGTCGCGTGACCTTGGCGAGGTTGGCCTCGTTCTGGTCGACGGCGGCCTTGGCGACGTAGTCGGCAGCGGATTTCTTCTCCGCCACAACGGCCTGTCAGGCCCTCCTCTTGGCCGATCGATAGAGTGCAGCCTACGCCGGCGTGAGTTTCAACGCTCTTTCTTCCTCTTCTTCGTCACGGGGCAGACAGTGGTGGTGGCTTTGTCGACGAGTTTCTTCGAGGCGCCGGCCATGGAAGAGGGAAGGGAGGGAGAGCGCGGCAGGATTTTTGGAAAAGGGAGGGAAAGTGGGCGCGTTAAGTCCCTCGCGAGCGAGCCCCAAATTAGAGCCGAAAATGCGCCGCAAACAAAAGCCAGGCATTTATCTGTTGCTCCCGCGTGTTGAGCCAAATTAGAGCCGAAAATGCATCAACCACAAACAAAAGCCAGGCATTTCTCTGTTTGCTCCCGTGTTTACAAAAGCCAGGCATTTCTCTGTACGCTCCCAAACAGGCCTGGCCCTTATCAGAGGAGGTGGCTGAAACCCACCCCTCCACCTTGCCCGTTCCATGACCAGCTGCAGGGATGGGACCGGTGGATCAAGATGGTACCAGACACACAATACACCTATGTTCATGACTTATCGGGTGGGATCAGGCCTCCAGTATACGCTTCTAATGTACTCCCTCCGCTCCGATTTACTTAAATCGGAAAAAATGTCCATGAAAGGATCCAGGTGTCCTAAAATAAGGTTAGGGATCCCAAAACAGAAGGTGAAACACCCGTCCCAAATTTGGACCATCCACAAAACTATATAAATAGCATCACACCTTCATAGTAGCATCAGCTATATGATTCATGCCGTTGCTTGACTCCAACATAATAATGCACAGAAGACTATTATTACACAAACAGCTTCGCTAATAAACATCACGGTGGATCCATGCAAGAGCCTTTCGTGGTGCGTTAGATACAGTAATCCACGAGAGGCCACTTTAAGCAAGGGCTAACTTGTAATCTTCCGCAAGCTACATCAGGGAAGTTACAGTGCTGATATCTCCTTTATCACCTGCTCCTTGTCTGCCTCAAACTGCTCATCCTCTGGAAAATCGTAAACGCACTATTAGTTCATGGGGAGTTGTTACAAGCAAAAACTAAATCCTAGAGTAAGCCGACTACAGTGGAAAGCTCCAATTGAGGTAATAATGTATACAAGCTGACCAGCTCAAAATAAAACCAACCACAGAAAGCAGGTGTAGACATAAGTACAGACAGCATGCAACTACCTTTGTCAGTTTTGAATCCGGCAAAAAATCGAAGAAGCTTGCTTCGATTTGTGACTAGTATGTTCACAACCTCAGCTGGTTTGTTTTTATTTGCAGCGAATAGCTGAAAATGTAGCAGCGTGATAATCAGAGCGAGTACAAACAATAAATTTTTACAGGAGCCAGATTTGTTACGATGTCAGTACTCACCTTGAACACATGAAAAGATTCTATCTGAATATTTTTGCTCGAGTCCTGGAATTTTTGAGAAAATAATAAGCAAATTGACAACACAGTAATATTGACAGATAATCATGCAACGACACAGTAAGGTGCTGCTCTGCATTTTAACTATGATCATCTGAATGAAGTTCATGCAACTGAACGGTAATCATTAAGTTAACACTGGAACTTTCAGAATGTAGCTTTACATGACCAAAGACTCCCGTTAAAACAACATTTGGTTCGTGACAATAACAAGTACAAAATCATATTTTTATTCTTTCAAGTTTCAGCATTCGTTGAATCACAGGGCAACCCACAACCAGCAGGAATATAAGCAACATTCTATGATAGATCTTGGGGAGAAAAGTTCTCATAAACCAGCAAGGACCAATTATATTTATATTCTATGGTTTGGCGCAGAAATCCCACTGAAATTAATGGATACCAACTTATAAGCCCAATGCTAGCCTACTCCAGCTAATATTATTTGGAGTTTGGATATCAAGACAAGAGGCGACTGACTCGTCAAAGGAACTACCTACAACATGGTGATTTTGTGAAGTTTAAATTAAAAAAAGACTAACCAGCTAAAAATTGTGAACTTTATGAGTAAGTGAAAACTGGAAGGAAACGAGTACCAGTAGCCCTTCAGAGACTAGATCAAAGAAGTTCACAAAAAAAACAAAATAAGATAATGAAACCTGTTTCCATACATTCCTTCGAACAGAAAAAATGACGAGTCTTCACCATTTCTTTGGAAAGTAACTTCCAATGCATAAATGCCAAAGGCATAGCATATTCAGATCAGCTTCAGCATAGCCGTATATTGGATATATCAGACCCAAAGATACATAAGGACAGTATAGAAAAGATAGAATGATAAGATGTTGGATTGGGGATGTTTGTTAATATCAGCCAATACAGGCTAGGATGTGTTTTAAACAGCAACCTCCTTCTGGCATGGATGATGACATTATAAGTTGCACGCTGAAACTTTTACAGGTTATAAATGCAGCAAACTTACCCTTAAAAGATTCATCAGAATCATAAGATTATCTTTTGAACTAACATATCGCATCATGACTGCAGAATTTGATCTATCAAGCAGCATGTCTCCCAACAGCTGGCAGAAAACAAAAACATTAAAACTGGAAATTTAATAAATAGAAAATGTATACAAGATACTCAAGAAACTAATAATGATATATCAAAAATGAACTAATACGGCTAAATAAAACCTAATGGTGAGTAGGTGTCGTGATTCCGTCTGTTTCCACAGAAAATGTTCTGCCAAAATGTCATCAAATTTTAGACGTTTCCAGTGGATCCCAGTAAAATGGCAGACAAAATGCTTGTTTGAAATTAAATTTTGAGAAGCTGATAAAACCATGAACAAAACACAACATGCCAGTGGCAACTGGCAAGGCTGAACATGCCTTATTACTGCTGTTCTGGGAGTAGAACCTGGGATGGGCTGTGCTGATTGTGTGTGGGATCTTGCTAGTTGCTACTAGGTTAGTTGTGGATTCTTCTAGCCAATATATTTTAAATTGTAAGTTTCAATTTTGAATCAGAAAAATGGAACAGACTTTTACCACAATTTTTAACTTTCAGTTATCTTGCTGTGCAGCAGTTTAGTCCAAGAACTGAGGTGTTCCTGGTTGCTACTATCAGAACAGGAAAGGGTTCATGAAAGTTCACCACGAGCTAATTTGAATGATGATTGAAGGCATGCAAGCTACAGAGAGCAGTTTGGTCACACGGTCTACTGACACTAGTCAGGCATGCTGAACAATACACACTATAACTTTTAACAGAAAAGCACAATATATAGCAAATGCAGAATGATGATAAACAGTAACACCACTTACATACAAAATTAGAGTACAGAGTACAAAATAGTAATACCTTGATAGCCTGCCTTTTTGTTATGTAGTTGCTTGATGATAGCAGCCTAGAGTTGAATTCTGCAAAGAACTGAGGAAAAAGGAAAAGGGATAAGGCCCTGTTTGGAAAAGAGGTATTTAGGCCAATACCAGTGTAATTTTGCAGAGCAGAAAAAAGAAACAGGAAAGCCCATAAGAATGTGTTTGGATGGCTAGTTTTGAACCAGCACAAAACCCAGTGTTTCTCTGATTACACCCAGAAAGTAATAAACTGCTCAGGGGTGTTAAGCTTCATGCACTAGCCAACGCAACCAAGAGTACGAACTGATGAAAAGGGCTAGGCAATCTACATATATACTTCAACACCCCCTCTCACGTGTGACGCCGAAAGTCAACACGTGCATAGACTCAGAGGTATGGCTCAAGAGGCCTATACGTGGACAAAGGGGGGCAGCAGCAATTTTTGAATAAATTGCGAAAGCCAGGACTTGAACTCAAGACCTTGGACTCTGATACCATGTTAAGCTTCATGCACTAGCCAACGCAACCAAAAGTCCGAACTGATGAAAAGGGCTAGGCAATCTCCATATACACTTCAACACCCCCTCTCACGTGCGATGCGGAAAGTCAACACGTGGACAAAGGGAGGAAGCAGCAACTTTTTGATAAATTGTGAAAGCCAGGACTTGAAGTCGAGACCTTGGCTCTAATACCATGTTAAGCTTCATGCACTGGCCAACGCAACCAAGAGTCCGAACTGATGGAAAGGGCTAAGCAATCTACATACACTTCAACAGGGAGCTCCTGTTTTTTTTCTGAGAAAAGGACAGGCTCCACCTGATCAGTCTCGAGTTACTCATGAGCACAGCAAGGCGCACAGCACACTGCCCATTTGGGGAGAAAGTGAGACACCCTCTCTCGTTCTCTCAATCAGAAAGAGGCAAGGTTTTGAGATCGGGGGAAAATCTGCAATGTTGTTTCATTCCCAAACACCATTTTTAAAGAGGAATGAAATTATAGTCGTATCCAACGGTATTTGTTGGGACAAGTAGTTTACAATTGTAATTTGTTTATGAGTGGAAACACTACAAACATCCCAAAAGGGGCCTAAAGAATCAAATGAGACCAAAACAGAATGCAGAAACTATGTACGAACTATGCCGCATGATAACATTTATTACATATGTGTAACAGAAGCTTATCATCAAATGCATCATAATAGCAAAATAAGCCACTATTCCAGCCAGCTTATGGACTGGAGAAATGCCATTCAATTGCATATGATCCACGAAATGTCCATGACGTGAAGAGAGCATTATAAAGAACAATATCGTTCATGACCATTCATTAGTGGAAAATACACTGAAATAATCTCATTGACAATTTGCCACTGACCAAGGCATGCAGTACAATGTACTCCATCCGTTCCTAAATGTAAGACCTTTTAGAGACTCCAATGCGGACTACATACGGAGCAAAATAAGTGAATCTACTCTAAAATATGTCTATATGCATCCGTATGTAGTCCGTACTGAAATTTCTAAAAGGTCTTATATTAGTCCGTACTGAAATCTCTAAAAGGTCTTATATTTAGAAACGGAGAGAGTAAGATACAATTCTGTTTGTTAATGGCATAGTTTATTGATAATGCAAAAGTACTGACCCAGTCATAGTTCTTCGAAAGAAATTCCGCCACCGTTGCTTTATGCCTTGTCAGAAGTTCCTGTTCCAAGTAGAAGAGAATGAATGCAAAAGACTATACGCAGACTATGTGAGGAGGAACACATGCAGATGCAAAATTAAGAACTACCCAAGCCAGCATGTATGTTCCCATATTTTAGTCCTAACTTTGAACGCGTGAAGTAATTCCTTGCCGATATAGTTGTCATCTAGTATGATCCTTGGCAGGGCTAAGCATACAAGTTGGGTGGATAAAGCAAGTCAGCTTAACTGTTTTTCCAAAAGTATGGCTTCTTGAAACGGCAACAGCTGCCAACTGTGCCACACCACAAGCAACAGTGTACCTTATCTGGTGCCAGGGGGGCATGGTGTACGCTGCTAGTACCATGCCCAGAGCGATTAGGTGGGGTGTCAACATCGGGCCATTAATGGCCAAACTCCCGCCACATCAAATAGTTGGGTCACAACAACTACCTCCGCGCCCACTGCATGCCAAGCGCAGACAAGTGGCGCAGCTATATTGTTTGCACACATGCATGAACGACCCACCATGGATAAATCATAGACCAGAGAATGCAAACCGCGTCGGACCAACGTGCGCGCGTGTCATGGACATGTGTATTGATGCAGTGTGTGTCCATGGAGCATATGTGCATCCCCTTGTACATGAGTGTGAATGGATGTGTACGTCTCATGGAGATGTGTTGTGCCATGTAGCATGTGTGTATGTGCCCATGCACATGCATGTCATGTGTGCTTCAGCATGTCAAACGCCAGTATGCCACATGCGCTCATGCCTTGACTCAACATGTAGCACACGCACGTGCGCAATTATATACGCATGTAGCTGCTGTGCATGTACGTGCTTCCGCTCTATCGGCGAGCGATGAGAGAGGCGCCCCTGCCTCCAAGCGCGGCACCAATACCTCTCACACGCACGATTTCAAATTTGAACTGCAACTCCGTGGATGCGACCTGTACATGTGTACCATTTCCAGGTCATAATGATTGTGTATGAGTTTGTGCTGTTATTTTCTGGTGATAACAGTCTGCCATGCTTATGACATGCATCTCCATTCATTTTCATCCATCAACATCCAATGCTCGTGTGTGCAGGGCACAGCATCCACTGGGCACCCGATCAATTTCCATATATTTTTTGAATACGTATCAAAGTAATAGTGGTAACAATGGGGCAGCCCCAGTGCATGTAGCTCCCGCTTGCGCAGGGTCTGGGGAAGGGTCCGACCACTTTGGGTCTATTGTACGCAGCCTTTCCCTACATTTCTGCAAGAGGCTGTTTCCAGGACTTGAACCCGTGACCTCATGGTCACAAGGCAGCAGCTTTACCACTGCGCCAAGGCTCCCCTTCAATAGTGGTAACAATGAGATTGATATTTTATCATGCGGCATAGCAAAAAAACAGAAAGATGTCAGAAGCAATAATGCTTAAAGGCGGTTAAATGTCTGAGCAAACACAAGTTCTGTTTAATTCATACAATTCAATATTTGAAGCAAAGAGCAGGAAAGGAAAAGTAACTCACCTTGAAGGTTGCAGAAGCATCTGATGCTATGTCAAAATTTGGAATTTGAATATAGTCAAAGAACTTCTTCATGTGATCAGACTCTAGAACATACCTGTCAATGAACAAATACTTTGATAATCAAGCACCATTTCTGCAACTCGCAATTCATACAGCTCTGTTAAGTACATATACTATTCTGGAGAAGAATGGAGCTCAAAAAACACTTCCAATATCAACCAAATCACAACACAAAAGCTCAGCATCTCTGCGAGGTACTGCTTTTACATGCATACAAGAACCAATCACACAACAGGACCTTGGCGTTAGATACGCACTGCTGTCTTTCTAATGGTGTCGACACACATATTACTTGAAACTTTCTATATATAGTGCATGAAGTACCAACACAAAAACAGCCTTCAAAGTTTGCAGCCACAGGTATACTGTAAAGGGGTCTGCAACATAAATTTACCGTTTTCAATTCATGGGCTGTAACTCTAGTGTACTCCATGACCCTTTCCAACAAAAAAGGGTACGTGTGGATAATGTGGAATGCATATTCGACCTCTTTATAAATATCTTCGGAATTTTATAGTGGTTGGGTCAACTTTTAAAAGCTTTTTTGGTGACTGGGGGGGCCACGGTCCCTGCAGAGATGCACATAGCTCCACCGGTGTAGATAACATTAGAGTTATCCTGTATTGCTCCCATAAAAGACGCCTCCATCCTACGGATCTTGGTTGGTAGGTATATGTGTGATGGTTCCATTGTGGCATAAATTTGTTTATGCTTGACGCAACGACTAAATGCAATACAATTATGTCAGCATCCCAATCCAGTAATGGCACCTTGCAATACTCTGATGGCGAATACATTCCCTCAACATTGCACCATAATGTAAAGCAACCTCCGTATCCTCGTACCTGTGAGGTCAAGAAACAAATGAATCAAACAACAGTATTACAAAAGTTATTAAGAAAACAGAAGCAATAGTTGGAAACAACAACCATATAGCCAATGCAACTTCACAAAACTGGCCACATTTGATATATTGTCATGGTATACAGATGAGTTGCTTACTTCGCAAATGTATTGCCAAATTTTATGTCTAAAAAATATAAAGACTCTACCATCATGCATCATGCAGCCTGATACATGAAAATAGAACATGAATCAAGTATCCACTAAATGTTCATTTCATAACCAAAAGGAATTCAAACTAGATCAATTCGACAAACATCCCAGTACTGTTGCTGGGAGATGGCCATGAATGTCAGTTACTGACTCCGATCATGTGACACAAGCCACAAAAGAACGAAGGGGGGCATAAACATTCGCCAAATTATATTTAGTAATAAATATATATTTCATAAATACCAGAAGAATACACGCATCCAATGGTATAAATTCAAATTTAAAGGAAACAATAGTATGCGTCTTCATTTGGTCATCCAGATTTATTAAGTTAAAAGTGTGATATATGGAGCACAGAAGCACGCAGCTTTCAGTCACATGGAGCCATGGAGGTCAATGCGAGCGCCCAAGCAGCAGTAACAGCACAAAATAAAAAAATATATAGAAAGATAAAAAATCAAGATTCAAAAAAGAAAACATTCTTTTAAAAGAAGCACCGCTGTGTAACTTTATTTACTTAGGACTTACCCAGAAATTAAGGTGTCCAAAAGATCTTTATTTGCCTCAAGGTATTCCGACGCAAGTATCCTTGAGTTGACTTGCTGTCGTTGCAAATTTGCAACAACTTGAGTAGAATCTTTCCTTGTCTGCAACAATCCAAAGTGCAAATAAATGTTATCTATGAGATTGAGACATCCAAATAATAACGCTAAGGTATCAATTGAATAAAATATTTATATAGTCTTGTCACGATCTACAAATACAAAACAAGTTAAATACCTCCAGGTTTACTTTCGGAACACACATAATTAATAATCGTAAAGTGTTCTCTCTGAAGAATTCTTGGGTCAATTGCACGCAAGCTTCAGTGACAGGCTCATGTTCGCCGTTGCCATACAGAATGCACTTCAAATCCCTTATATTTTTGCTTAATTCTGCCATCTGCGTAAACATAATGTAAGCTGCAGTTAGTATACAGGAACATATCATTTGAGTCGAGAAGTATTATTGTCAGAACAATTTGAGAAAAAGACCAAAATTCCGCGCTAATGCATAAAATCAGAGCAATCAAATGGCCATGTGCCAACACCATATTCAAAATAGTATCTTTAAAAGGCTATCACTAATATTACTCTAAGAAGACATTCATTGCTCAAGTATAGATTTTTATGCTGAGTTGCCATATGCGGCTTCGCAGGCCACATATAGCAATCTGTAATGCAGAGCATAATAAACAAGTTCAGACATAGTTCAGGGTCGTTACGCCTTTGCAATTATTCCACCGTGATGCTGACCCGAAGGAGAGTTACTTAAGTTCAGATAGTTTAGTTATTGCAGATCAATAATTTCATAGTTTGCCCTAATATGTGCACACGGTCAGCAACTCACTAGAGAAGTCTCACGGGCATGGGGTCATGTATGTTGGGCTGCACGGTTTCGCAGCAATTGGGCTCAAGAGCTAGCTTGCAAACCAATGTACATCAGCTACAACAGCATAGAAGGGAAGCTGTGTGGAGGGAGACAGTTGATGAAACAGAACTGGCTCTAGCCTGTCTCCATGACTTCTTTCTGACCTCCGATCTATGTGCCACCACTGATCCCACTTTCACTATCCAAGTATAATCTTAATTGTATGATCGCTGTGCAGCCCCTCATTTCCTAGATCCCTCCCCCTTTGCTGTTGGGATGTGGCGCCTATGGAATGCCCACGACACCGTGTGGAGGTTCCTTGTACCATGTCATGCAGAGAGCTGCTGCCATGTCAATCTTTGTAGTCACCAGAGCCTCCGACCACTCTGCTCGCCCTGCTCTGCTGAGTGGCATGACCACTACATGACCCATAATTTAGCGGAAAAGCCAACTGGCGACCGTTCGCCAGGAGAGCATGGCATCTCAAACATTTTTCGTGGCAGTTTTAGTTGTATCGAGGGTGGCAGTTTCTTCAGAACAACATGGCATTTTCTGGGAGGATAGCAGTTTTGAGCCTTCATTCCAGAAAATGCCCTGCTGTTCTTAAGAAACTGCCAAGCCGGACCAACTAAAAATGTCGTCAAAATGTTCGCAAATGCCACCCCTCCAAGCGAACGGTCGCCAGATAAGAGGGTCCAAATTTAGAAGCTTGGCGTTCACTCTAGCTGCACAATCCTGCTTCCTACGTTGGATGTATGCTAACAAAAAGCGTACATCGAATTATGAATTTATGATGGCAAGCAAGCCATTGATAATCTATCACATGCCCATCTGCAACATTATCGTAATTGACTTAAAGCTCATATACCAAAATTGTAAGCATACATTGAATTTATGGATGACGAGTAAACCGCCTACCATCTATCACATGTCCCATCTAAAATATTATCGTAATTGACTAGCAGCTCATATACCAAAATTGTAAGCATACATTGAATTTGTGAATGACGAGTAAACGCCTACCATCTATCACATGGCCCATCTGCAACATTATCATAATTAAGTAACTTAGTTATGCTCAGATACCAAAAAACGTATCTTCCTGCAGCCCCTTTTTATATGCTACAGTCATGTAATCATCATAGATTACAATGAAGTAAGCTAGTTAATTCCTACAACGGCCTAAATAGCAGCAAATTGAGCAGCGACGAATAATACATAGCGCTCACGCAAGCAGCAACGTTCTACCCGCTGTAACGCTCATAGAAATAAGAGTGCGGAGGCACAAATCAGGCCAAACCAAGCAAGGGATAAAACGTTTCCACTCTCATGCGCGATCCGAGCCAAATCGGTGGGCAGGGACGGGGGATCGAAACAGGGAGGCCGGCCGGATTCGATCTCACCTTCTCCTCCTCTCGCTTGGGGTCGGCGCCGCGTGAGCCAGCGTGGAGGTCGACGTAGATGAGGAGCTCGCGCGTCTGCCGCACGACGTCGGCCGGCGTCCGCGGCTTCGACTTGAAGAGGCCCTTCATCTTGGCGCCGTCGTCCGATGCCGATGCGGCGGTCGCGCGCGGCGGCGAGGGCAAGGGCGAGGCCGCGGGCCTTCTACGCCCGGCCGACCCGAACGAGAAGCAGCCGCGGAACAGCGCCACGACTACCTCGCGATGCCCCTCCTAGGGCGCCCGCCTCCTCCTCCGCTAGGGTACGGACACGATCCGATGGGACGCGGCGGGGAGGCTAGGTTCTGCCGTCGAGAGGATGCCGGGCTCGCGATGGACTCGTCGCGCGGGGCGGTGTTGGCCAGGAGGGCCGAGATCGGAGATCCCTCTATGGCTCTATCCACCGGGTACGGGCGATGCGGGGGGGTCGGTTGGGGCCCGGGGGGCGGTGGTTTGTTTCTCGACGCTTCTTTGCCCCGTCCGCTCCTCGCTGCCTCGTTTTCTCCTCCGCTTTTTTCTCTTCCGGGCCTGCAGAAAATTGGGTGATCAACTTTGGACTCCGTGATCTTGCCGAACTTTTCGCCTAGGTGAGCCGCACGCGGTATGCTTTAAAATCCAATCCAAAACTTCTTTTCAAATCATACGAACGTATTTGAATCGAGTCTATACCAGCCTTCATCAAATTTGATAATGCAATAATTCTGATGGCATGTGTACATTTCACATCACTATAGCCCTTTTTTCCTCCCTGCACGGGTGAACCCCGCATGGACCCCATGAAATTTGATGAGTAACGTCGTCTACATTGCTACACCATAGGAGCAACTCACAGCGGATGAAAATAAATCGTCCTTAAACATCAGAAAAAGGTTGAAGCAAAGAAGTCTGTACAAATGAAGTGCAGAGTGCTAACTACTTAACGCACTCGTCATTCAACACGCCTAGAAGATACATAAGATACATGTTCCCAATTCATACACCAAAAATTGTCTGGTATTTATGTCACGGTATCATTTTTACGAGATAAAACTAGTCTAACCGCCAGTTGCAAGGGAACAAATTTTGTCTAACCGCCAGGCAATTTTATGTCACGATACAACATTTGTGTCTTTTACTCTATGGTAGTACAATTGCACATTATACGGTAAATTTGCCTTTTAACACGACTCCTTCAAAAGCATGCCATAATTTTTGGTACATGGTTGTGTAGAGAATATAAATCTCTTTGGTCACTAATTCATGTCAGTGTGGTTACAATTTTTTGTTTTGTTTGATTGTTCGGCATCAAGACAGTTGTCGAGTGATGCAAACTATGGTACTTTTCTTCGGTCCATGCACACCAATTGAGGCAAGATTGGAGGCATGTGTTGCTTTGAATATCATGTTTGGAGAAATCACAGATAAGTACATTGCGGTCAACATCTAGTGGGAAAAGGTAATAAGAAGACTTAATGGATGGAAGGAAAAGATTTTGTCTTTTGAGAAAAAGAGGCAAGTTCTATTAAAATGTGCAAGCAATACCATCTTATGCAATGTCACACTTCAAGATAGCTAAACATATTTGCAATGGGATAACATCAGTTGTGTCCCCGTGCTGGTGGTGAGATGAAGATAGGCAAAAGGATATGCATTGTTTCAGTATGTATCCCATATAAGCGAATATGGGATTCCGAGATGTTCATTATTTCAGTCTGTCAATATTATCTAGACAATGTTGGCGACTATTGGGAGTACCCAATTCTTAGTGTTCCATTTTAAGACCCAAGTATTTTTGTTTTGGTTGGTTTTCTCAATAATGAGTAAACTTGGGTGCTTCTATATGTGGCACAGTCTTTGGGTAGGCATATAGATGAATACACGAGGACATGTTTGGCATGTAGGTGATGGAACACACGTGGACATTTGGAATGATTCATGGGTGCCAACCCGACAAGGAAAGTGTTGATGACAAGAGAAAAGATTGTTCTCACTAAGGTTATAGAGCTAACCCATGAAAAAAGGGAGCGGGGTTAGGAGCTCATCCAGGACATCTGTTGGTCCATCCATGCACAACATATTTAGAATAGAGTTAAATACACTGAAGGTCCTAGAAGTTTCTAGGCAGTGTCACTTTAGTCCTACTTCTTTCAAAATGAACCTCTAGGTCATAATTCTATAGTAAGTGGTTCACCTGAGGTCCTTTTTTGCATTAACGCTCACTGACATGCTCACGTGGCGTGTTGATCCATGCCACGTCGACTAAGGGGTCGTTGTGGTTGCTCTTTTCTACAGAAAGCCCTTTGAAAACCCCATCTTCACATTCCCCAGTCCCTATTGAATTCCTCTCTCTCTCTCTTGTGACCAGACCAAATCATCGCCATGGCTGGGACAACAAGCTCCTGGGGGGAAGCAGGTGAGGAAGAGGAGCATCGCAACATCATTGTCGGTGCTGCCTCTGTCGCCTCCTCTGCAAGATCCTCCTTCGTCGGGGTATGTTGCCGCTAGTGGTGTGTTCTTTCTGCAAGATTCATACCACCATTAGGCTTTAGTCGAAATCAAGTGCAAACCATGGACTGGTGTTCTACAAGTGACCCAATCATCGCGTAAGAATCAAGAGTTTGACAATGTTAAGTTTTTCCAATTTCGTCCATTCCGTCTCATTTCTTATTTGTTCAACTTCGTTCGGATAGGACCGACTCCAAGCCAGCAGAGTACGTAGATGAGCTATAGTAAGATGGAGGAGAATCACCCATCTTCACGGAAGCCCACTCAGATTACCCTCTAGATCGACTATCGTCTTCTTGTGAAGGACCGCTAATGAGAGGGAAATAGATTGGGAGGTTTTTTCTGCAATGTTCGTCGTATGATAGTGGCCCCAAAGTTGATTTGGCGTGGGTCAATGCACCACACGAGCAATTCAGTGAGCTCGTGCAAAAAAAGACCTCGGATGAACCACTTACTATAACATTAGGACCTAAATGTGCATTTTGAAAGAAGTGGGACTAAAGTGACATTCCACGGAAACTTTTAGGACCTCTAGTGTATTTAACTCTTTAGAATATACATCTAGCTATTGGCGTGATGGGAGATTTTGGTTCCTAGCACTTGAAAGGACGTGGATGTCGCCTAGAGGGTGAGTAGGAGGTTTAAAGACAATTATGATTTAAGCTTGAACAAATGCAGAATAAAACTAGTGTTTAATTGCCTAGCACAAAACCTAAATATACAAGACTTAACTATGTGAACCAACAACTTATGTTAGGCAAGATAGACAACTATGTGATAGCAAGATATATAACATGAATCACTATGGCTATCGCAAAGTAAGTGCATGAGTAAAGGGCTCGGGTAAGAGATAACTGAAGCACGCAGAGACGATGATGTATCCCAAAGTTTACACTCTTGCAAATGCTAATCTCCGTTAGAGCGTTGTGGAAGCACAATGATCCCCAAAATGCCACTAGGGCCACCGTATTCTCCTCACGTCCTCGCACAATGGAAGGTGGCGTGACTCCAGTAAGGGACCCTTGAGGGCGGTTGCCAAACTCGTACAATTGTAGACCCTTGAGGGCGGTCACCGAACCCGTACGAATTGCCCGACGCAATCTCCACAACTTAATTGAAGCCCCTCGAAGCTTGCCCGAAGCTTTACACCATAACGTTTGAGCACAACAACAACAACCGTCTAGGGCGCCCAAACACCCAAGAGGAACAAGCTCTAGGGTACCAAGGACTCAAGAGTAATAAGCTTCTCAAAATTTCACTTCCACGTATCACCGTGGAGAACTCAAACATATGCACCAAATGCAATGGCAAGAGGACATGGAGTGCTCAAGTCCTTCCTCCTAAATCCCACAACAATAACTAATGTTATGGAGGAATATGAGAAGAAGAACAAAAGAGGAGAACATACAAGAACTCCAAGATATTGATCCAATGGGTTCCCCTCACATAGAGGAGATATGGATTGGTGGAAATGTAGATCTAGATCTCCTCTCTCTTTTGCCTCAAATAGATGTAAGAATCATGGGGGGAATAAAGAGAAAGCAAGATCCAAGAGGTGAATAATGGTGGGGGGAAACTTGCTCAAAGTCATTAGAGGCATTGGGGAAAAAGACCCCTTAAATAGACCCCCCCCCCCCAAATCTGCCTGTTATGCGCAGAAAAGCACTGGGGCGGTACAACTGCTTGGAGGCGCGGTACAACCGCCGAAGGCCGAAAACCCTGCATGTGGTGCCTGGAGCGGTACTGCCGCTAGTACCACCGGTGGTATTGCTGTAAAATTACAACCGGGTTGGTACTACCGTGTACCGCCTTGGTACCCGAAAGGAATCACCCTTTTGCGGTACATGGGGCGGTACACCAGCCAGAACAACCGCCCCACGAGTTCACATGAGTGGTTGTAAGTGTCAATGCAGCACAACCGCTCCACAAACACCGATTGAACCAGTTGATAAAACATAGCTGGAACTTCCGGCTAGCCACCGCCGAGAACCGCTACCAAACCCGGGAAAAAAAAACTACTCGAGCGGTGGTTGGGTTGGTACTTGGTCCAGTACTACCACTCGATGAGAGGAAGCAGTACAACCGCCTGGCCAGCTACAGCAGTGGAAACAAGTAAGACCAGAACCGCCATATCTTCTGCAAACAAATTCAAAAATCAATGAACTCAAGCTTGTTGGATATATTAAGAACCAGCAATAGAGGAAATACCAATAATAGAAGGGTGATAAACCTTTCTCAAATAAAGGCCGGCAAAATCTCCAACATCGAAAATGCAATAGATCATGCATACGAACTCTGTTTCGATGAACTTGGGTTCAAGAAGAAGACGAACAACAAACTCTAAAACCTCACATAGAGAAAAACCAAATGAGAACCAAGAAAGATGTTCCCAAGGATACAATGGTTTGAGCTCTTTACGAGCAATATGATCAAGCTACTCACTCGAGAGCCCCCTTGATAGTACGGTTATCAATCCTATAACTCGGTCTCGCAACTAAAACCACAAGACTGGTAAGATAGAAAACCTATCAAGGATATAACTTAGCCTTGCTCATAGTCCACTTGAGATAGATGCTGACTATGTTGACCTCCTTAAGTTGGACCACATTTCTTGATTGCGTTGGCTCGATCAAGACTAGTAAATTGTTCCCCCATACTTCACTATATATGGGTGAGCCTATTTTAGGCACATCTTCACATGTCCATTATCATAAGAATGGACGGCAAGCTTCAAGCACGGATCTCTTCATGATGCTCCACTTGACCTTGCACAACGCAACCTTGACGAAGGTCACCACTTGATGTCATCCTCAATGGGTTAAATGAGATCCCCTTTTGATGCACGCCCATCGAAAGATACTTAACCCTGCATAGAAACCTCACATAGATCATGGGTTAGTACACAAAGAGTAATGGACAATACTTACCATACCATGGGATCACTTGATCCCACTCGTTACATCTTCTACACTTTGTGTGTTGATCAACTTCACTCTTAGCACTTAGTATTGATCAACCTTGTATCATATTGATACGTCTCCAATGTATATACTTTTCCAAGCATTTTTCCTCTTGTTTAGACTCTAATTTGCATGATTTGAATGGAACTAACCCAGACTAACGTTGTTTTCAGCAGAACTACCTTGGTGTTACTTTTTGTGCAGAAATAAATTGGATGAGACTTGGTGAAGAATTTTTATTGAACATGTAAAAATAGGGATTTCTATTTCTGTGCCCCTCCTTCCTTAGTTGTGCTCATTTTTGCCCATAGCATCTAACTTCCTCAGTTTTGCCCTCCACCACTCGGCCCATTATCACAAGAGCCCAAATGAGCTTTGCCGTCGGGTCAATGCAATTGATTTTTACCTCCTCAGTTACTGACATGTGGGGCCTCAGTTCTTTGAACATGTGGGTCATGAATGACAAGTGGGTTGTGGGAGCCCATTTCTAGTGTGAAAAAATAAAACCTAGAAATTAGGATCCGCTCATGGGAGCCCTTTTTTGATTATGTGGTAATTTTGATCCTTATAATCACTTTCATATTTATAATTTGATTTGTAAATTTCGTCTTTGATTGATTGATAGATAGATCTACCTGGATGGAAGAGGGCGATGGAGGAGTTTTGCGCCAAAGACGAGCAGTTGCTGGCCAAGTGCAACAAAATATGCTCCTGGTTTCTGAGCGTGAAGCAGGTTGAGTTGCACTTGATGGGCCTGACCTTGGAAGTGACACTGGATGAACTGAAGCGAACGCTTCTTGAAGGCAAGGGGGCACTCACAATGGAGATTCTCCTCTGGGCAGTGGCAGAGGCGATGGAGTCGCCAAATCCTCGACAACAAGCTCGCTGATACGAGTACCGCTCCCGCCTCTCGTCACCGAATCCAGAGCCGGAAGGGCTGGTGAATTTATGTATTATCGATGCCTTCGATGAGGAAACAGGAGAGGAGGATTCAGACGATGAGGAGGATGAGGAAGACGATGCTGACGAGGAGGAGGAGGAAGATGATTCTGGCAAGGAGGAGGAAGACGATTATGACGAGGATCAGGAGCAGGAGGAGGTAGAGGATTCTGACGAGGAGTAGTATCAGGAGCATGAGGAGGATTCTCACGATGAGCAGGAGGAGGAGGAGGAGGATGCAGAATACGTGGACTATTAGGGTGTATGGAGATTATCGCTCATCCTTCGCAGGCAGACATGAATCTGACGGTTGTAGTGGATGATGAGATGGATGACCAGGAGTTGTTCGATGCTGATGCCGAGGAGGATCTATGACAACTCATCTTGGAGGCAAAGCCGGGCTGCAAGAGTGCCCCACTTGTGGTGGAGGAGTATGTGCTCTCGGCTCAGTTTGAGCAGAATGCTCAATGCTCCCACTAGCGTGTGGCTCGCCATCTTAAGTGCCTCTAAGCCCCTTCTAGTAAGTGATGGGGATCCGACATGTGGATGCCCATCATTAAATGAAAACAATTATGTTATTTGAATGTGCTTAATCAATTGGTGCATGCTACATTTTGGATTTAATACGTTCAAAGGGTTTTTGCATGTGTGTATCATGCAAAACTTAACAACAACAACAACAACATGCAAAACTTACCAAAAATAGCAACATGTAAAACTTACCAAAAATAACAACAACAACAACAACAACATGCAAAACTTACCAAAAATAGCAACATGCAAAACTTACCAAAAACAGCAACATGCAAAACTTACTTAAATTGGGCTCCATGCACAAGGATTTCATTTTGTGAAGGTTTTTTCAATCACATGGTATTGCAAGTCTATGATTTTCCCCAGTAACTAGTTCACACAAAAGGGCTCCATGCACAAGGATTTCATTTTTTGAGGCTTTTTTCATTTTCTTTGATTTTTTTTCAAAATGAGGTCAAACTTGCAAGGTTGACCATCCTACAAGATGGTTGGAATTTTATCTTTGGTTGTGCCTAGTGCCTATGCCACCAATTCAAAAGGTAAACACGATTTTCCCCAATTTTTAGGACCAAGATACATGCCACTTGTAGTTCAAATTTGAGCAAGTTCTAATAAATCTCTAGAAATTCAGTAAATGGATGAAATATAGAATTAAAACTAGATAATTAATGAAACTTGGGCAATGTGCATCCAATGTGTCCAACATTGGATGAAAAATGGCAAGACCCAATTTTACAACTTATCTCAGGCACTTACTTCACAAAAGAAGTCATTTCTCGCACTTGAAAAATGGAAAAATAAGTTTTTATTCCAAAAAAAATTATAGTTGCTATGCAAACATTCCACAACGATAACACCCATGATTGTGCCAAATTTCGACATGTTATTATGAACTATGCCATGGATGTGGCCATGAACATGGGCATATGCCTTGAAATCCATACAAGATCATAGTAGAT
The DNA here is from genome assembly GCF_018294505.1 of Triticum aestivum. Taxonomy (NCBI): domain Eukaryota; kingdom Viridiplantae; phylum Streptophyta; class Magnoliopsida; order Poales; family Poaceae; genus Triticum; species Triticum aestivum. Next base: position 209,568,133 of record NC_057798.1, read on the forward strand.
AGGGCATTTTGTGAAGTTTTTTTTTCAAACTTGTGGTATTTGATAGCTCTATAGTTTACGCAGTTTTAGAGCTCATATGTTGCATGTTCTCTCCATATATCATGTCCCATTGAACCAAATAGTTGTCCATTATGCATGATTACCGACATTTACACTTTTCATTGTGAGCATTGCACATTTAGTATTTTATTTTGTTTTTATTAGTTTTTCGTGTTTTCTTGTGCGTACAGGTGTTTTGGAGAAACCTAGGACCAAGCACGGTGAAAGAACCAAGGAGGGATTCAATACGGAGACATCCAGGAGGCAGACTTAGCCATTTCGGATGTCGGAAAAAGTCATTTTTCCAAAGTGTTAAAAATCAAGATCTAAGACCAGAAATGGATCGGTGTCGTATGTACGAATCCAACAAGCCCAAGAATGTTAATTTTCGAGTTCGTATGAACAAATGGTGACCGTTTTACCAGAGGAGTCAGAACAGAAGATGGCCTTTCGAATGACCGCGAGCGATCGTTTCGGCGGTGGTTTGACACCCACACAACTCCAAAAGTTGCCCTTCCAGACGGGATTCTTCACCGATTTTCGTCCCCGTTCGATTCCACATGATCCTTGGCTCGTAAAGAGGAGATTGGGAGAGGATTAGGCTCATTGTGAGCCCTTGGATGAAGCCCATCAAGAGAGGAGTCTAGGAGGCTCTCTATATATGTCTCCCTCAACCCTAGCCACCACCATCCGTTTTCATTCATCTTCACACATCCATGTTCATCTCCATTGTTGCTCCACCACCACCATAGAGGAAGGGACAAGATCAAGAGGAAGAGGAGGAGGCTCCACCACACAAGCATCGGTCCTCGGGCTGGTGCCCTCTCCATTGCATCGACGCCATCATCACCATCATCTCCACCACGCCGCCGCCATGCATCATCATCACCATCATCACCACCTCCCTTCGTCGGCTCTATGATGGCTTGTAACTTGACCCTCTCCTTTATGTTTGAGTAGATGCATTTGTTCTGAACTCCTCTATGATTAGTATTATTATTTCCCAAGTGATCCAATATGTTCTTATTCATGTTCAAGTTAGTATTCTCGTGGGTGTTGATAGGAGGCCTCGCTCACACTTTTGTCGTGATTGGCCGTGGAGGAACTACTATCATCGCATAGGGTAGGACGTTGAGGGAATTCGAGGTGAAAGTAAAACCTCAATCCCTAGTCTTTGCAGAGTTGATATGGGAGTTCAGGTTAACCCATATCTAGTTGCGTCCATGGGGTGACCCTTAATTATCATGTGATCGTAACCCTATGGGGGAGACCAGATGGTGGTGTGTTTGGCACGAAGTCTACCTCGAGTAGAACATGTACTGTACCGGGGACCGCCCACTTAGGCATATGAAGAGTGGATAGAGGATACAATAGAGAGTGTTTGCTCCACACTAGATGTGCAGGTTATATTTGTGGTAATGACTTCGGATCCCTAGAGAACACTTCACTACTCAAGCACCGTCCTTACTAACTTAGCATCTTTTATTTCCTATTTTTACCTTCTTGTTAGTAGTTTAGTTGATTACCCTTTTATTTCTTGTTTCCCGAGCAACTTATAGAGTAGACTATTTCCAAACTCCGGTTTGGGTGCGTACGTGGCTGCGTGAAAGTGACAACATAGTTGCAGGGTTTGTGGATCCTTCCTATCAACTCCCTGTGGGTTCGACACTCTACTTATCACAACAAAAGTGCTACAACAGCCATGTGCACTTGCAGGACATCAAGCATTTTCTGGCGCCGTTGCCGGAGAGCATAGCGCTTGGTTATTACTTACCTGCTCTCACTTAGTTTATTTTTTTGTTTCTATTTATCTTATTGTTTTTCCTTTAACCCCAAAATACCAAAAATATGTCTTGCCCTGAGATGTCTTTTGCAGATGCTGCAATTGAACAGGTTGAGAAAAACGGAATGTGGTATGCCCATTACCGATATTCTTTTAAAGGTCTTGATGTGGAACAAAATATAGAGTTATTGGATTACTGCGCTGAAGGTATATTTAAATTCCCCACTTTATGTGAGTATTGCAAGTCCAATGAACATATGAGATTTAGCTGCAAGTTCCACCCTTGCCTTAATATATGGTCATACAATCATGATGATTATCCTTTTGATTATGTTGAATCAATTGAGGAGCAAGTGTTATTCTTGAGAACCTCTGAACTTATAAGAAGGGTAAAGGAGCTTACTCTGGATTATCCAGAGGTTTCTACATATATGGAGGACTTGGAGATTATCCATGACTATTGCATTACTAATATTTTTTTAATAAATAACTCTTTTCATGGAATATGTAAAGCGGTTCACCGCGATCTTCCAAGGCTCTCAAATGCAGGAATATGACCTCCTGAAAGAAACCGAGGAAATATGCGAGCGCTCGAAGAAAAATAAACTGGAAGCCACATTCCAGGAAGTATGTCTAGGAGACAATAAGGAAATGAACATCGAGATGAAGGAGGGAAAGGCCGCCTTCCGTCAACTCCTACCGATCATGGTAACTTCCTAGACACAATTAATGCCCAACTCGATGATCATTTGTCATATCTACATTATGTCGGAGCTTTCATGGAACCTATTGAAACAATGCTTGAATGTTCTCCTACAGAGGATATTTGTGAGAGTTGATGTTTCAAAGTTATTTGTTATGCCTGAACCAGATATTGCCATTGTTCCCAATGTGCCTTCAATGACTCCTTTCAATGAAACACCAATTGGCATTCATCTTAGGGATGAGATAGCACAAAAGGAGGGTGAGTTGCTTGCATTATGAGAAATATCACAAAGTGATGCGACCACCGTGGTGGCTGATCATTCCTCATTACTTGTGGATTTGTCAATATTGGACCAACCCCAAATTACATTTTTAGAAATTTATCTTGATGATATATGGGCTGATTTTCTACAGGCTCTCCATAGACCTACTTTGGAGAGTAAATTTCAAAGTCTTATAGATGATAATAGCCTTGATGTTGAATTTGCAATTTTGGATACTAACATTCCCAGGTACACCCAAGAGGAAGAAGATGGTTATAATTTTCTTGGTGCCCCATATCCTCTTTGTTCTAAAAATATTATCAAATTGTAGCTACTGACCTTTCAGGCATCTCAGCTGAACCATGTTCATCAGTACTCGTCCAAGAGCGAGTACAAATTTACCTACATGATGCCGATGCACCATAAGCGAGTGCAACTCCGACTGAACCCTACTATGAGGTGCTCCAAACCCAGTCGGAGTCTGGTCTCGTACTTGAGGTTGATATCCCTTGGGATCCGGGTGGATGTCCTTTGGAGCACCGAAGCCTAGCTACATGGCTATAAAGAAAGCACTCCCAGGGAGGTAACCCAAAAGTCCATAGGTGTATTTCTGTTTTGTGTCTTGGGTCTAGTTGCATCCATGTTGCATTGGCACTTTTGTTTTTTTAGTAGTTGCTATTTGAGTTGGTTTCTTGTTGTTTCCATTGGTAAAGAATTTAGCATGTTGGTAGTTGTTTTTGTTGCACGCCTCCTCCTATTTTTCTTGAAATATTGCTATGTGCCTAACGTGAGGAGGAAGCACTAGAATTTTCATGAAGGTCTGCAACTCCAAGAGAAAAGACGGTGTTCCATACGACCGCCCCGGGCGTTTGAACAACCGTATGAGCTCGTGGCCGCAAGAGAGAAGAAGACCAGAGCAAAAGACGACCGATCGTATGAGCAGACGCGCTCATACATGCAACTGTATAACCTGGCAGGCACGAAGGGTGACTCCATGCATAGAGGAAAAGACGGCATACTGTGGGAGCACTTGTGCTCATACATGCGCACATATGCCAAGTCCACCCCGACAAGGAAAGCTCCAGAGCAAATGAAGGTGTACCGTATGAGCGATCGCGCTCGTACGACTGCTCGTATGAGAGGGTGTCACAGGGCATACATCACCAGAACGAACGACGATGTTCCATACAACCGTAACTGGTCGTTTGAGCGCCTGTATGAGGGCAAAACCACCTACACCTGCTTCTTCTTTGACGCCTGAGGTCGATGAGGTGTTTTTGTCGGATTCAGGGCTCCGAAGGCCCGCGAGGAGGTTCGAACTCCAGGGTTGTGCGAAGAACTCAACACCTTCAGCCAACCAGTTCGTTGCCTCCACGGCCTAGCTCGATGAATAAGGAAGAAAAGGGACGCGGCAGTGATACGACTCCAACGTATCTATAATTTTTGATTGTTCCATGATATTATATTACCCCTTTTGGATGTTTATGGGCTTTATTCTACACATTTATATCATTTTTTGGGACTAACCTACTAACCGGAGGCCCAGCGCATATTGCTGTTTTTTGCCTATTTCAGTATTTCGAAGAAAAGGAATATCAAACGGATTCCAAACGGAATGAAACCTTCGGGAGCGTGATTTTTGGAACAAACGTGATCCAGAGGACTTGGAGTGCAAGCCAAGAAGCTGCCGAGGCTCCCACGAGATAGGAGCCCCCCCTGTAGGGCGCGCCCCCTGTCTCGTGGGCCCCTCGGGCGGCCACCGGCATACTTCTTCCTCCTATATATACCTACGTACCCCGAAAACATCTAGGAGCAACACGAAACACAATTTCCACCATCGTAACCTTCTGTATCCGCGAGATCCCATCTTGGAGCCTTCGCCGGTGTTCTGCCGGAGGGGGAATCGACCACGGAGGGCTTCTACATCAACATCCTTGCCCCTCCGATGAGTTGTGAGTAGTTTATCACAGACCTACGGGTCCATAGTTATTAGCTAGATGGCTTCTTCTCTCTTTTTGGATCTCAATACAATGTTCTCCCCCTCTCTTGTGGAGATCTATTCGATGTAAACTCTTTTTGCGGTGTGTTTGTCGAGATCCGATGAATTCTGGGTTTATGATCAAGTTTATATATGAATAATATTTGAATCTTCTCTGAATTCTTTTATATATGATTGAGTTATCTTTGCAAGTCTCTTTGAATTATCAGTTTGGTTTGGCCTACTAGATTGATCTTTCTTGCCATGGGAGAAGTGCTTAGCTTTGGGTTCAATCTTGTGGTGTCCTTACCCAGTAACAGAAAGGGTTGCAAGGCACGTATTGTATTGTTGCCATCGAGGATAACAAGATGGGGTTTATATCATATTGCTTGAGTTTATCCCTCTACATCATGTCATCTTGCTTAATGCGTTACTTTGTTCTTATGAACTTAATACTCTAGATGCAGGCAGGAGTCGGTCGATGTGTGGAGTAATAGTAGTAGATGCAGGCAGGAGTCGGTCTACTTGTTATGGACGTGATGCGTATATACATGATCATGCCTAGATAATCTCATAACTATGCGCTTTTCTATCAATTGCTCGACAGTAATTTGTTCACCCACCGTAATACTTATGCTATCTTGAGAGAAGCCTCTAGTGAAACCTATGGCCCCCGGGTCTATCTCTTATCATATTTGCTTTCAATCTACTTTTATTTACATCTTTACTTTTTGCATCTATATTATAAAATACCAAAAATATATTTATCTTATCTTACTATCTTTATTAGATCTCACTTTCGCAAGTGGCCGTGAAGGGATTGATAACCCCTTTATTGCGTTGGTTGCGAGTTCTTTGTTTGTTTGTGTAGGTGCGTGGGACTTTTGAGGAGCCTCCTACTGGATTGATACCTTGGTTCTCAAAAACTGAGGGAAATACTTACGCTACTATTGCTGCATCACCCTCTGCTCTTCGAGGAAAACCAACGCAAGCTCAAGATGTAGCAAGAAGGATTTCTAGCGCCGTTGTCGGGGAGGTCTTCGCTCAAGTCAAGACATACCAAGTACCCATCACAAACCTATCTCCCTCGCATTTACATTATTTGGCATTTGCCTCTCGTTTTCCTCTCCCCCACTTCACCCTTGCCGTTTTATTCACCCTCTCTTTCCCAATCTCCTCCTCTCTTTTTTGCTTGCCTTTTCTCTGTTTGCTTGTGTGTTGGATTACTTGTTGCCATGGCGCAAGATAATACCAAATTGTGTTATTTCTCGAATACCAATAATAATGATTTCCTTAGTACTCCGATTGCTCCTCTTAATGATGTTGAGTCTTGTGAAATCAATACTGCTTTGCTGAATCTTGTTATGAAAGATCAATTTGCCGGCCTTCCTAGTGAAGATGCCGCTACTCATCTAAACAACTTTGTTGATTTGTGTGATATGCAAAAGAAGAAAGATACGGATAAAAATATTGTCAAATTGAAGTTATTTCCGTTTTCACTTAGAGATCTTGCTAAAGTTTGATTTTTCGTCTTTGCCTAAAAATAGTATTGATTCTTGGAACAGTGCAAAGATGCTTTTATCTCTAAGTATTTTCCTCCCGCTAAGATTATCACTCTTAGGAACGATATTATGAATTTTAAACAACTTGATCATGAGCATGTTGCCCAATCTTGGGAAAGAAGGAAATTGATGCTTCGCAATTGCCCTACTCATGGTTTGAATTTATGGATGATCATACAAAAATTTTATGCCGGTTTGAACTTTGCATCTAGAAATCTCTTAGATTCGGCCGCGGGAGGCACGTTTATGGAAATCACGTTAGGAGATGCTACAAAACTTCTTGATAATATTATGGCTAATTATTCTCAATGGCACACCGAAAGATCTTCTAGTAAAAAAGTGCATGCTATAGAAGAAATCAATGTTTTGAGTGGAAAGATGGATGAACTTATAAAGATGTTTGCTACTATACTCCTCTTGATCCCAATGATATGCCTTTATCTTCTTTGATTGAGAATAATAATGAATCTATGGATGTGAATTTTGTTGGTAGGAATAGTTTTGGAAACAATGCTTATAGAGGAAACTTTAATGCTAGACCGTTCCCTAGCAATTCCTCTAATAATTATGGAAATTCCTACAATAATTATTATGGTAATTTTAATAAGATGCACTCTGATTTTGAGAATAGTGTGAAAGAACTTATGATGTCTCAAAAGAATTTTAATGCTTTGCTTGAAGAAAAATTGCTCAAAGTTGATGATTTGGCTAGGAACGTTGATAGACTTTCGCTTGATGTTGTTTCTCTTAAACTTAGATCTTATCCTCCTAAGCATGATATCAATGAGTCTCTCAAAGTAATGAGAATTTACATTGACGAGTGCAAGGAAAGAACCGCTAGATTGCGTGCTAAGAAAGATAGCTTTATGAAAGCATGTTCTTCTAGTTTCCATGAAAATAATGATGAGGATCTTAAAGTTATTGATGTGTCTCCTATTAGATCTATGTTTTGCAATACGAATTTTGATAATTATGGGACTGATGATGGATCAACTTTGCCTAGAAGACATCCCAAGAATTCGGAGTCTTTAGATCTTGATGCTAAATTTGGTAAAAGTGAGATTGGAGAGTCCTCAACTTCTAATAATATTGAACCTACTATCTCGGATTTCAAGGAATTTGATTATGATAATTACTCTTTAAAAGGTTGTATTTCCTTGTTGCAATCCGTTGTTAATTCTCCTCATGCTTATAGTCAAAATAAAGCTTTTACCAAACATATCGTTGATGCCTTGATGCAATCTTATGATGAAAAACTTGATTAAGTTTCTATACCTAGAAAACTTAATGATGAGTGGGAACCTACTATAAATATTAGAATTAAAGATTATGAGTGTTTTGCTTTGTGTGATTTGGGTGCTAGTGTTTCCACGATTCCGAAAACTTTATGTGATATTCTAGGTTTCCATGATCTTGATGATTGCTCTTTAAATTTGCACCTTGCAGATTCCACCATTAAAAAGCCTATGGGAAGGATCAATGATGTTCTCATTGTTGCAAATAGAAATTTGGTGCCCGTGGATTTTATCGTTCTTGATATAGATTGCAATCTTTCTTGCCCTATTATTCTTGGTAGACCTTTCCTTAGAACGATTAGCGCGATTATTGATATGAAGGAAGGGAGTATTAGATTCCAATTTCCATTAAAGAAAGGCATGGAGCACTTTACAAGAAAGAAAGTCAAATTACCTTATGAATCTATCATGCGGGCTACTTATGAATTTAGTGCCAAAGAGGGCACTCGTTAGATCTATCTTTGCTTTTATGCCTAGCTAGGGGCGTTAAACGATAGCGCTAGTTGGGAGGCAACCCAATTTTCTTTATGTTTCTTGTTTTTGCTCCTGTTTAGTAATAAATCTTGCATCTACCTTCTGTTTAGATGTGTTTTTATCTTTTAATTAGTGTTGGTGCCAAGTAGAACCTATAGGATAACCTACGATGATAGTTGATTTGATTCTGCTGAAAAACAGAAACTTTGCGCGCACGAATATAATTTTGTTAAATCACAGGAACGTGATTTTGCGTTGATTCTTTTTGATGTTGTTCAATAAAACAATTTTCCAGGACTTCCTATTTTGGTAGGATTTTTACAGTTCCAGAAGTTTGCGTTAGTTACAGATTGCTACAGACTGTTCTGTTTTTGACAGATTCTGTTTTTCGTGTGTTGTTTGCTTATTTTGATGCATCTATGGCTAGTAAAATAGTTTATGAACCATAGAGAAGTTGGAATACAGTAGGTTTAACACCAAAATAAATAAAGAATGAGTTCATTACAGTACCTTATGTGGTGGTTTTTGCTTTCTTTCACTAACGGAGCTTATAAGATTTCCTGTTGAGTTTTGTGTTGTGAAGTTTTCAAGTTTTGGGTAAAGCTTTTATTGACTATGGAATAAAGGGTGGCAAGAGCCTAAGCTTGGGGATGCCCATGGCACCCCAATATATTCAAGAATAGCCAAAAGCCTAAGCTTGGGGATGCCCCGGGAAGGCATCCCCTCTTTCGTCTTTGTTCATTGGTAACTTTACTTGGAGCTATATTTTTATTCGCCACATGATATGTGTTTTGCTTGGAGCGTCGTGTAATATATTAGTATTTGCTTTTTAGTTTACCACAATTATCCTTGCTGTACACACCTTTTGGGAGAAGCCTATTTGATTAGAATTTGCTAGAATACTCTATGTGCTTCACTTATATCTTTTGAGCTTGATAGTTTTTGCTCTAGTGCTTCACTTATACCTTTTAGAGCACGGTGGTGTCTTAATTTTGAAGAAATTTCTAGTCTCTCATGCTTCACTTATATTATTTTGAGAGTATTTTAGAACAGCATGGTATTTACTATGGTCATAAAGTTGGTCCTAGAATGATGAGCATCCAAGTTGGGTATAATGAAAACTATCATAGAAAGTGAATTGGATGCTATGATCAATTTGATGCTTGATAATTGTTTTGAGATATGGAGGTAATGATATTAAAGTTATGCTAGTTGGGTGATTATGAATTTAAAGAATGCTTGTGTTGAAGTTTGTGATTCCCGTAGCATGCACGTATGGTGAACCGCTTTGTGATGAAGTTGGAGCACAATTTTATTTATTGATTGTCTTCTTTATGAGTGGCGGTCGGGGACGAGCGATGGTCTTTTCCTACCAATCTATTGCCCTAGGAGCATGCGCGTAGTGCTTTGGTTTTTGATGACTTCTAAATTTTTGCAACAAGTATATGAGTTCTTTTGACTAATGTTGAGTCCATGGATTATACACACCCTTTCACCCTTCCACCATTGCTAGCCTCTCTTGTACCGTGCAACTTTCGCCGGTACCATACACCCACCATATACCTTCCTCAAAACAGCCACCATACCTACCTATTATGGCATTTCCATAGCCATTCCGAGATATATTGCCATGCAACTTTCCACCATTCCGTTCATATGACACGCATTACTTTTGTCATATTGCTCTTTGCATGATCACGTAGTTGACATTGTATTTGTGGCAAGGCCACCTTCATAATTTTCATACATGTCGCTCTTGATTCATTGCATATCCCGGTACACCGCCGGAGGCATTCATATAGAGTCATATCTTGTTCTAGCTTTGAGTTGTAATTCTTGAGTTGTAAATCCATAAAAGTGTGATGATCTTCATTATTAGAGCATTGTCCTAGTGAGGAAAGGATGATGAAGACTATGATTCCCCCACAAGTCGGGATGAGACTTCGGACTTTACAAAAAGAAAAAAAAGAAAAAAAAGAAAGGCCAAAAAGAAAAAAAGAAGGCCAAAGGAGAAAAAAAAAGAAAAAAAAAGAAAAAATAAAAGGGGGAAAATAAAATGAGAGAAAAAGAGAGAAAGGGACAATGCTACTATCTCCTTTTACACACTTGTGCTTCAAAGTAGCACTATGATCTTCACGATAGAGAGTCTCATATGTTGTCATTTTCATATTCTAGTGGGAATTTTTCATTATAGAACTTGGCTTGTATATTCCAATGATGGTCTTCCTCAAAAATGCCCTAGGTCTTCGTGAGCAAGCAAGTTGGATGCACACCCACTTAGTTTCTTTTGTTGAGCTTTCATATATTTATAGCTCTAGTGCATCCGTTGCATGGCAATCCCTACTCACTCACATTGATATCTATTAATAGGCATCTCCATAGCCCGTTGATACGCCTAGTTGATGTGAGACTATCTTCTCCTTTTTGTCTTCTCCACAACCACCATGTTATTCCACATATAGTGCTATGTCCATGGCTCACGCTCATGTATTGCGTGAAAGTTGAAAGTGTTTGAGATTATTAAAGTATGAAACAATTGCTTGGCTTGTCATAGGGGTTGTGCATGATTAAATACTTTGTGTGATGAAGATAGAGCAACAACCAGACTATATGATTTTGTAGGGATAACTTTCTTTGGCCATGTTATTTTGAGAAGACATGATTACTTTGATTAGTATACTTGAAGTATTACTATTTCTTATGTCAATATGAACTTTTATTTTGAATCATTTGGATCTGAACATTCATGCCACGATAAAGAAAACTACATTATGAATTATGCTAGGTAGCATTCCACATCAAAAATTCTCTTTTTATCATTTACCTACTCGAGGACGAGCAAGAATTAAGCTTGGGGATGCTTGATACGTCTCCAACGTATCTATAATTTTTGATTGTTCCATGCTATTATATTACCCCTTTTGGATGTTTATGGGCTTTATTCTACACATTTATATCATTTTTTGGGACTAACCTACTAACCGGAGGCCCAACCCATATTGCTGTTTTTTTTTTGCCTATTTCAGTATTTCGAAGAAAAGGAATATCAAACGGAGTCCAAACGGAATGAAACCTTCGGGAGCGTGATTTTTGGAACAAACGTGATCTAGAGGACTTGGGGTGCAAGCCAAGAAGCTGCCAAGGCTCCCACGAGATAGGAGGGCGCCCCCGTGTAGGGCGCGCCCCCTGTCTCATGGGCCCCTCGGGCGGCCACCGACGTACTTCTTCCTCCTATATGTACCTACGTACACCAAAAACATCCAGGAGCAACACGAAACACAATTTCCACCACTGTAACCTTCTATATTCGCGAGATCCCATCTTGGAGCCTTCGCAGATGTTCTGCCGGAGGGGGAATCGACCACGGAGGGCTTCTACATCAACATCCTTGCCCCTCCGATGAGTTGTGAGTAGTTTATCACAGACCTACGGGTCCATAGTTATTAGCTAGATGCCTTCTTCTCTCTTTTTGGATCTCAATACAATGTTCTCCCCCTCTCTTGTGGAGATCTATTCGATGTAAACTCTTTTTGCGGTGTGTTTGTCGAGATCCGATGAATTGTGGGTTTATGATCAAGTTTATCTATGATTAATATTTGAATCTTCTCTGAATTCTTTTATGTATGATTGAGTTATCTTTGCAAGTCTCTTTGAATTATCAGTTTGGTTTGGCCTACTAGATTGATCTTTCTTGCCATGGGAGAAGTGCTTAGCTTTGGGTTCAATCTTGCGGTATCCTTACCCAGTTTTGGATTGATACATTGGTTCTCAAAACCGAGGGAAATACTTATGCTACTATTGTTGCATCACCCTCTCCTCTTCGAGGAAAACCAACGCAAGCTCAAGACGTAGCAGGTAGTTTACCCAGGTTCGGGACACCTTGCGGCGTAAAACCCTGCTCCTGCTTTGTGGTGGATTAGCCTCGCGAGGGGCTGAGGATGAACTAGTACAAGGGAAGAACAACGTCAGGAGGTCTGTTCTAGTGTGGGTGTGAGCCGAAAGGATCCGACGTCCTCCCCTGTCGTGGTGGTGGCTAGCCTATATTTATAGTGGCCTTGGTACTCTTCCCCCAAAATGTAGGCGGGAAGGGATCTCATAGTGGCCATTTCGAATGGGGACAAGTAGTACATCTTATCCTGGCAAAAGGTGGTCTTCTCTTGCAAAGCTCCTGGCCGTGATGTTGTGGTGGGCTCGACAATGACATCTGTCCTGCTGTCCTGGCAGTATTGGTCTTGTTGCACGGGAATGGAAACCTTTGGGTGATTCCTCGGGACCCCGCGCCTGCGCTTGCTTCCTTAGCACCAAAGAGGAAACCTGCCGCTCTACGCCCGCTGGCGCCCACCTAGCCTTGGTCGTCATGGCTTGCGTCGCCACAACCTCATGAGGTTGAGCACATGCATAGAAATCTCCGCTCCTCAAGAGGCAGCCTAGGGAGGCTGCTCCCTCCGGAGGTCTAGATGTTGCCTGCCTCACGAGGATTGGCCCCTCGCGAAGCTTGGCCCCTCACGAGGGTCTTGTCTTGTTGGTGCTATAGATGGGCTGCACTAGGCCGTTGATGGAGCCATGTCGTGGGCCGCATGCAGGCAAGTCTGGGTACCCTGGTTCCCAAAACGCCGACAGTAGTCCTTGGGCCCAAGGCACATTTGGACAGTTTCGAGGTGAAGCCAAAGGGCAAGGGCGAAGCGCCATGGGCCCTGTCGGTGTCAAAACCGGCGGATCTCAGGTAGGGGGTCCCGAACTGTGCATCTAGGCAGATGGTAACGGGAGACAAGGGACACGATGTTTTTACCCAGGTTCGGGCCCTCTCAATGGAGGTAAAACCCTACTCCTGCTTGATTGATATTGATGATATGGGTAGTACAAGAGTGGATCTACCACGAGATCAAGGAGGCTAAACCCTAGAAGCTAGCCTATGGTATGATTGTTGTTCTGTCCTATGGACTAAAACCCTCTGGTTTATATAGACACAGGAGAGGGCTAGGGTTACACAGAGTCGGTACAATGGTAGGAGATCTACATATCCATATCGCCAAGCTTGCCTTCCATGCCAAGGAAAGTCCCATCCGGACACGGGACGAAGTCTTCAATCTTGTATCTTCATAGTCTTGGAGTCCGGCCGATGATGATAGTTCGGCTATCCGGACACCCCCTAGTCCAGGACTCCCTCAGTAGCCCCTGAACCAGGCTTCAATGACGACGAGTCCGGTGCGCATATTGTGTTCGGCATTGCAAGGTGGGTTCCTCCTCCGAATAATTCATAGAAGACCGTGAACACCAGGATAGTGTCCGGCTCTGTAAAATAAATTCCACATACCACCGTAGAAAGAATAATATTTACACAAGTTCAATCTGCTGACGTATTTTGTGGCGTGACGTCACACCACAACCAAGCCTTTACTCGAATCGTTTTTATTATACCACCTCAGCGCGTTTAGCGAAGCGGTTTCCTTGGCACGTCTTGTCGAAGCAGAGATCGTGTTCCCCTTATTCCGGGATTCCCATCAATACGGACGTGGGTAACCCAACCGCGCCATTGATTGCGGCGCTTGGGAGATAAGCGAGTTTTACCAGGCCGGTGGGGACGGATAGTTTCGTCCGCCCATATATAAGGGGATAAGGATCCACCTTTTTTACCTACGCCTTCTTCCTCCTTTGCTTATCCATCTCCGCGCACTCGAGCTCCAGCGCCCAAGTACGCACATCTCACCTCGACCTTCTCCAGCCATGTCCGGAGCGGGAGGCAAGTGGATGGCCTCCTCCGTTACGGAGGGGCACATCAAGAAGCTGCGCAGCGTCGGATATCTGTCCAGCGACATCGCGCATCGGCTCCCCGACGAGGGGCAGCTCATCCCCACCCCCGGGCCCCATGAGAGGGTGGTATTCCTTCCCCATTTCCTCTGCGGACTGGGCTTCCCACTCCACCCCTTTGTCCGGGGGCTCATGTTCTACTACGGCCTGGATTTCCACGATCTGGCCCCGAATTTCATCCTCAATATCTCGGCGTTTATCGTCGTGTGCGAGGCCTTCCTCTGCATCCAGCCCCACTTCGGCTTGTGGCTAAAGACCTTCAATGTCAAGCCGAAGGTTGTGAAGGGCAGCCAAGCGGAGTGCGGAGGCGCCATGGTGGGCAAAATGCCCAACGTCACTTGGCTCGATGGCGCCTTCGTGGAAACCATCAAAGGGTGGCAATCGGGGTGGTTCTACATCACCGAGCCGCGTGACCCTAAATGGGCAGCGGTCCCGAATTCAGATATGGCATCCCCATGCGGCTCACCTCCTGGAAAGAGAAGGGCCTGCTATGGGGTAGTTCGGAAGAGCTGACCGGACTCCAGTCTTGTCTCCAAACCCTGGTGAACAAGAAGCTCAAGCTTGTCAACGTGATCCAGGTCATGCTCGTCCGCCGGATTCTCCCCTGCCAGCAACGGGACTTCAATTTGTGGGAGTTTGATCCGGCACAACACCGGACCTTGAGCGGGCTCTTCGACACTACGTATGAAGATGCCTGGAGGGTGCTGTTCAGGGGCGCTGAAGCTCCCGCATCCGCTACCGAAGATCGCGGATTCAGCTCGCAGCGTCCGGCTGGCGAGGTAAGCCATGTTATCCTTTATGGGACACTTGCTTTTCATGTTTTGACTTTTTGCGGGATCTAAACTCCCAATACCTTTAACAGGCCTGGCAGGCGACATCCGGACAGGTTAACTGTCCGGCTCCCCTTCCAGAGGACCCAGCGGATGCTCGTTTGACAGGGCTGCTGGTCCCAGCACTTTACGTAGTGCCGGAGAAGAAGGCCAAGAAGAAGGCCACGGGAACCCGAAGGAGTTCCCGGCGTCAGGTGGTATCGGACTCATCGTCCGATGACTCTGAGGCGGACTCCTCCCACGAGGATGAGGAGGAGAAGAAAGAGGCCTCTCCCCCAGCGGGGGGAGAGAAGAATAGGAAGGCCTCCCCAACGAGGGAGGCCGAAGGGTCCAAGAAGGGAAGGACCCTTCCCCCGGACTGTTCCGCCAATGTCGGCGACGGCGACGAGGAGTGGCCCTCAAGGGCCAAGCCCCTGGCGAGATCGTAAGTATCCAGACTCCTAGATGATTTATAATTTTTCTTTTTGTCGCATGGTGTCTTTCTAATGCCGCATACAACCCTGTAGTCCGCCCAAGGACGATCTTCCCGCTTCGTCGAGTGGGTCCTTGGGCACGTCGGATATGGATTCTCTTCTGACCGCCTCCACCCCTCGTGACGCTGACGATGCCGAGGTGGGATCCCGGGAAGGGACCCACCAGGAAGAGGAGGCCCCGGAGGTGCCGCAGGGCAACCTCCCGGACTTTGCACCGGACTCCACACCGGAACCTGTAGTGGTTCCGGAGTCCGGCGGGCGGCCCCTTCGTAAGAAGGGCAAGACTGTGACGCCGGCGGCCTCCGTCCAACCGAAGGCGCCGGATAACTTGCTGGAGGCGCTCAACGGCGCTTCCATCAAAGAAGAACACCGCACTGTCATGAGTGCGGTGATTCAGAAGGTTCAGCTCGCCAAGAGCGGGCTGACCGAGGCCTGCAGCAGCCTTCTAACAGGCTTTGAGGTAAGAATTTTAAGATATGTAATATAGTACCGCATAGACAGTAGCCCCTGATGCTCGGTTCAGTGTTCGGAAAGAAAAGCCGGACTGAGGATCTAAAAAGATATATGTAGGAGTCTTAAAAAATATGTCAATATAGGATTGCAGGCTGCGCTACTGACCTCTGCCGCACTGACTGCGGAGGTCAATGCTTTGAAGCAAAGCCTCGAGCGGTCCGAGAGCGAGCTCGGCCGTGCCAAGAAGTAGCTCGAGGACAAGGAAGGTGAGTAACACCTTATTAAAGTTGTACCTTACAGAAAAGGATTTGGTTGCAAGAGAAATGACAAGGATAACGTGGGTACTCCAGGGGCCACGAATGAGGTGGCGACCCTGAAGGAGGCGGTGTCCGCGGCCGAACGCAATGCGGCTGCGGAACGAGCCGAGCGAGAGAAGCATGAGGCGCGGGTGGCGAAGGTACAACAAGAGCTCCAGGATCTCGTGGAAAAGCACGATAGTTTGGAGCGTGACTCGAAGACTCGAGAGTCCGAGCTTGCGTCGGCTCTTGAGAGTGCCAAAGCCGCTAAGGCCGATGCCCACAAGGCCCTCCAGGAAATCGAGGATTTGAAGAAAATAGCGGCGGGTAAGGCATTCTTCATGCAAAGCAAGCATGTTAAAGTGAATTACCTGTTACTTACACGAATTCAGAGCTCTCCAGGAGCGTTCGCAGATCTGCCTCGCAGCGTGTCCGATGCTGCCGATTTCTACAGAGCCGAGGAGGGGAGCTCGACGGAGAAGGTATTCTAGTCTCAGTATGCTAGGGCGGACATCCGGTGCCCCTTAGCGACCAGCTGAAGCAGCTGGTCGAGCTCCACAAGGTGGCCGAACAGGCCATGAAGGGCCTTATAGTTCGGCTATGGCCCAAAGAGGCCATGCCTGGGAGCTACTTCGGCCTGGTGCGGCGGCGGGTGGATGCGTGTCCCTGGGTTGAAGTCGTCAAGCACTCCGCCTGCATTGAAGGTGCCCGTCGGGCCCTTGCCCGTGCTAAAGTGCACTGGGGCAGGATGGATGCTGAGAAGCTTGTGACGGACGCGCCACCGCCGGGCAGGGAGTATCGCACACCCGAGATGTATTATAAGGGTGTCCTGAAGGGCGCCCGCATTATTGCGGGTGAGTGCTCCAAAGATGTAATATTTGAGTAGACTCGCATTTTGTTATCCTGTGCGCTGAAAATTTTGTTCATATGCGCTAAGCAACGCTTGTTAATTTAAAATATTACCTTCTGTGCGGCCGTTTATCAAATCTGAGAGATGGCAAGTCGTTGGCTTCAGCCCCCATGCCACGAGTGCTAGGGTGTTCGGGATAAACTTGAGCACTCTTGTTCCCATTTTTGGGTCCATCCAGGGAGGCGCTCAACGCAACGAACAAGGCAACCGGACTTATAGTGCTTGAACACTCTCACTTAGCCATAGAATTCTATAATTTTAAATTTCGGCGAAGCCCCTAGTGTTCGGAAGGCCGAATTCGGGGCGCTATCCACGCCTGGGCCGGACAAAGCCGGTTCCTCGCTCTAAGCGGCATAAGTCTTTAGGGACTCGAAAAAACCTCTCGAACAGCGACCAGCTCTCGCCTCATCATGATGGTCAGTTTTAGCTTTCTCCACTGAGGTGCTCGCCCAGCTCAACTGGGGCACAATCGCAGTGGTTCTCCCAGCACTACCTTAGCCGATATAACGGAACGTAAGGTACCAAAACATGGGAGCCGGGCAAACCCAACTATTGACCCAAGACATGATTCAGAGCCGATGCATATAATGCTATAAGTTTGGGGTGCCGCACTTATGAAAGTGTTCGGACTTATCACACCATAATGTGGGGAACTTAAGCCCCTGGTGTATTTAGCCGTACCAAAGTGTACGGATGCAACATTTCATAAATGAACATATGTATAAGAAAGGAATGCAATTATAAGCAAAAAAGTGATGCATTGTTTATTCAAGAAATACTGCCATGAATGCAGAACGATACAAATAGTGCGGTAAGCAAGGGATGGGACTATTAAACATGTCCCCTTCCAGGGGTAGGCTGCGGAATGGTGTATAAAACAGATTTAATGCTCGTAATGGAGACCACCTAGATACTCGTCGTAGCCTTTCTCCTTCCCTGGCTGTTGCATCGTGAGTTCGGCAGGTCTACTGCTGGACAGGGCCTCTGGTGAACGGAGTCCTGTGGATAAGAAAAAAGAAAAAGGGAAAAAAAGGATGACACACTTGGGAGCCCCTGGTGTGGTTAAGCCGCATCCTGGGCCTGTCGTGGTCGTGCCCCTCCCCCTATGCCCACGGTATCTCCAGAGCGTAATGATGTACGCGAAGTACCGGTCTTGATATTTTGCAAGGGCTGGGGTTGGGGCCGCACTACTACGCGTGCTCGGGACGTGCCAGGTGGTCTTGTTGTAGGTTACTCCGGGCGCGTTTAGCAGTGTTCGGCCGCTTAACGGCCGGACTCGAGAATTGCCTTAAGAGGCTGCTCTGTACTTCTGCCGCGAGAGCCGCTGTCTGTTCCTCCGTTCGGAGGGAGCGTTTAGTGTTTCCGTTGACCGTGATGACTCCTCGAGGGCCTGGCATTTCGAGCTTGAGGTATGCGTAGTGCGGCACCGCGTTGAACTTTGCAAATGCGGTCCATCCGAGCAGAGCATGATAGCCGCTGCGGAACGGAACTATATCGAAGATTAACTCCTCGCTTCGGAAGTTATCCGGGGATCCGAAGACCACTTCCAGTGTAACTGAGCCTGTACAATTGGCCTCTACACCTGGTATGACGCCTTTAAAGGTCGTCTTTGTGGGTTTAATCCTTGAGGGGTCTATGCCCATCTTGCGCACTATATCCTGATAAAGCAGGTTCAGGCTGCTGCCGCCGTCCATCAGGACTCTGGTGAGGTGAAAACCATCGATGATTGGGTCTAAAACCAATGCGGCGAATCCTCCATGGCGGATGCTGGTGGGGTGGTCCCTTCAATCAAAAGTAATCGGGCAGGAGGACCATGGGTTGAACTTCGGGGCGACTGGCTCCATCACGTATACGTCCCTGAGTGCACGCTTCCGCTCCCTTTTGAGTATGTGGGTTGCGTATATCATGTTCACCGTCCGCACTTGTGGGGGGAAACCCTTCTGTCCTCCATTGTTCGGCGGTCGGTTCTCTTCCTTGTCATCGCTATGCAGCCCCTTGTCATTGTTTTTGGCAATTAGCTTGCCTGCCTGCTTGAATACCCAACAGTCCCTGTTGGTGTGATTAGCTGGCTTTTCGGGGGTGCTGTGTATCTGGCACGAGCGGTCGAGTATTCGGTCCAAATTGGATGGACCCGGAGTAGTTCTTTTGAATGGCTTTTTCCGCTGACCAGGTTTGGAGCCTCTGAATCCGGCATTGACTGCCGTATCCTCAGTATTGTCGCCGTTAATGCGGCGTTTGTGCTTGTTGCGACGCGACCTGCCGTTGCGGTCCTTGGTATCCGGACTGCCAGAATTTTTGCTGAGGTTGTTGCTGCGGGCTAGCCAGCTGTCCTCTCCCGCGTAGAAGCGGGTCATGGGTGATGTGAGGGCTGCCATGGATTTTGGCTTTTCCTGTCCCAGGTGCCGGGCAAGCCACTCGTCGCGGATGTTATGTTTGAAGGCCGCGAGGGCCTCCGCATCCGGACAGTCGACGATTTGATTTTTCTTAGTTAAGAACCGTGTCCAGAATTGTCTGGCCGATTCGTCTGGCTGCTGAATTATATGGCTTAGGTCGTCAGCGTCTGGTGGTCGCACATACGTGCCCTGGAAGTTATCAAGGAATGCGGCTTCCAGGTCCTCCCAACACCCAATTGATTCTGCTGGCAAGCTGTTAAGCCAATGCCGAGCTGGTCCTTTAAGCTTGAGTGGGAGGTATTTGATGGCGTGAAGATCATCACCGCGGGCCATGTGGATATGAAGGAGATAGTCTTCGATCCAAACCGCGGGGTCTGTTGTGCCATCATAGGATTCAATATTCACGGGTTTAAACCCTTCGGGGATTTGATGATCCATTACTTCATCTGTGAAGCATAGTGGGTGTGCGGCGCCTCTGTATTGGGCTATATCACGACGTAGCTCAAACGAGCTTTGTCTACTGTGTTCGGCCCGGCCGGACTTGCCGTGTCCGGCGCGACGGTTGTCGTCGCGTATCATGGGGCGCCCACGCGATCCGTAGGTCGATCTTGATTGTCTTGCCTTATCCTCCAATATATCTCGCAAGTCCGGAGCATTCCCCTGTGGCTTTGTGCTTTTTGAGCGATGCCGGGGTACGGCTTTAGTGGAGGGCCTAGAGGCCTCTTTGTCGCGGCCACGGGGTGGTCAGTTGGCCGTATTGTGCGCTGGTGATGCAGGTTTATATGCCTCCTCCTCTAATCGGGGGAGCAGCTTGCGTTTGGGGTAGCTTTTGGAGGGGCGTTCGAGTTCATGCTCTTCGGCCGCAAGGACTTCAGTCCATCTGTCGGCCAGCAGATCTTGATCAGCTCTAAGCTGTTGCTGCTTTTTCTTGAGGCTGCTTGCCGTGGCCATGAGCCTGCGTCTAAAACGCTCTTGTTCGACGGGATCCTCAAGCACGACGAATCCGTCGTCGTCGAGGCTTGCCTCGTCTCCGGAGGGAGGCATGTAATTATCATCCTCTACCTCTTCGTCTGCCGCTCTCTCATGAGGGCTGGCTTCTCCGTCCTCCTGTGCTGAATCTTGCTGGAGGGGGTTGTCTTCGGCACTATCCGGGGTGTTATTATCTCTGGTGCCAGAATCTCCATTTTTGTTGTGGCGGGATTTAGAGCGGCGCCGCTGACGCCGGCGCTTAGGCTGTTTCTTGGAGGGGTCTTCCTCCGCTGTTCCTTCGCCATTCCCATCCTTTGGGATATCCACCATGTATATGTCATATGACGAGGTGGCTTTCCAGTGCCCAGTAGGCGCTGGTTCTTGGTCGTCTTCGGCATCGTCGTCCATACCGTCGATGTCTTCGGAGTCGAAGTCTAGCATGTCGGTTAGATCATCGATAGTGGCTACTAAGTGGGTGGTGGGTGGGCTTTGAATTTCTTCGTCGTCCGCATCCCAACCGTCCTGACCGCAGTCCGGCCAGGGCTCTCCTGATAACGAGAGATACTTTAGCAAATTCAGGATGTCGCCGAAAGGTGAGTGTTGAAAGATGTCCGCAGCGGTGAACTCCATGATCGGCGCCCAATCGGATTCGATTGGAGGGGCGCGGGAGGTTCGGAGTCCGGCGAGGAGTCCGGCACCTCGGAGTTACGAGCTTCACAAGGGACAAGGTCAGTATTCGGCTCCATCGCCGTAGAGGTTGCAGCCCCCGAGGCGGTGTCTAGCCACCCGTCCTCGATCTGCGCAGCCGGCTCCGAATTAAGGGTCGGAGCGGACTCATGTGCGGCCTCCAGGGCACTGTCCGGCAGCAGAGCTAAATCATGCCCATCGTGACAGTGCGGCGCGCTCGGCTGTGGCTCGAATCCATCGAAGATCAAGTCTCCGCGGATGTCAGCCGTGAAGTTCAGACTTCCAAATCTGACCTGACGGCCAGGGGCGTAGCTTTCGATCTGCTCCAGATGGCCAAGCGAATTGGCCCGCAGTGCAAAGCCGCCGAATACGAAGATCTGTCCGGGGAGAAAAGTCTCACCCTGGACTGCGTCGTTGTTGTTGATGGTCGAAGGAGCCATCAAGCCTATCGGTGACGACACAGAGGAACTCTCAATGAAAGCACCAATGTCGGTGTCAAAACCGGCGGATCTCGGGTAGGGGGTCCCGAACTGTGCGTCTAGGCGGATGGTAACAGGAGACAAGGGACACGATGTTTTTACCCAGGTTCGGGCCCTCTCAATGGAGGTAAAACCCTACTCCTACTTGATTGATATTGATGATATGGGTAGTACAAGAGTGTATCTACCACGAGATCAAGGAGGCTAAACCCTAGAAGCTAGCCTATGGTATGATTGTTGTTCTGTCCTATGGACTAAAACCCACCGGTTTATATAGACACCGGAGAGGGCTAGGGTTACACAGAGTCGGTACAATGGTAGGAGATCTACATATCCTTATCGCCAAGCTTGCCTTCCACGCCAAGGAAAGTCCCACCCGGACACGGGACGAAGTCTTCAATCTTGTATCTTCATAGTCTTGGAGTCCGACCGATGATGATAGTTCGGCTATCCGGACACCCCCTAGTCCAGGACTCCCTCAGGCCCCAATCGCCTACGGGCCCACTCGACGTGTGGAGCTTGATGGGACGTGGGCGTCCCCACTTCCCCATCTTGCCTCGGCAACTGCTTGACTTGACAACTGCATGTTGCATGCAGAAAGGCCATCATTGCCTAGGACATGAGTGTTGGGGAACGTAGTAATTTCAAAAAAATTCCTACGCACACGCAAGATCATGGTGATGGCATAGCAACGAGAGAGGAGAGTGTTTGTCCATGTACCCTCGTAGACCGTAAGCGGAAGCGTTATCACAACGCGGTTGATGTAGTCGTACGTCTTCACGATCCGACCGATCCAAGGACCGAACATACGGAGCCTCCGAGTTCAGCACACGTTCAGCTCGATGACGATCTCCGGCCTCCGATCCAGCCGAGCTCCGGATATGAGTTCCGTCAGCACGACGGCGTGGTGACGATGATGATGTTCACCGGCGCAGGGCTTCGCCTAAACTCCGCGACGATATGACCGAGGTGGAATATGGTGGAAGGGGGCACCGCACACAGCTAAGGAACGATCCGTAGATCAACTTGTGTGTCTATGGGGTGCCCCCTGCCCCCGTATATAAAGGAGGGAGGGGGGAGGCCGGCCGGCCCCTTTGGGCGCGCCAAGGGAGGAGGAATCCTCCTCCTAGTAGGAGTAGGATTCCTCCTTTCCTACTCCTACTAGGAGGGGGAAGGAAGGGGGAGAGGGGGGAAGGAAAGGGGGGCGCCGCCCCCCCTCCTAGTCCAATTCGGACCAGAGGGAGAGGGGGCGCGCGGCCCACCCTGGCCGCCCCTCTCTCTTCCCACCTAGGCCCATGTGGCCCATTAACTCTCCCGGGGGGTTCCGGTAACCCCCCCGGCACTCCGGTTTTCTCTGAAATCACCTGGAACCTTTCTGGTGTCCGAATATAGTCGTCCAATATATCAATCTTTATGTCTCGACCATTTCGAGACTCCTCGTCATGTCCGTGATCACATCCGGGACTCCGAACAAACTTCGGTACATCAAAACTTATAAACTCATAATAAAACAGTCATCGAAACGTTAAGCGTGCGGACCCTACGGGTTCGAGAACTATGTAGACATGACCTAAAACCATTCTCGGTCAATAACCAATAGCGGGACCTGGATGCCCATATTGGTTCCTACATATTCTACGAAGATCTTTATCGGTCAAACCGCATAACAACATACGTTGTTCCCTTTGTCATCGGTATGTTACTTATCCGAGATTTGATCGTCGGTATCCAATACCTAGTTCAATCTCGTTACCGGCAAGTCTCTTTACTCGTTCCGTAATACATCATCTCACAACTAACTCATTAGTTATATGCTTGCAAGGCTTAGGTGATGAGTATTACCGAGAGGGCCCAGAGATACCTCTCCGACAATCGGAGTGACAAATCCTAATCTCGAATTATGCCAACCCAACATATACCTTCGGAAACACCTGTAGAGCACCTTTATAATCACCCAGTTACGTTGTGACATTTGGTAGCACACAAAGTGTTCTTCCGGTAAACGGGAGTTGCACAATCTCATAGTTGTAGGAACTTTGTATAAGTCATGAAGAAAGCAATAGCAGTATACTAAACGATCAAGTGCTAGGCTAACGGAATGGGTCATGTCAATCACATCATTCTTCTAATGATGTGATCCCACTAATCAAATGACAACACATGTCTATGGTTAGGAAACATAACCATCTTTGATTAATGAGCTAGTCAAGTAGAGGCATACTAGTGACTATAGTTTTGTCTATGTATTCACACATGTATCATGTTTCCGGTTAATACAATTGTAGCATGAATAATAAACATTTATCATGATATGAGGAAATAAATAATAACTTTATTATTGCCTCTAGGGCATATTTCCTTCAGTCTCCCACTTGCACTAGAGTCAATAATCTAGATTACATAGTAATGATTCTAACACCCATGGAGTCTTGGTGCTGATCATGTTTTGCTCGTGAGAGAGGCTTAGTCAAGGGGTCTGCAACATTCAGATCCGTATGTATCTTGCAAATCTCTATGTCTCCCACTTGGACTTAGTCCCGAATGGAATTGAAGCGTCTCTTGATGTGCTTGGTCCTCTTGTGAAATCTGGATTCCTTTGCCAAAGCAATTGCACCAGTATTGTCACAGAAGATCTTCATTGGTCCCGATGCACTAGGTATGACACCTAGATCGGAAATGAACTCCTTCATCCAGACTCCTTCATTTGCTGCTTCAGAAGCAGCTATGTACTCCGCTTCACATGTAGATCCCGCCACGACGCTTTGTTTAGAACTGCACCAACTTACAGCTCCACCGTTTAATATAAACACGTATCCGATTTGCGATTTAGAATCGTCCGGATCAGTGTCAAAGCTTGCATCTACGTAACCATTTACGACTAGCTCTTTGTCACCTCCATATACGAGAAACATATCCTTAGTCCTTTTCAGGTATTTCAGGATGTTCTTGACCGCTGTCCAGTGATCCACTCCTGGATTACTTTGGTACCTTCCTGCCAAGCTTATTGCTAAGCATACGTCAGGTCTGGTACACAGCATTGCATACATGATAGAGCCTATGGCTGAAGCATAGGGAACATTTTTCATTTTCTCTCTATCTTCTGCTGTGGTCGGGCATTGAGTTTGACTCAACTTCACACCTTGTAGCACAGGCAAGAATCCTTTCTTTGCCTGATCCATTTTGAACTTTTTCAAAATTTTGTCAAGGTATGTGCTTTGTGAAAGTCCTATTAAGCGTCTTGATCTATCTCTATAGATTTTGATGCCCAATATGTAAGCAGCTTCACCGAGGTCTTTCATTGAAAAACTTTTATTCAAGTATCCCTTTATGCTATCCAGAAATTCTATATCATTTCCAATTAATAATATGTCATCAACATATAAAACTAGAAATGCTACAGAGCTCCCACTCACTTTCTTGTAAATACAGGCTTCTCCAAAAGTCTGTATAAAACCATATGCTTTGATCACACTATCAAAGCGTTTATTCCAACTCCGAGATGCTTGCACCAGTCCATAAATGGAACGCTGGAGCTTGCACACTTTGTCAGCACTTTTTGGATCAACAAAACCTTCCGGTTGCATCATATACAACTCTTCTTCTAGAAATCCATTCAAGAATGCAGTCTTGACATCCATTTGCCAAATTTCATAATCATGAAATGTAGCAATAGCCAACATGATTCGGACAGACTTTAGCATCGCTATGGGTGAGAAAGTCTCATCGTAGTCAACCCCTTGAACTTGTCGAAAACCTTTCGCAACAAGTCGAGCTTTATAGACAGTAACATTACCATCAGCGTCAGTCTTCTTCTTAAAGATCCATTTATTCTCAATGGCTTGCCGATCATCGGGTAAGTCAACCAAAGTCCATACTTTGTTTTCATACATGGATCCCATCTCAGATTTCATGGCCTCTAGCCATTTTGCGGAATCTGGGCTCATCATCGCTTCCTCATAGTTCGTAGGTTCATCATGGTCAAGTAACATGACTTCCAGAATAGGATTACCGTACCACTCTGGTGCGGATCTTACTATGGTAGACCTACGAGGTTCAGCAGAAACTTGATCTGAAGTTTCATGATCAATATCATTAGCTTCCTCACTAATTGGTGTAGTTGTCACGGGAACTGGTTCTCGTGATGAACTACCTTCCAATAAGGGAGTAGATACAGTTATCTCATCAAGTTCTACTTTCCTCCCACTCACTTCTTTCGAGAGAAACTCCTTCTCTAGAAAGGATCCATTCTTAGCAACGAATGTCTTGCCTTCGGATCTGTGATAGAAGGTGTACCCAACAGTCTCTTTTGGGTATCCTATGAAGACACATTTCTCCGATTTGGGTTCGAGCTTATCTGGTTGAAGTTTCTTCACATAAGCATCGCAGCCCCAAACTTTAAGAAACGACAACTTTGGTTTCTTGCCAAACCACAGTTCATAAGGCATCGTCTCAACGGATTTTGATGGTCCCCTATTTAACGTGAATGCGGCCGTCTCTAAAGCATAACCCCAAAACGATAGCGGTAAATCGGTAAGAGACATCATAGATCGCACCATATCAAGTAAAGTACGATTACGATGTTCGGACACACCATTTCGTTGTGGTGTTCCAGGTGGCGTGAGTTGCGAAACTATTCCGCATTGTTTCAAATGTAAACCAAACTCGTAACTCAAATATTCTCCTCCACGATCAGATCGTAGAAACTTTATTTTCTTGTTATGATGATTTTCTACTTCAGTCTGAAATTCTTTGAACTTTTCAAATTCAGACTTGTGCTTCATTAAGTAGATATACCCATATCTGCTCAAATCATCTGTGAAGGTGAGAAAATAACGATATCCGCCACGAGCCTCAACATTCATTGGACCACATACATCTGTATGTATGATTTCCAACAAATCTGTTGCTCTCTCCATAGTTCCGGAGAACGGTGTTTTAGTCATCTTGCCCATGAGGCACGGTTCGCAAGTACCAAGTGATTCATAATCAAGTGATTCCAGAAGTCCATCAGTATGGAGTTTCTTCATGCGTTTTACACCGATATGACCTAAACGGCAGTGCCACAAATAAGTTGCACTATCATTATCAACTCTGCATCTTTTGGCTTCAACATTATGAATATGTGTATCACTACTATCGAGATTCAATAAAAATAGACCACTCTTCAAGGGTGCATGACCATAAAAGATATTACTCATATAAATAGAACAACCATTATTCTCTGATTTAAATGAATAATCGTCTCGCATCAAACAAGATCCAGATATAATGTTCATGCTCAACGCTGGCACCAAATAACAATTATTCAGGTCTAAAACTAATCCCGAAGGTAGATGTAGAGGTAGCGTGCCGACCGCGATCACATCGACTTTGGAACCGTTTCCCACGCGCATCGTCACCTCGTCCTTGGCCAGTGCTCGCTTATTCCGTAGTCCCTGTTTCGAGTTGCAAATATTAGCAACAGAACCAGTATCAAATACCCAGGTGCTACTACGAGCTCTAGTTAGGTACACATCAATAACATGTATATCACATATACCTTTGTTCACTTTGCCATCCTTCTTATCCGCCAAATACTTGGGGCGGTTCCGCTTCCAGTGTCCAGTCTGCTTGCAGTAGAAGCACTCAAATTCAGGCTTAGGACCAGACTTGGGTTTCTTCTCTTGAGCAGCAACTTGCTTGCCGTTCTTCTTGAAGTTCCCCTTCTTCTTCCCTTTGCCCTTCTTCTTGAAACTAGTGGTCTTGTTGACCATCAACACTTGATGCTCCTTCTTGATTTCTACCTCCGCGGCTTTCAGCATTGCGAAGAGCTCGGGAATAGTCTTGTTCATCCTTTGCATATTATAGTTCATCACGAAGCTCTTATAGCTTGGTGGCAGTGATTGGAGAATTCTGTGAATGACACTATCATCAGGAAGATTAACTCCAAGTTGAATCCAGTGATTATTATACCCAGACATTCTGAGTATGTGTTCACTGACAGAACTATTCTCCTCCATCTTGCAGCTATAGAACTTATTGGAGACTTCATATCTCTCAATCCGGGCATTTGCTTGAAATATTAACTTCAACTCCTGGAACATCTCATATGCTCCATGACGTTCAAAACATCGTTGAAGACCCGGTTCTAAGCCGTAAAGCATGGCACACTGAACTATAGAGTAGTCATCAGCTTTGCTCTGCCAGACGTTCTTAACGTCGTCAGTTGCATCAGCAGCAGGCCTGGCACCCAGCGGTGCTTCCAGGACGTAACTCTTCTGTGCAGCAATGAGGATAATCCTCAGGTTACGGACCCAGTCCGTGTAATTGCTACCATCATCTTTCAACTTTGCTTTCTCAAGGAACGCGTTAAAATTCAACGGAACAACAGCACGAGCCATCTATCTACAAACAAACATAGACAAGCAAGAAACTATCAGGTACTAAGTTCATGATAAATTCAATTAATCATATTACTTAAGAACTCCCACTTAGACAGACATCTCTCTAGTCATCTAAGTGATCACGTGATCCAAATCAACTAAACCATAACCGATCATCACGTGAGATGGAGTAGTTTTCAATGGTGAACATCATTATGTTGATCATATCTACTATATGATTCACGCTCGACCTTTCGGTCTCCGTGTTCCGAGGCCATATCTGCATATGCTAGGCTCGTCAAGTTTAACCTGAGTATTCTGCGTGTGCAAAACTGGCTTGCACCCGTTGTAGATGGACGTAGAGCTTATCACACCCGATCATCACGTGGTGTCTCGGCACGACGAACTTTGGCAACGGTGCATACTCAGGGAGAACACTACTTGATAATTTTAGTGAGAGATCATCTTAAAATGCTACCGTCAATCAAAGCAAGATAAGATGCATAAAGGATAAACATCACATGCAATCAATATAAGTGATATGATATGGCCATCATCATCTTGTGCTTGTGATCTCCATCTCCGAAGCACCGTCGTGATCACCATCGTCACCGGCGTGACACCTTGATCTCCATCGTAGCATCGTTGTCATTCACGCCATCTATTGCTTCTACGACTATCGCTACCGCTTAGTGATAAAGTAAAGCAATTACAGGGCGTTTGCATTTCATACAATAAAGCGACAACCATATGGCTCCTGCCAGTTGCCGATAACTTCGGTTACAAAACATGATCATCTCATACAATAAAATATAGCATCACGTCTTGACCATATCACATCACAACATGCCCTGCAAAAACAAGTTAGACGTCCTCTACTTTGTTGTTGCAAATTTTACGTGGCTGCTACGGGCTTAGCAAGAACCGTTCTTACCTACGCATCAAAAACCACAACGATAGTTCGTCAAGTTGGTGCTGTTTTAACCTTCGCAAGGACCGGGCGTAGCCACACTCGATTCAGCTAAAGTGAGAGAGACAGACACCCGCCAGTCACCTTTAAGCACGAGTGCTCGTAACGGTGAAACCAGTCTCGCATAAGCGTACGCGTAATGTCGGTCCGGGCCGCTTCATCTCACAATACCGCCGAACCAAAGTATGACATGCTGGTAAGCAGTATGACTTGTATCGCCCACAACTCACTTGTGTTCTACTCGTGCATATAACATCAACGCATAAAACCTAGGCTCGGATGCCACTGTTGGGGAACGTAGTAATTTCAAAAAATTTCCTACGCACACGCAAGATCATGGTGATGGCATAGCAACGAGAGAGGAGAGTGTTTGTCCACGTACCCTCGTAGACCGTAAGCGGAAGCGTTATCACAACGTGGTTGATGTAGTCGTACGTCTTCATGATCCGACCGATCCAAGCACCGAACGTATGGAGCCTCCGAGTTCAGCACACGTTCAACTCGATGACGATCTCCGGCCTCCGATCCAGCCGAGCTCCGGAGATGAGTTCCGTCAGCACGACGGCGTGGTGATGATGATGATGTTCTACCGGCGCAGGGCTTCGCCTAAACTCCGCGACGATATGACCGAGGTGGAATATGGTGGAAGGGGGCACCGCACATGGCTAAGGAACGATCCGTAGATCAACTTGTGTGTCTATGGGGTGCCCCCTGCCCCCGTATATAAAGGAGGGAGGGGGGAGGCCGGCCGGCCCCTTTGGGCGCGCCAAGGGAGGAGGAATCCTCCTCCTAGTAGGAGTAGGATTCCTCCTTTCCTACTCCTACTAGGAGGGGGAAGGAAGGGGGAGAGGGGGGAAGGAAAGGGGGGCGCCGCCCCCCCTCCTAGTCCAATTCGGACCAGAGGGAGAGGGGGCGCGCGGCCCACCCTGGCCGCCCCTCTCTCTTCCCACCTAGGCCCATGTGGCCCATTAACTCTCCCGGGGGGTTCCGGTAACCCCCCCGGCACTCCAGTTTTCTCCGAAATCACCCGGAACCTTTCCGGTGTCCGAATATAGTCGTCCAATATATCAATCTTTATGTCTCGACCATTTCGAGACTCCTCGTCATGTCCGTGATCACATCCGGGACTCTGAACAAACTTCGGTACATCAAAACTTATAAACTCATAATAAAACAGTCATCGAAACGTTAAGCGTGCGGACCCTACGGGTTCGAGAACTATGTAGACATGACCTAAAACCATTCTCGGTCAATAACCAATAGCGGGACCTGGATGCCCATATTGGTTCCTACATATTCTACGAAGATTTTTATCGGTCAAACCGCATAACAACATACGTTGTTCCCTTTGTCATCGGTACGTTACTTACCCGAGATTTGATCGTCGGTATCAATACCTAGTTCAATCTCGTTACCGGAAAGTCTCTTTACTCGTTCTGTAATATATCATCTCACAACTAACTCATTAGTTATATGCTTGCAAGGCTTAGGTGATGAGTATTACCGAGAGGGCCCAGAGATACCTCTCCGACAATCGGAGTGACAAATCCTAATCTCGAATTATGCCAACCCAACATATACCTTCGGAAACACCTGTAGAGCACCTTTATAATCACCCAGTTACGTTGTGACGTTTGGTAGCACACAAAGTGTTCTTCTGGTAAACGGGAGTTGCACAATCTCATAGTTGTAGGAACTTTGTATAAGTCATGAAGAAAGCAATAGCAGTATACTAAACGATCAAGTGCTAGGCTAACGGAATGGGTCATGTCAATCACATCATTCTTCTAATGATGTGATCCCACTAATCAAATGACAACACATGTCTATGGTTAGGAAACATAACCATCTTTGATTAATGAGCTAGTCAAGTAGAGGCATACTAGTGACTATAGTTTTGTCTATGTATTCACACATGTATCATGTTTCCGGTTAATACAATTCTAGCATGAATAATAAACATTTATCATGATATGAGGAAATAAATAATAACTCTATTATTACCTCTAGGGCATATTCCCTTCAATGAGAAGCTGACGGTTAGCCTTCCTCCGGTTACAAATGGGGGAGGGGCGGAGCCCCTAGTCCCATCTTCATCTTCTCGCCCCCGCTTCTCCTTCTTCTTCATCTCGTCATCTCGCCAGAGCATCCATGGCACCAGTGAGGAGGTTCTCCGCTGCGGAGAAGGGAAAGGCCCCCAAGGAGGGGCCGAACTTGCCGCTGCCCAAGAGGGGGCACGACCATCCCCAAAAGTATGCTGCGACACCGGCGGTGGCTCCTTGAGGGCATGGGCGAACCCCTTCAAAGGCCGGCGCTACCTCTGGTGGCCGTGGGGGTGGACCTTCCCACGATGGGGGTTGCCGCGGCTGGGGCAGTCGCGGCGAAGATGGGAGGCGTGCAATGGCCGTTCTGCTACCGCGCCCATGGTCCCACTCAGCCGACGTGTCCCAGGAGTTTGTAGTGTGGGCGGAGAGGCCTGCATGTGTCTGGTTCCAGCTTCTGTGCTTCTTTGCGGGCGCGCTACCGGCCGGGGGATCTGGTGGCCTTTGGCTGCATGCAGACAGTAGTAGCAGCAAGGCCTCCTGGGTGGAGGTCGAGGTCACCGCCGCCAGCAACGTGTTCCTAAACTGCAGGTGGCAGCCGTTTGCCCGCCCACGCGGCCTCCAGGGGAGGCGTACCTTGCACTTCAGGTATGACGGCGCCGCAACCCTCTACATCAGGGTCTTTGAGGAAGATGGCCAGCGCCTGGGGTGCTGCCCGAAGGGCGACAGCGATGACGACGACACTGACAAAGACCGGAGGGGCGACGCTATCGCTGATGGTGACTTTGCCCTTGATGACAGCCGCGCCGCCTCCAGCAGCGGCAACTCTTTTTCTGGGGAGAGTACGAGCGACAACGACTACGACGAGCCGCCACGCCATCGGGCTCGGACCAGGGAAGGTAACAAGCCGCCCCGCCTCCGTGCTCCGGTGAAGCAGGAGGAGGAGTCCGACTGAGCGCGGTCACTGCTGGAGCCGGGTCTCAGGAGCCGTTGTAGTCGTGCGACCGCTTTTGTTTCTTTCTTTCTCCTGCATAAAAAAAGTAGAAGGCCCCGCCGGGGCATGTAATGAACCATGGAGCTTGCGCCATTATGCTATGCTTATCGTTTTTATATTGTGTCGTGATATCCGTGCTGCTGCTGGTTGTGATTAGGATGACTTAGCTTAATGTGCTTGCGATAGACTCCTGTGTTGCGAGGGGCGTGCCTCTCTAGGGCTTGGATTTCCTGCGCGCGCCTTGTTCCAGGGGCGTTCTCCAAGGCTTCCTTCTTGAAAACTCGAAAGTGGTCAAGCCTCAGGAGGCGTCATGTGGCTGCAGGGTTAGGAGATCTCATGAGGCGACACAGCTCGTGCGAGCCCCCGAGCGTGGGTTGGTCGCCGCTAGTATGTCACGTCGCAATGGCCGGAAATACGGACTTGAGAGGACGTGCGAGCCCGTGAGCTCGTTTGAGAGCGTCGCGCGAGGATTAAGACAGCAAAGGCTGGGGAAGCAAGGCTTTGGCGAGGTGTGTTCACGGGCGAGCCCAAGTGCACACGCTGTGCCCAGCCCCCACGTGCGGGATGCGCAAGGAAGAGCGACGGGCAATTGTCACTCTCCCTAAGACAATATTTGAAAGAGTGAATGCTGCAAGGAGAACATTTTTTCCCAACTCTGGCAAATAAAAGATGCGAAAGCTCTGAATTTCATTTCAAGAAGTTGCAAACCAGCTACAGAAAGCAAGCAAAAGAACAGCCATGTCCGACACCTACACTAGTCTTCTTGTTTTCCCACCAGCGCGAAGCATGGGGCATCCACTAGGACGTGGGTGGGAGCCCCCGTGAGGCCCAGGGGCGGCACTCAGGAGACTTCGAGGCGTGTACAACCCCAACTCATTATTACGTGAGAGTGTCATGAGCGGAAATCTTCAGAGGCACATGGCCTTGGTCATGGGTATAATTTCCGAAGGTGCTGGATGTTCCAGGCATTCTGGATGGGGACCCCGTCCTGTGTCTCCAGGCGTGCGGCGCCGGGCCTGGAGACACGGGCGATCCTGAACGGGCCCTCCCACGTGGGTGAGAGCTTGTGAAGCCCCTCCCTATAGAGCACCTGCCTCAGGACAAGGTCACCCACCTCGAGGGTCCTGGAGCGGACGCTATGACGGTGATACCGCCACAGCGCCTGCTGGTACCTCGCTGCACGAAGCGAGGCTTGGCGGCGATGCTCCTCCCCCAGCACAAGGTCCATCCCCTACGAGGTGTCCTGGCGTGCCTCATCAAACGCCAAGACCTGCGGGGAGTGATGTTTGACCTCATGAGGGAGAACCGCTTCAACCCCGTAGACGAGGAAGAATGGGGTCTCGCTTGTAGGCTTGGTCGCTGTGGTGCGGATGGACCACAACACGGACTGGAGCTCATCGAGCCATCCCCTGCCGCAGGCCTCGAGTTTTTTCTTCAAGCTCCTTGTCTTGAGGCCCCTCAGGACATCCGCATTGGTGCATTTGGCTTGGCCGTTGCTGCGCGGGTGCGCCATCGAAGCGTAGCATATCTGCATTCCAAGGTTAGCACAATATGTTTTGAAAAGGTTGCCAGTGAGCTGAGAGCCATTGTCAGTGATGATACGTTGGGGACCCCAAAGCGGCTCATGAGGCCCTTGATGAACTTGACGGTCGAGCCTGCCAGGATGGTATGCACGGGCTCTACCACCGCCCACTTGGTGAACTTGTCGATGGCAACCTAGAGGTAGCGATAGACCCCGACCGCTCGAGGGAACGGGCCTAGGATATCCAACCCCCAGACCGCGAACGGCCACGAGAGTGGGATGGTCAGGAGGCCCTGAGTGGGCTGGTGGATCTACTTGGCATGGAGCTGACATGCCTCGCAAGATCTCACCAGCTCAGCGGCGTCATTGAGCGCCGTGGGCTAGTAGAACCTGTTGCAGAACGCCTTACCCACGAGGGTGCACGATGAGGAGTGATGCCTGCAGTCCCCACTGTCTATGTCGGCTAGCAGCTTGCACCCCTACTCCTTGGAGATGCACCGTAGAGTGACGTCATTTGGGCGCCTTCGGTAGAGCTCGCCATCCTGGATGCAGTATGCGGTGGCCTGACGGGCCACACATTTCGCGTCTTCCTCCTTCTCCGGCAAGGCGCCCTTGAGCAGGTACACCTTGAACTCCTTGGTCCACACCCCTCCTACGGTTCGAGCGCGAGAAGCAGGCGGCCCTCGAGGTCGGGTGAAAGCACAAGTGCTCCCTAGGTGGTTTTGGTAATTAATGTCAACATATCTCCTGTTGGACTAACACTTTTATCTAGTATGTTTCAGATAAGTTCAACAATGGAGTGGCATGGACTAAAGGATGTGGGAACTCCTTCAAGATGCTAAGGACAAAGGATTGGCTCAAGCTTCAAGCTCAAGACTCTTCATTTTGTATTTTAGTGATCCAAGATCACATTGAGTCTATAGGAAAAGCCAATACTATCAAGGAGGGATGAGGTGTTGCTTAATGAGCCTCTTGCTTCATGTGCTTAGTGATATGCTCCAAATACCCTCAACTACTTTATCACATCCACATATGACCTAAACCCAAAGTCAAAATCGGTCCCACCGATTCTTTCTATCCGACGCCACCGAGTTCACATGTCATAGCCACTGCCAATAACCCTAGGCAAATCGGTCTCACTGATAGGGATCTCGGTCTCACCGAGATGGGATTGTAATCTCTTTGTGTATGTCCATTACCAAAATCGGTCTAACCGAGTTTGAGCAATCGGTACTACCGAGATTACAATGCAAACTTCCTGGTTAACTCATTACCAAAATCGGTCCTACCGAGTTTGTGTAATCGGTCCAACCGAGTTTGCCTGACCAACTCTCTGGAAAACTTATTACCAAAATCGGTCTCACCGAGTTTGTGTAATCGGTCTCACCGAGATTATGTTATGCCCTAATCCTAACCATATCGGTCCTACCGAGTTGCATGTCAGTCCCATCGAAAATCCTAACGGTCACTAGATTTGCTAAATCGGTCCGACCGAGTTTGTTGATTCGGTCCCACCGAGTTTGGTAAATTGTGTGTAACGGTTAGATTTTGTGTGGAGGCTATATATACCCTTCCACCTCCTCTTCATTTGTGGAGAGAGCCATCAGACTGAACCTACACTTCCAGCATACATTTTCTGAGAGAGAACTACCTACTCATGTGTTGAGGCCAAGATATTCCATTCCTACCATATGAATCTTGATCTCTAGCCTTCCCCAAGTTGCTTTCCACTCAAATCTTCTTTCCACTAGATCCAAATCCTATGAGAGAGAGTTGAGTGTTGGGAGACTATCATTTGAAGCACAAGAGCAAGGAGTTCATCATCAACGCACCATTTGTTACTTCTTGGAGAGTGGTGTCACTTGGGAGCCTCCGACAAGATTGTGGAGTTGAACCAAGAAGTTTATAAGGGCAAGGAGATCGCCTACTTCGTGAAGATCTACCGCTAGTGAGGCAAGTCCTTCGTGGGCGACGGCTATGGTGGGATAGACAAGGTTGCTTCTTCGTGGACCCTTCGTGGGTGGAGCCCTCCGTGGACTCGCGCAACCGTTACCCTTCGTGGGTTGAAGTCTCCATCAACGTGGATGTACGATAGCACCACCTATCAGAACCACGCCAAAAAAATCCGTGTCTCCAATTGCGTTTGAATCCTCCAAAACCCTTCCCTTTATATTCTTGCAAGTTGCATGCTTTACTTTCCGCTGCTCATATACTCTTTGCATGCTTGCTTGATATGTATTGTCAGTGTTAAACTTGTGCCTAAACTCCACTTAAACTTAAAGATCTTAAAAACTGCAACTTTGGTACTTAGTGTCTAATCACCCCCCCTCTAGACACCTCTTCTCAAGGTCCTACAAGTGGTATCAGAGCATTGGTCTCCATTGCCTTGGTTTAATCACCATTGGAGGAAGATGGATGAGTCTACTTTGGGGAGTCTTAGACATAGAGTGCCTATTCTTGATGGAGAGTATTTTCATGAGTGGAAAAATGAGATGCTTGTAATTTTCAATCAATATCATTTGAACAAGTACATTGCTAGCCCTTGTGCACCTCATGTTGATCCTATGCATCCTACCCTTGATGAGTCAATTGACATGATTAGGAATCTTAGAACTGTCGAACCTTATCATTAGAGGCTTGCCTAGAAACTTGATTGGATGTTTGCCTACTCTTAAGTGTGCCTACACTATATGGAAATTTCTTGAGGAACGCTTTCCAAATTATTCCTTGAAAAATCTTGATGAAATTCTCCATAAGTCTATTGCCTTGAGTAAGATGAATACTAGTGATCCTATGTTTGGTGATCGTCTATTTGAGCTTACAAACCTTATGCGTGCCAAAGGAGATGTTGGAATTATTAGTGATATTATTTCCGAAGCTATAAAAATTCATAAGCAAGATCATTGTCAAACTCACTCTAACGAATCACCCTCTCTAGGATTTGATCCACCACATGACGATGTTGAACATGGATACTATGATGAGGATGATGATAGTGACTTTGATCATGATGATGCAATGAGACATTTTAGTCTTATGGCAAATCTTCGGGGATATATGGCAGGAGGAAAGGAATGGGTTCTTGATAGTGGATGTACCGATCACATGACCAGAGATAAAGACATGTTTCGTGAGCTTGCTGAAAACGATGGCCCTCGAAAGTATGTCACTTTCGGTGACAACTCAAAGGGTAAGGTGGTTGGCCTCGGTAAGGTGGCCATATCGCATGATAGCTCCATTCAGAATGTCATGCTCGTTGAATCTCTTGGATACAACTTACTTTCAGTATCTAGACTTGTTGATTTCGGTTTCAATGTACTATTTACTGAAGTAGATTGCCAAGTGTTTCGTCGAGACAATCATAAAATGGTCTTTACCGGTGTGCGTAGAGGTGATCTATACATTGTTGATTTCACTAAAAAG
This sequence comes from Triticum aestivum, assembly GCF_018294505.1. Classification (NCBI taxonomy): domain Eukaryota; kingdom Viridiplantae; phylum Streptophyta; class Magnoliopsida; order Poales; family Poaceae; genus Triticum; species Triticum aestivum. The sequence continues at coordinate 209,604,843 of NC_057798.1, forward strand.
GATCAACCTAAAACTTGCTTCATTGCTAATCCTCAAAAGGTTGGTTATGGCATAGGCGATTAGGTCATGTTGGTATGCGAAACCTTTACAAGCTTATTAAAGGAAATCATATCCTTGGTGTTAACGATGTCATATTTGATAAGGATAGACTTTGCAGCGCTTGTCAGGCGGGTAAACAGGTTGGAGGAAGACATCCCGTGAAGAACATCATGACCACAAGGAGGCCACTCGAGCTACTTCACATGGATCTCTTTGGTCCCAACTCCTACAAGAGTCTCGGTGGAAATTCTTTTGGTCTAGTTATAGTTGATGATTTTTCAAGATTTACGTGGGTGTTCTTTCTCGATGATAAATCGCAGGTCCAAAAGATCTTCAAAAACTTCGCTAGGAAGGCCCAAAATCAATTTGAAGTGAAGATCAAGAAGGTTCGCAGCGAAAACAGAACAGAGTTCAAGAACGCAAATGTGGATACCTTTCTTGACGAAGAAGGGATTTCACACGAGTTCTCGGCTACGTACACACCTCAACAAAATGGAGTTGTTGAGAGGAAGAACCGGACGCTCATCGAAATGGCAAGAACGATGCTTGATGAATACAAGACACCGAAGCACTTTTGGGCAGAAGCGGTTGAGACAGCTTGTCATGCAACAAATCGCTTGTATCTTCACAAGCTACTCAGCAAGACGGCATACGAGCTCCTCACCGGTAACAAACCCCAAGTTGGATACTTTCGAGTATTCGGCTCAAAGTGCTACATTCTTGGTAAGCATCATCGTTCTAAATTTGCTCCTAAATCTCATGAAGGTTTCCTACTAGGTTATGGCTCAAACTCTCCACTTACCGTGTCTCCAACAATTTCACCCGAAAGGTTGAAGAGACGGTAGATGTGAAGTTTGATGAATCTAACGGCTCGCAAGTAGAGCAATTGCCAATTGATGTAGGAGACAAAGATCCTTCGGAAGCAATCCAAGACTTGTCTATTGGCAAGGTCCGTCCAACGGAAGGTGAAGGAGAGTACCTCGTCCGTCCAAGTGGAAGCTTCTACTTCACGACAAGGTGAACCAAGAGTTGATACGGAAGCATCCACAAGTGGGACACACCAAGATGAAGAAAACGAGGAAGTGCATCAAGATGAACGTCAACAACCTCCTTCTCCACCACGACAAGAGAACGACAACGCCAACAATGAAGAAGGCCAAGAAGAAGAACAAGATGAAGAAGAAGTTCAACCAAGAAACAAGCAAAAGCTTTCACGAGTTCGAGCAAGAATTGCTAAAGACCATCCCGTCGAGCAAATCTACAATGATATTCAAACCGGGAGAATCACTCACTCTAAAACTCGTTTAGCTAACTTTTGTGAAAACTATTCTTTCATCTCTAGCATTGAACCTATGAAGGTCGAAGAAGCATTGGAAGATCCGGATTGGATAAATGCTATGCATGAAGAGCTACACAACTTTGAGAGGAACCAAGTTTGGACATTGGTTGAGAAGCCCGACAACAACCACAACATCATCGGTACCAAATGGGTGTTTCGCAACAAGCAAGATGAAGATGGACAAGTAGTTCGCAACAAAGCATGTCTCGTCGCCCAAGGCTACACACAAGTCGAAGGTATGGACTATGGTGAGACTTATGCTCCCATTGCTAGACTTGAGTCCATTCGCATCTTACTTGCCTATGATAATCATCATGATATCACCTTGTACCAAATGGACATTAAAAGTGCTTTTCTAAATGGTGAAATAGAGGAGGAAGTTTATGTTAAGCAACCTCCCGGCTTTGTCAATCCTAAGAAACCCAATCATGTTTACAAACTTCACAAAGCTCTTTATGGTCTTAAACAAGCTCCTAGAGCGTGGTATAAATGCTTGACCAAGTTCCTTATTGAAAAAGGCTTCAAAATTGGGAAAATTTATTCTACTCTTTTTACTAAAAGGGTTAATGTAGAACTATTTGTGTGCCAAATCTATGTTGATGATATTATATTTGGTTCAACTAACCCTCATTTTAGTGAAAAGTTTGGGAAGCTAATGTCGGAGAAGTTTGAGATGTCTATGATGAGTGAACTCAAATTCTTTCTTGGGTTGCAAATCAAGCAAACTAAGGAAGGTACTTTGTTTCTCAAATGAAGTACACCAAGGACTTATTCAAGAAGTTCAATATGTAAGAATGCAAAGGTATGTCTACACCCATGCCTACTAGTGGACATCTTGACTTGACCAAAGATGGTGAACCGGTTGATCAAAAGGTTTATCGCTCTATGATTGGTTCATTCTTATATCTATGTGCTTCACATCCCGATATCATGCTAAGTGTGTGCTTGTGTGCACGATATCAAGCTGCTCCTAAAGAATGTCATCTTAAGGCCGTGAAAAGGATAGTGAGATACTTAATCCATACACCAAATTTTGGCATTTGGTATCCTAAGAGGGCCTCTTTCGATCTTGTTGGCTACTCCGACTCGGACTATGCCGGAGACAAGGTTGATAGAAAGTCCACTTCGGGTACTTGTCAATTTCTTGGTAGATCTCTTGTGTCTTGGTCCTCCAAGAAACAAAACTCGGTATCCTTATCCACCGCCGAAGCGGAATACATTGCCGCTGGTTCATGTTGTGCTCAATTACTTTGGATGACCCAAACACTTAAAGATTATGGGATATATGTGAAACATGTTCCATTTCTTTGTGACAATGAAAGTGCTATCAAAATTGGTCATAATCCTGTACAACATTCTCAAACTAAGCATATTGAAGTTTGTCATCATTTCATTCGAGATCATGTTGCTAAGGGTGACATTGATCTTAAGCATGTTCACACCGAAAAGCAATTAGCGGATATATTCACTAAACCTCTTGATGAGAAAGTGTTTTGCAGGTTAAGAGGAGAATTGAACATCATTGATGCTTCAAACTTGGAGTAGAAACTCCATTGGATACATGCAAGACATGAGCTTATGACTAATCCTTGATATTTCTCTTATGATGAAAATCTTATGTCTTGGATATATTTGCATCTTGCATGTTATCTAACCCATGTAGGTACTTGGTTGAATCAAATTCCATGAGATTGCAACTACTCACATCTTGAGCAATCTCTACATCACCAAGTTTCTACCCTATGGCGGTTGAAGACAAGGAAGCACGAAACCATTCAAACATATCCTTTGACAAATTCTATGTTGAGCTTCATGATTGACATTTTTGGATACACAAGTGCTCTTCCTTGCAAGAACTAACCCATGCAGGTAGATGGACTCAAATTCCAAGTGGTGCTCCCAACTCTTGATGAGCTACATCAACCTTGAGCAACCCATACAAGTTCAACTACATGGACAACACCACCAACCAAGGTATGTTATTCCATCTTAGAGGAGCTTTACTCCAAGTCATGAGCTAAAGCAACTCGACAAGATGTGAATACATCAAGATGCTTAAATGAAAAATGGCAACCCCATTTTGAGCTTAAACGATGAGTATGACCTATGATCAAGTGATCTCACTTGACTCCTAAGTCAATATACTCTAACATAGGTGACTTTGTTGCCGACCATCTCTAGATGAAGTTCTCTTATGTTCTTTTCTGTGTTCCTGCTTTTGTCTGATGCATATTTGTTTCCCCTTTCAAAAAAAACTTCATCTAGCTTTCTTTCTATTTGCTCTGCATTTTCTGCACTCCAATTCATTGCATATCATTCAGTAAATTCCTTGCAAATCTTTGTGAGATCTTACTAGTCTAGTGAGCCGAGGTGACAACTGTTTTCTCTGAGATGAACTCGGTTTCACCGATTTGTTGTTTTCGGTCCAACCGAATCCTTTCGGTACAACCGAAGCATACCACTCGGTGCCACCAATTTCACAACAGGAAAAACAGTTTGCCACTTATTCTGTGTTTCTTCTGATCCAGCTCCACTCAATGAATCTTGTCCTCTACAAGCATCACATTCTTTAACATTGCTTTGTGCTGTGACTCAAGGACCAAACCCATTCACGACAAATTCCAGAAGACCCTTCTTGGAAATTGATGTCAAAGGGGGAGAGAGAGATCACATCAAAGCTTATCACTTAGAGAGATCACATCAGAGAAAGAGAGTATCACCTCCACAGGGGGAGAAAGAGATCTCCAGGGGGAGAGAATACTCAAGTAGAAAGTATTTCTCAAGGATCCCAGATGCTTGGTGTTCAAGAGGAGAGATGCCACATGTCTTATTGAGGGGAAAGACATGTTCATATGTGCTTATTTGCATTAGCTCTGTTCATTTATATCTTTCAGCTCTGATTTTCTGTTCCCTATCTTCTCCCAGCATCCCTTGCTAGATTCAGGGGGAGAAAGACATCTAAGGGAAAGAAATCATTTAAACTCATTGCATATCTTTACTCTTGGGGACATGTCTAATCCAATGTGGTACTTAGTACTCACTCTCTGCATGTCATCCCAGTCTTGGTATTCTTGTGGTTTCCTTTGTTTGCTCTAGCTAGTAGATGTACCTGTGTTATCTAACCTTGTTTACCTAGGTTCATTCCATCCTAAGCCAACTCAAGACTACAAGGTAAGTGTATGCATCACAATCATGTGTATGAGGAATTCTTGCGATGCACATACTGTTTGCAAGAAGGACTCATGGGCATGAAGGTATTTTCTTAAATATTCTTTGCTCTGATGCATATGGCCAAGATACATGTAACACATCGCCTGCTCTATCATGGTTATGCTCTCACATGCTTTTATATTCCATATTCACATGATTGCATACATGTAGGGGAGCCTATGCTTGTTACATGTCTTTCCAAAGCTTTACTTGCTATTCTTTATATCTTTATCTAAAGCCTTGATGTATGTTGTCATCAATTACCAAAAAGGGGGAGATTGAAAGCACAAGTGCTCCCTAGGTGGTTTTGGTAATTAATGTCAACATATCTCCTGTTGGACTAACACTTTTATCTAGTATGTTTCAGATAAGTTCAACAATGGAGTGGCATGGACTAAAGGATGTGGGAACTCCTTCAAGATGCTAAGGACAAAGGATTTGCTCAAGCTTCAAGCTCAAGACTCTTCATTTTGTATTTTAGTGATCCAAGATCACATTGAGTCTATAGGAAAAGCCAATACTATCAAGGAGGGATGAGGTGTTGCTTAATGAGCCTCTTGCTTCATATGCTTAGTGATATGCTCCAAATACTCTCAACTACTTTCTCACATCCACATATGACCTAAACCCAAAGTCAAAATCGGTCCCACCGATTCTTTCTATCCGGCGCCACCGAGTTCAGATGTCATAGCCACTGCCACAAACCCTAGGCAAATCGGTCTCACCGATAGGGATCTCGGTCTCACCGAGATGGGATTGTAATCTCTCTGTGTATGTCCATTACCAAAATCGTTCTAACCGAGTTTGAGCAATTGGTACTATCGAGATTACAATGCAAACTTCCTGGTTAACTCATTACCAAAATCGGTCCTACCGAGTTTGTGTTATCGGTCCAACCGAGTTTGCCTGACCAACTCTCTGGAAAACTTATTACCAAAATCGGTCTCACCGAGTTTGTGTAATCGGTCTCACCGAGATTACGTTATGCCCTAACCCTAACCATATCGGTCCTACCAAGTTGCATGTCAGTCCCACCGAAAATCCTAACGGTCACTAGATTTGCTAAATCGGTCCGACCGAGTTTGTTGATTCGGTCCCACCGAGTTTGGTAAATTGTGTGTAATGGTTAGATTTTGTGTGGAGGCTATATATACCCCTCCACCTCCTCTTCATTCGTGGAGAGAGCCATCAGACTGAACCTACACTTCCAGCATACATTTTCTAAGAGAGAACTACCTACTCATGTGTTGAGGCCAAGATATTCCATTCCTACCATATGAATCTTGATCTCTAGCCTTCCCCAAGTTGCTTTCCACTCAAATCTTCTTTCCACCAGATCCAAATTCTATGAGAGAGAGTTGAGTGTTGGGGAGACTATCATTTGAAGCACAAGAGCAAGGAGTTCATCATCAACGCACCATTTGTTACTTCTTGGAGAGTGGTGTCTCCTAGATTGGCTAGGTGTCACTTGGGAGCCTCCGACAAGATTGTGGAGTTGAACCAAGGAGTTTGTAAGGGCAAGGAGATCGCCTACTTCGTGAAGATCTACCGCTAGTGAGGCAAGTCCTTCGTGGGCGATGGCCATGGTGGGATAGACAAGGTTGCTTCTTCGTGGACCCTTCGTGCGTGGAGCCCTCCGTGGACTCGCGCAACCGTTACCCTTCATGGGTTGAAGTCTCCATCAAGGTGGATGTAAGATAGCACCACCTATCGGAACCACGCCAAAAACATCCGTGTCTCCAATTGCGTTTGAATCCTCCAAAACCCTTCCCTTGACATTCTTGCAAGTTGCATGCTTTACTTTCCGCTGCTCATATACTCTTTGCATGCTTGCTTGATATGTATTGTGAGTGTTAAACTTGTGCCTAAACTCCACTTAAACTTAAAGATCTTAAAAACTGCAACTTTGGTACTTAGTGTCTAATCACCCCCCCTCTAGACACCTCTTCTCAAGGTCCTACATCGGGCCGCATGCCGGGGCGCCCGAGGAGGGTGCCATGGGCGGCTCCTCCCAAGGAAGCGCTGGTCCCACAGTGGGGGGAGTCACTGATGGCTTGAAGAGCCGCTCTTCGAAGATGCCAGGCTTCTGGGGGTCGCGATGGGATGCCCTCTTGGCGATGTCGTCTGCCTCCTTGTTCGTGGCACACGGTACATGCTGCAATTCCAATCCCAAGAATCGTTTCTCAATTTTGCATACTTATTCAAGATATGCCTCCATGTGCTCGTCTTTTGGCTCGTACACCTTGTTGGAGAAGTTGACGAGGAGCTGGGAGTCACCCTTGATGGTGAGGCGCCTGACCCCCAGAGCCACCCCGCGGCCTTGAGGCCGGTGATCAGGCCCTCGTACTCGGCAATGTTGTTGGATACCTTCTCACCATGCTGAAAGCAGAGCTGCAGGTGTAGTAAAGCTTGTCCTGGGTAGGCGAGATGAGCACGGCTCCAACCCCTGCACCTTGGCGTGCGAATGCGCCGTCGAAGTACATGATCCAACCATCTAGTGCTTCATCTCCAAGCGTGAGGGAACATTCCTCACCCACCCCTCGATCAGGGGCATCAGTCCACTCCGCCACAAAGTCAGCAATGGCCGCGCCCTTGATGACTCTGGTGGTGCTGAACTCCAATTGGAACGCATGCAGCTCGATGTTCCACTCAACAACCCTTCCCACAGCATTGGGGCTCCAGAGCACCTTCTCCAGGGGTATGCGGAGATGACCTTGATAGGGTGGCCTTGGAATTAGTGGCGCAGCTTCCTGGAGGCAACGAGGAGCACAAGCAGGAGCTTCTGTGGCATGGGGTAGCGTGAACGCGTGTCGCGCAGCACTGTGCTGACGAAGTACACGGGATGCTCGACGAAGGAGGGAGCATCGACGGTGTCCTGCCCCTCCTCAGACGAGGGAGCCTTGGGAGCCTTGCCATCTGGTGGGGCAGCCGGGGCCTCTGGGGCATTGTTCTGAGGCTGCAGTGTCGTGACCGGGCGCGGGGTGCTACACCGCACACTCACATCTGCGCGCTCTTCCCGGACCGCCACGAGTGCCGTGCTGCCTGAGTGGGGTGTGGCGGCTAGGTAAACTACCAAGGGCTCAAGATGACGAGGTGCTACCATCATTGGTGGGCTGGTGAGGTATCTCTTGAGGTCTTGGAAGGCCGCCTCGGCCTCCGGAGTCCATTCAAATGGGCCCTTCTTCTTCATCAGTTTGAATAACGGAAGGGCGTGCTCGCCTAGCTTGGAGATGTAGCGCCCCAATGAAGTCACGCAACCCGCGAGCTTCTTTATCTCCTTGAGGGTTTGCGACGGGATCATCCTTTCTATTGCCTTGATCTTCTCTGGGTTAGCCTCAATCCCTCTGTGTGACACCAGAAAACCCAACAGCTTGCCGGAAGGGACGCCGAACACGCACTTCTCCGGATTGAGCCGTAGGTTCACCTAGCGTAAGTTGGCAAATGTTTCTTCCCAATCTCTGATGAGGGTCTTCGCCTCCCGCGTCTTGACCACTATGTCGTCGATGTATGCCTCGGCGTTTGTCCATGTGCATCAATTGCTACAAGGTCGCGCCGGCATTACGCAGCCCGAACGCCATGCAGGTGTAGCAGTACACCCCGCATGGGGTCAAGAAAGCCGTCTTCTCAACATCCTGCACCGCCATCTTGATTTGGTGGTAGCCCGAGAAAGCATCCAGTAAGCACAACAATACGCACTCGGCGGTGGAGTCGATGATCTGGTCGATACGTGGAAGAGGGAAAGGGTCCTGACTGCAGGCTTTGTTGAGTCTCATGAAGTCGACGCACATGTGTCCTTCTCGCCCTTCTTAGGGATAATGACCGGGTTGGCGAGCGAATCCGGATGCCGCACCCCTCGAATGACGCCGGCCTCTTGAAGCTTGTGAAACTCCTGGACAATGAACGATTGCTTCTCCGGGGCTTGCTCCCACGCCTTCTGCTTCACGGGGCGCGCACCGGAGCACACCATCACGTGGTGTTCGATCACCCCTCGCGGGATGCCAACCAAGTCAGTTGCCTCCCATGCAAACACGTCCATGTTTGCACGGAGGAAGCTGACCAGCGCCTCCTCCTGGTCCGGGGCGAGGCCAGTGCCTATGGTGAAGGTGGGGCTCGATTCCCCGTTGTCGTCGACTGGAACCTGCTTCGTCTTGGCCCTGTCCTGGGAGAACAACTGCCTTTTCTTCGCCGGCACGGCCTCTGGGATCTCCGGAGCGCCCTCCGCATTCGGTCGCATAACCGCCGCGGCCTTGAAAGAGAGCCTGAGGGCCATGAGCGCGTCCTTGGTGTCCCCCACCATGGTGAGGACACCGCTGCTCCCCGGCATCTTCATGATGTTGTAGCTGGGGTGAGTCACTGTTGGGGTGAGTCACTGCCATGAACTTGGCGAGGGCTGGATATCTGAAAATGGCATTATACGGGAGGCCGATGCGGGTGACGTCGAAGTCGATGAGCTTGGTGTGGTAGTTGTTGCGCGTGCCGAAGGTGACGGGGAGGCGGACCTGCCCCAGAGGAGAAGCGGAGCCGTTGGCCACCCCCGAGAAAGGCTTGGTGGGGAGGAGCCGGTCGTAAGGCAAATGAAGCAAACCGAAGGCTTCCACGGAGAGGACGTTGAGACCGGCACCGCCATTGATGAGGGTCCTGGTGACTGCAATGTTGCAGATGGTGGGGGTGCAGAGCATGGGGAGCGCGCCAGCACCGACCATGGTCTGGGGGTGATCGCTGGACTCGAAGATGAGGTCGGCCTGGGCGCCGCCTAGCCTGGGGGAGCTGCTTGCTGCGGCCGAACGTCCCCCACTTGCCGAAAGAGCTGCTTGGCGTGGCATCTCGATGCCGATGCCTGCGACCCGACAAGGATGGCCGCAACAACGTGGGTCGCTGGTGCCGCAAAGCGCGTGATGAGGAGATCACGCGGCTCTTCCCAGGAGGTCACCGAAGACTCCGGAAGGCTGAGTAACCAGAAGCGAGGCACACCTATGAGATCCACAGGGAGCCAATTTGCCTTGAACTTATCATCGCCGCCCATCGCCCAGATGGCCTCCACGTACACCCGGAGGAACCCCGCGGGATCCGCCACGTCGTTGAACTATGGTGGCAACTCTAGCCTAAACTTGGGCGGCCACTCCAGCTGCTGCAAGGCGAGGGAGAAAGCTCGTAGGCCTGTGATGCCTCTGGATGCGCCTGTCGGCCCGACGGGTGGAGCAACGCCTGCCATGGAGCCATGCGGCACGGGGGGGTGCAGCTGATGGTGAAGCGGGTCTTCAACACATGCCCCCACCTGGTGCGCCAAATGTCGGATTTAGGGCTCCGAAGACCCAAGAGGAGGTTCGAACTCTGGGGCGTGTGCAAAGAACTCAACTCCTTCACCCAACCAATTCATCGCCCCCACGACCTAGCTTGATGAATAAGGAAGGAAACGGACGCGACAGCTTATCCAGGTTCGGGGTACCTTGCGGTGTAAACCCCTACTCCTGCTTTGTGGTGGATTAGCCTCGTGAGGGGCTGAGGATGAACTAGTACAAGGGAAGAACAGCCTCAGGAGGTCTGTTCTAGTGTGGGTGTGAGCCGAAAGGATCCGACGTCCTCCCCTGCTATGGTGGTGGCTAGCCTATATTTATAGTGGCCTTGGTCCTCTTCCCCCAAAACGTAGGCGGGAAGGCATCCCACAGTGGCCAATTAAAACAGGGACAATTAATACATTGCTACCTCTTGAGCTTGTGTTGGTTTTTCCCTTGAAGAGGAAAGGGTGATGCAGCAAAGTAGAGTAAGTATTTCCCCTCAGTTTGAGAACCAAGGTATCAATCCAGTAGGAGACAACGCACAAGTCACCGAATACCTGCACAAACAATCAACAACTTGCACCCAACGCAATAAAGGGGTTGTCAATCCCTTCACGGTTACTTGCAAAAGTGAGATCTGATAGAGATAGATAAACGGTAAAGTAAGTATTTTTGGTATTTTTGGTTTATAGATTGGAAAGTAAAAGATTGCAAAATAGTAGGTCAGACAAAGAGAACTTATATGATGGAAAAGAGACCCGGAGGCCATAGGTTTCACTAGTGGCTTCTCTCACGATAGCAAATATTACAGTGGGTCAACAAATTACTGCCGAGCAATTGATAGAAGAGCGCATAATTATGATGATATCTAAGGCAATGATCATGAATATAGGCATCATGTCTGTGTCAAGTAGACCGAAACGATTCTGCATCTACTACTATTACTCCACACATCGACCGCTATCCAGCATGCATCTAGAGTATTAAGTTCATAAAGAATGGAGTAACGCATTAAGTAAGATGACATGATGTAGAGGGATTAACTCAAGCAATATGATGAAAACCCCATCTTTTTATCCTCAATGGCAACAATACAATACGTGCCTTGCTGCCCCTACTTTCACTGGGAAAGGACACCGCAAGATTGAACCCAAAGCTAAGCACTTCTCCCATTGCAAGAAAAACCAATATAGTAGGCCAAACTAAACCGATAATTCGAAGAGACTTACAAAGATATCAAATCATGCATATAAGAATTCAGAGTAGACTTAAATAATATTCATAGATAATCTGATCATAAATCCACAATTCATTGGATCTCGGCAAACACACCGCAAAAGAATATTACATCGAATAGATCTCCAAGAACATCGAGGAGAACATGGTATTTGTCGGCGTTCTGGGAACGGGGGTCCCCAGACTTGCCTGCCTGCGGCCCACGGCGTGGCTCCACCAGCGGCCCAGTACGGCCCATCTTCGTCAACCAGCACTCAAGACCCTCGCGAGGGGCCAAGCCTCGCGAGGTGGACGTCACAAGGCCTCCTCAGGAGCGGCCTCACCAGGCAGACTCGAGGGGGCAGAGAGATCAAGGCAAGGGGTACCTCATGAGGTTCCCATGACACAAGCCGTGACGACCAAGGCCAGGCGGGCACCAGCGTGCAGTGTCCTCGTTTCCCCTTTGGTGCTAAGGGGGCAAGCGCAGGTGCGGAGTACCGAGGCATCAGGCAAAGGTTTCCATATCGGTGCAACAAGACCAAGACCAGCAGGACGGCAGGACGGAGGTCATCCTCGTCCAAAACCCAAGCACTAACAATGGTTGAACCGAGCAGCGTCCGCCAAAAGAGTTGCTGGAATTTGCTCCCCATGGAGGTAATCAAGCTCGTTGTTTCGCGTGTGGACAATCTCAGTACCATGCCGCTCGCCACGTGCTCGTCGGGGTTGTACCGTTTACTCAAAGCCCTCAGCCCGGAGCTTTTTAAGCCAGCTCCTTGCTTGCTGATGCCGCCTGATCTTCAAAAACGGCGTGTCATGCAGCATAACAATCATAGGGTGGCGAGCATCAACCCCCTTGACTGCGATCCGATCCCCGTCACCCTCAACTACAATAACGGTATGTACTGGGTCGGCACGAACACGTCTTGGATGGTGCTCGTCGACGGTCGTGCCAGCTGGATGCTCGTGGAGGTCTACACCCGGCGATCGATCCCCCTTCCTTTTATTAACACTGCAATGCTTTGGCACTGCGGCCCAGAATACTCAGAATCTTATAGTAGCCAACATGATACCAAGTTTGATTTTCTCAAGGTTGTAATCTGCCAAGTGCCCACAAGATCTGCGAATTATAAAGACTTCAGGCTAATTGCATTCTTTAACCGCGGTCTCACCTATCTGATAGGTCACTATGGTAAGTGGATAAATCTGCACGTCCATCGCAGGATCATACATCCTCCATGGTTCTCTGATGCCATTGAACACAAGGGCTTCATTTACGCTGTCGACTCCTTCTATGGTTGGATGTATTGCTGGCCTACTCCAATCATCGCTACAAACGGCTGTTATAGTAGTATGTTACTTTCCTATGATATCATGATGGCTTTCTTATATTACTGTCAATACTGAAAAAATATTCATGATCATAACATGCTATTCAATTGACTACATTAAGAGCACTTTTTTATTTGACTCCAACTTGATATGATGTTGTAGGCCGCCTGGTGTCCCTACCCTTCCTGATCCTAGAACCTTTCAAAGAAAAGTGGCATGGCAGTTGCAGGTGGTTCCTAGCTTGATCAGACGAAGGCGAACAATTGATGATCGTTCGCACGTACCAGACGTGTTGTTTCGCGGAATACAATCACAGTCACTGCAAGGTCTTTGAGCAGGATCCCAGCTTCTCTGGGCCTTCAGGAATTTTTGACTGGAGGCTGGTAAGTAGCCTTGGTACACGCTCTCTGTTTCTCAGACTGAATTATCTGATTAACCGGGAGATAACCGATGGAAAGGATCATGATGGCAGCACGGTTTCGTTCATCAGGCAAAACCGTGTGTACATAGTGTACCATGCGTCTCTGCATGCACCATACCCTGATATGTGTTGCCACGCTCTGCAGCCCAAAGTAGGAGAGAGGGTCGCAAGTATCAGACTTCGACCTGTTGGCTAGAGTTTCCCCCGTCAGGCACCCATTTGGTTCAAGCCGCCAGCCAATCTCCATACCTTAATAAAGAGTAACGTCTAATTGAGCCAGTTAGTTAGATGCATACACTTGGTGTAGTAGGATCTTTATTTAGTTTGATGCATACACTTGTTCTTTTTTGGTAGCCCTTTTGTAATGATGGCTGATGTTAGGTTTGGAAGAGAGAGCTACGTCTTTACTCTTCTGGCCTGCTTACTGCTTCTGTTGCACCCCAGCCCTGGTTGTTGTTGCTGCTATTTTCAATGTACAATTAGTAGTATATTTCGTCTGTTGGGTTGAATAAATGTGTTGTTAGAACGACAAACACATTGTTTTGGAAGCCGTTGTACGGTATGATCCTTTAGTGCCCCGTACCGTACGTAGCGCATACTATTTTTGGTACGGAACACATTTTCCACTTGTTGATAACATGCAACCCACTTATGAAGGCCCAATAGAGGACCCCATAATTAACTGGAAGGGAGGCTCTCACATGAATCCGGCCCAGGTACATGCTCATGGTCCCCTAAACATAAATAAGTAAATAAATAAATAAAACTAAATGCTCATGCACCAGTTCTTTAAATTCACGATTTAACAGGAGGATATTATTTCCTATGATAGTGTCATTACATTCAGTCGATATTATACTTAGGCAAAGATAGCGACCAGTCTTCTTTCTCCCAGCATTTTCTTCCTGCAACCAGCGGACCCATGCGAATCGTAGTCAACATTGTAAATAGTTCCGGTCCATTTTTATTTTTCAATAAGAATGCCCAACCTAGCCCAACACATTGGCGACAACACTTTATCCTCCGCCTTGGTGCCCTTGCCGCGGCGCCGCCGTCCGGCCCTGTCAACATAGTGGGAGAGGATTGTAGTTGTGAGTATGACAGTACAGACCCACCAGGTCCACTCCTGAACACAAGCAAGCGCCTCTTTTACTACTCAGATGCACCCCTCGTTTTTTACTCTAATCCACCCTGCTGATATCTGGGACCCACATCATTTTCAACGTATAGTCAATTAACGACAGAATTGCACAACTTTTTTAAGTAATAATTCAGAGGAGCAGCCTATTTGTTTTCTCCGACTTACCGGGCTGCAAATCTTTCAAGACGAGGAGGGATGCATTCCGGCCTGGCCAAAGAGTATGGTCAGTGTCTATTAAAAGTAATATCAAAGGGGTTAAAAATTCCAAAAAAATTATAGCAAATGGGATATTAGTTTCTTTTTTTGTTTTTGTTCTTCACCGATATTTTATACTCCCTCCGTCCCAAAATACTTGTCTTAGATTAGTCTAGACACGTGTAGCGACCCGACCTCAAATGGTCAAGTCTCTGTTCTTAAGTGTCATCCCTGGATCGGTATGTTGACACACACAGTACTCGAGGATTTATAACAGAGGTAAATCACATGTATAAAGTAACGTAAATACTATTACCTCAATCCATACAATGGAAGAAACAACAAGGTTGTGGATTCCCATCAACACCAACGGCAAGGTTGAGTGTAGAAATTGTAACCCTAACGTATCACTTACTCGCGTAAGAAATCCTGCAACATGAGACGTTGCAGCCATGTAGGTCAGTACATTGAATGTATTGGAAAATTCACACCATAGGATAAATGATGAACAATAGCTATCACTACATGCATATTTGGCTGGTGGAAAGCTCTAAGTTTATTTTTGCGTAAAGCCAGTTTTTCCCTACATCAAAGGAATATATTTTATTTAACTACAAAATTTGTTGAAAACATTGAGAAGGTAAACCCCAATTCAATCCCAATTAAAAGTAATCATTAACAACCCAACAAATTAATTAAGTAAAGTGATGAGATCAACATGATAATCCAAGAACTAGATACTCAAAACGTCCATAACCGGGGACACGACTAACCATAATTAGTTTGTACACTCTACAGAGGTTCGCGCACTTTTCCCCACAAGACTCGATCTCCTCCGTTGAATTTCTCGCACTACATGATGTTTGAGAAACGGATGACCGAGACACACTCTTTCAGAAGCGTTAGCACCTTACGATGGGTAGACAGTTACACCTACTTTCCCCTACATCTGCTAGTCTACCACTGTAAGAGTTCACACGACTTAATCAACTATGCTAGAGCCCATAATAGCTTGGGGCTGCACATGGAAGTTTCTAGCATGAATAATCTTATGATCCCTTTGAGCCTGGGTGGCGGTCCATAGGAGAATCACACGGTACCCCGGGATTTCCAAAAAATACAGGCAACACTAGGTTCCCCAGGTGCCTCAATCCACCCAGATGTGTATTAAAGTTGCCACCTTAAGTTGAACCATTAATTAACAATCTCTCATCGGTCATGGATACACTCAAACCCAATCCATGTCAACGAGCATAGCATAGCAGTATAAGCAACATAGAAGTAACTCCCAAAGGTTTGATAATAAACAGGACAATAGGTACTACCTCATCAACTACTTCCCAATACCCACATGTTATCAACTCCTAACCATGCAATGTTTGGGGGTTGAAACTAATGCATAAAAACTAGGTATGAGAGGGATATGATCAAAGTGTGAACTTGCCTGTACTGTTGATGAAGATGCTTCGCACTCAAATCTCCTGATAGTTCTACTCGTCACACTTCGGTCAATCTATTCTAAGCAAGCAATAGTAACCACACATAAGCAATCACTCAAAAGATCGAAAAGAACGAAGAAAACAATTCAGAAAACTTCAAAGCCAAGCAAATAACTCTTGCAACATAAAACAATTTCTAACAGTACCAAAATTATGTGAATTTGGCCTTATCAGAAAGTTTAAGTCAAGAGCTTTGATTTGCAAAAAGAATCAACTCAAAGGGAGCTACGAAACTCAAGTTACGACCAAAAGAAGATTCACATTCAAAACTATTTGAAATTCAAATTTTAAACTTTCAAAAACATTTTAAGTTGGTTATCTGGATAGATGGGATCATAATGAAGAAGTGGGCGTTGGTTTCGTCTAATTCCGACTAACGAGCAAAAAGTAGTGACCGTTTTAAGACTAGGGACTAATATGTAAAAGAAATAACACTAACAGGTCCCTGAATAAAATAAAATAAACTATCGAGCGAACGCTCGCTACTAGTTCCAAACAGAGAACGTTCATAGAATAGATCTAACTAAAAAACTAACCGGGTTTAAAAAAAAGACAAAACCGTGAAAACCAATCAGACCGGGGCAACGGTTTTTTGTTAAAAACCAGCGGCGGATCGGGTTAGGGTTTACCACGGCGGCGGCGGCTCCGGCGAGTTGTGTCTCCGGCGGCGGTGGGGCGAAGTGGCTCCGGGGGTGGTGGGGCACGGAGGCAGCGGCGGAATAGCTAGGGAGGGCGGCGTGGCACGACGATGAGGTGGGTGGTGGCTGCGGGGTCGGGGAGATGCGGGGTGACGGCGAGGAGACTCGGCGGCGGCGGCAATTCCGGCGAGGTGGCGGCGAGATGCGGGAGGAGAGGGGAGAAAGGGCCGGGGTGGCCGGGCTTATAAGGGGAGGCGAGGCGGTGGCTTGGCGTGCGCGAGGGGGCGGCGAGAGGCGTGTCCGCCTCGGGCACGTCGACGACGGCGGCGTACGGGCGGTGGACTCCCGAGCAGGAGCTCGGGGATGAGCGGCAAGCGGCGTGGGCCGGCTGGCCGTGGTCTGGCAAACTGGGCCACCCCGGTCGGTCCGAGGAAATTCTTTTTTTAATACAGATAAACAAAAATAAAAATAAACTACATAGAAATATTATATAGGCATATAATATACCAAAATTTGCAGAAAAAGATTTTCTACAACTTGAACATTATTCTAGCATCAAATAAAATCCTCAATAATTCAAATAAAACAAAGAGTGCTACTGCTCTAATAAAATCCAATAAATCTCATTTTAAAAATACCAAAATTAATTCAAATTTATTTCTCTCCAATTTTCTGATGTAGGGAATCATTTTACCCTAATTTCCATATAGTTTATTTTTGGAGAAAAATAATTTGAATAAAAACCCAATTAACTCCCAATTGAAAAATAATTTCAAAAGGACTTCAAATTGGATTTCTTTTAAAATCCCAACTCATAATTCATATGCTTTGAAGAAGTCATTTTATCTTCTCTCATGAAAATCATTGAGTTGCTTGAAGTTTCTTAAATTGAAAATGTTTCCAAATGAAATTCAAATCTTTTCAAAAACCCTGTTTCATTTATTTAAATGGAAGAAGTCATATCATCTTCTCTCTAGGGTTTTGTGTTGAAATGAATTTGAATTCATGGAGATCATAAAAGCAAGAAAAAAGTTTGGGAAAGTCCTTTTATTCCCTCTGATTTAACTTTTGAAAGTTTCAAATTTCACTCAACTTTACACAATCAACCAATCAATCAATCATAACTATCTATTTAATATAACATTCCAAAATTTAGAATTTTGGGATGTTACAATACGGATGTATCTAATACCAAAACATGACTTGATACATCCGTATTTAGACAAGTCTAAGACAAGAATTTTGGAACGGAGGGAGTATTTCATTGGATTTAACATGACATAGTACTAATTTATTTTTAAATTTGTTTTAGTATGGCTACTAAATTTTGGATCAAGAATATTTGGTTCCCCAGCAAAAATTTGTGAATTTTCAAAATTTCGCACATATTTAGTTCAATTTTTTAACCCTAGTACTGACCAGAAAATGGGCAGCAATTCTAAAAATGGAAAATGGGCTACAATAAATTCCATATGAATTATAAAATGAGTAAAAATTATAAAAATAATAGCAACTGGGTTGTACACGCCACAGATTTTGAGGTTGAGTTGTTTACGCAAGGCTTTGTCAGTCAACACACGATTCTAGCAGTAGTGACTATTGGATGTCCATCTAACGGCCGACGTGCTTCTTCAATCTTTGATCTTCCTGCTCTAGCCGCCTAAACTAGCACCGGCGGGACTGCCTGCTCCATCCTCTTGTGGCCCGCTGGGATGCCGTGCAGGCTTCACCGGCCCACCCTACTCCCTCCGCTGGCCTGGCTGCACGCAATCAACTGCCTCCTTATTACGCGAAAAAATGATTCCTCCCACTGACATCTGGGGCGCACCAGTTGGGAGACTGACCTGTGGGCCTACTAAGTTGACGCGTATGTAGGGCTTGTCAACTTAGTCAACAAATGATTCTAGCAGCAGTAACTGTTGGATTTGAATCGAACGGTCCTGCTGCTTCTTCAATCACTGTTCTTGCACCAGCCGCCCAAACCAGCGCCGGCGAGACCGCCTGCTCCTGCCTCCAGTGGCCGGCTGTGCTGCAGTTGAGGCCTCACCGCCCCCTATTACTCCCACCATGATACGTCCATTTTGCATCATGCTTTTATATCGATATTTATTGCATTATGAACTGTTATTACACGTTATGTCACAATACTTATGGCTATTCTCTCTTATTTTACAAGGTTTACATGAAGAGGGGGAATGCCGGCAGCTGGGATTCTGGGTTGGAAAAGGAGCAAATATTGGAGACCTATTCTGCATAGCTCCAAAAGTCCTGAAACTCCACGAAAGTCAATTTTGGAATTAATGATAATTATTGAGCGGAAGAAGTACCCGAGGGGGCCACCCACCATCCACGAGGGTGGGGGGCGCGCCCTACCCCCTAGGCGCGCCCCCCTGCCTCGTGGGCCCCCTGGCAGCCCTCTGGTGCCCATCTTATGCTATATGAAGTCTTTTACCCTGGAAAAATCATAAGCAAGCTTACGGGACGAAACTCCGCCGCCACGAGGCGGAACCTTGGCAGAACCAATCTAGGGCTCCGGCGGAGCTGTTCTGCCGGGGAAACTTCCCTCCGGGAGGGGGAAATCATCATCATCGTCATCACCAACAATGCTCTCATCGGGAGGGGGTCAATCTCCATCAACATATTCACCAGCACCATCTCCTCTCAAAGCCTAGTTCATCTCTTGTATCCAATGTTTGTACCAAAACCTCAGATTGGTACCTGTGGGTTGCTAGTAGTGTTGATTACTCCTTGTAGTTGATGCTAGTTGGTTTATTTGGTGGAAGATCATATGTTCAGATCCTTAATGCATATTAATACCCCTCTCATTATGAACATGAATATGCTTTGTGAGTAGTTACGTTTGTTCCCGAGGACATGGGTGAAGTCTTGCTATTAGTAGTCATGTGAATTTGGTATTCGTTCGATATTTTTATGAGATGTAAGTTGTCTCTCCTCTAGTGGTGTTATGTGAACGTCGACTACATGACACTTCACCATTATTTGGGCCTAGAGGAAGGCATTGGGAAGTAATAAGTAGATAATGGGTTGCTAGAGTGACAGAAGCTTAAACCCTAGTTTATAAGTTGCTTCGTAAGGGGCTGATTTGGATCCATATGTTTCATGCTGTGGTTAGGTTTACCTTAATAATTATTTTGTAGTTGCGGATGCTTGCAATAGGGGTTAATCATAAGTGGGATGTTTGTCAAAGAAAGGGCAGTACCCAAGCACCAGTCCACCCACATATCAAATTATCAAAGTAACGAACGCGAATCATATGAGCGGGATGAAAACTAGCTTGACGATAATTCCCATGTGTTCTCAGGAGCGCTTTTCTCATTATAAGAACTTGTCCAGGCTTGTCCTTTGCTACAAAAAGGATTGGGCCACCTTGCTGCACCTTATTTACTTTCATTGCTTGTTACCCGTTACAAATTATCTTATCACAAAACTATCTGTTACCTACAATTTCAGTGCTTGCAGAGAATACCTTACTGAAAACCGCTTGTCATTTCCTTCTGCTCCTCGTTGGGTTCGACACTCTTACTTATCGAAAGGACTACGATAGATCCCCTACACTTGTGGGTCATCAAGACTCTTTTCTGGCGCCGTTGCCGGGGAGTGAAGCGCCTTTGGTAAGTGGAACTTGGTAAGGAAAAATTTATATAGTGTGCTGAAATTTACTGTCACTTGTTACTATGGAACATAATCCTTTGAGGGGCTTGTTCGGGGTATCTTCACCCCGACCAGTAGAGCAAAGAGTTGCTCCTCAACCTACTGAACCTACTAAAAATGTTTACTTTGAAATTCCTTCGTGTATGGTAGAGAAACTGCTAGCTAATCCCTTTGCACGAGATGGAACATTGCATCCCGATTTACACCTTATCTATGTGGATGAAGTTTGTGGATTATTTAAGCTTGCAGGTATGCCCGATGATGTTATTAAGAAGAAGGTTTTCCCTTTATCTTTGAAGGGAGATGCATTGACATGGTATAGGCTATGTGATGATATGGGATCCTGGGACTATAAACGATTGAAATTGGAATTTCACCAGAAGTTTTATCCTATGCATCTTGTTCATCGTGATCGCAATTATATATATAATTTTTGGCCTCGCGAAGGAGAAAGCATCGCTCAAGCTTGGGGGAGGCTTAAGTCAATGTTATATTCATGCCCCAATCATGAGCTCTCAAGAGAAATGATTATTCAAAAATTTTATGCTCGGCTTTCTCTCAACAATCGCACCATGCTCGATACTTCTTGTGCTGGGTCTTTTATGATGAAGACTATTGAATTCAAATGGGATTTATTGGAAAGAATTAAATGCAACTCTGAAGATTGGGATTCCGACGATGGTAAGGAGTCAGGTATGACACCTAAGTTTGATTGTGTTAAATCTTTTATGGATACCGATGCTTTTCGTGGATTTAGCACTAAATATGGTCTTGACTCTGAGATAGTAGCTTCTTTCTGTGAATCATTTGCTACTCATGTTGATCTCCCTAAGGAGAAGTGGTTTAAATATAATCCTCCCACTGAAGTAAAAGTAGTTGCACCTATTACAGTTGAAGAAAAGACTATCACTTATAATGATCCTATTGTTCCTACTACTTATATTGTGAAACCACCTTTCCCTGTTAGGATAAAGGATCATGCTAAAGCTTCAACTGTGGTTCGTAAGAGTAATACTAGAACATATACACCACCTGAGCAAATTAAAGTTGAACCTAGTATTGCTATGGTTAAACATCTCTTGGCTGATAATATTGATGGGCATGTTATTTATTTCTGTGATGCAACTACTAGAATTGCTAGGCCCGATGTTAAGAAACATAGACCCGTTGTAGGCATGCCTGTTATTTCTGTTAAAATAGCAGATCATTGTTATCATGGCTTATGTGATATGGGTGCTAGTGCTAGTGCAATACCTTGTTCCTTATATGAAGAAATTATGCATGATATTGCATCTGCTGAGGTAGAAGAATTGATGTTACAATTAAGCTTGCCAATAGAGATACTATTTCACCAATTGGGATTGTTAGAGATGTTGAAGTCTTGTGCGGGAAAGTTAAATATCCTGCTGATTTTCTTGTTCTTGGTTCCCCACAAGATGACTTTTGTCCCATCATATTTGGTAGACCCTTCTTGAACACTGTTAATGCTAAGATTGATTGCGAAAAGGATGTTGTTACTATTGGCTTGGGAGATATGTCTCACGATTTTAATTTTGTTAAGTTTCGTAGACAACCCCATGATAAATAATTGCCTAGTAAGGATGAAATTATTGGTCTCGCTTCTATTGCCGTGCCTCCTACTGATCCTTTAGAACAATATTTGCTAGACCATGAAAATGATATGTTTACGAATGAAAGAAGGGAAATAGATGAAGTATTCTTTAAACAGGGTCCTATTTTGAAACACAACTTGCCTGTTGAAATCCTAGGGGATCCTCCACCACCCAAGGGTGAAACCATGTTTGAGCTTCAACCATTACCTGATACTCTTAAATATGCTTAACTTGATAAAAAGAAGATATATCCTGTTATTATTAGTGCTAACCTTTCAGAGCAGGAAGAGGAAAGATTATTCAAAATTCCGAAGAAGCACCATGCTGCTATTGGATATACTCTTGATGATCTTAAGGGCATTAGTCCCACTCTATGCCAACACAAAATAAAATTGGAACAAGACGCCAAACCAATTATTGATCACCAACGAAGATTAAATCCTAAGATGAAAGAAGTGGTAAGAAAGGAAATACTAAAGCTCCTTGAGGCAGGTATAATTTATCCCGCTGCTGATAGTCAGTGGGTAAGTCCTGTCCATTGTGTCCCTAAAAAGCGAGGTATTACTGTCGTTCCCAATGATAAAGATGAATTGATCCCGCAAAGAATTATTACAAGTTATAGGATGGTAATTGATTTCCGAAAATTAAATAAAGATACTAAAAAGGATCATTACCCTTTACCTTTTATTGATCAAATGCTAGAAAGATTATCCAAACATACACATTTTTGCTTTCTAGATGGTTACTCTGGTTTCTCTCAAATACATGTGTCAGTAGAGGATCAAGAAAATACCACTTTTACTTGCCCTTTTGGTACCTTTGCTTATAGACATATGCCTTTTGGTTTATGTAATGCACCTGCTACCTTTCAAGGATGCATGATGGCTATATTCTCTGACTTTTGTGAAAAGATTTGTGAGGTATTCATGGATGATTTCTTCATTTATGGATCCTCTTTTGATGATTGCCTGAGCAACCTTGATCGAGTTTTGCAGAGATGTGAAGATACTAGTCTCGTCTTGAATTGGGAAAAGTGCCACTTCATGGTTAATGAAGGCATTGTCTTGGGGCATAAAATTTCTGAGAGAGGTATTGAAGTTGATAAAGCTAAGGTTGATGCTATTGAAAATATGCCATGTCCCAAGGACATTAAAGGTATAAGAAGTTTCCTTGGTCATGCCGGTTTTTATAGGAGATTCATTAAGAACTTTTCTAAAATATCTAGGCCTTTAACTAATCTATTGCAAAAAGATATTTCTTTTGTCTTTGATGATGATTGTGTAGAAGCGTTTGAAATACTTAAGAAAGCTTTGATTTCAGCACCTATTATTCAGTCACCTGATTGGAATTTACCCTTTGAAATTATGTGTGATGCTAGAGATTATGCTATAGGTGTTGTTCTAGGACAAAGAGTTGATAAGAAACTAAATGTTATTCAATATGCTAGTAAAACTCTAGACACTGCTCAGAGAAATTATGCTACTACTGAAAAAGAATTCTTAGCAGTTGTATTTGCTTGTGATAAGTTCATACCTTATATTGTTGATTCTAAAGTAACTGTTCACACTGATCATGCTGCTATTAAATATCTTATGGAAAAGAAAGATGCTAAACCTAGACTTATTAGATGGGTTCTCTTGCTACAAGAATTTGATTTGCATATTATTGATAGAAAGGGAGCTGAGAACCCCGTTGCAAACAACTTGTCTAGGTTAGAGAATGTTCTTGATGACCCACTACCTATTAATGATAGCTTTCCTAATGAACAATTAGCTGTCATAAATGCTTCTCGTACTGCTCCATGGTATGCTGATTATGCTAATTACATTGTTGCTAAATTCATACCACCTAGTTTCACATACCAGCAAAAGAAAAAGTTCTTCTATGATTTAAGACATTACTTTTGGGATGACCCACACCTTTATAAAGGAGTAGATGGTGTTATTAGACGTTGTGTACCTGAGCATGAACAGGAACAGATCCTACGCAAGTGTCACTCCAAGGCATATGGAGGACACCACGCTGGAGATAGAACTGCACATAAGGTATTGCAATCCGTTTTTATTGGCCTACTCTCTTCAAAGATGCCCGTAAGTTTGTCTTGTCTTGCGATGAATGTCAAAGAATTGGTAATATTAGTAGACGTCGATAAATGCCTATGAATTATTCTCTTGTTATTGAATCATTTGATGTTTGGGGCTTTGATTATATGGGACCATTTCCTGCCTCTAATGGGTATACACATATTTTAGTTGCTGTTGATTACGTTACTAAGTGGGTAGAAGCTATTCCAACTAGTAGTGCTGATCATAACACCTCTATTAATATGCTTAAAGAAGTTATTTTTCTGAGGTTTGGACTCCCTAGTACTTAATGACTGATGGTGGTTCACATTTTATTCATGGTGCTTTCCGTAAAATGCTTGCTAAGTATGATGTTAATCATATAATTGCATCTCCATATCACCCACAGTCTAGTGGTCAAGTAGAATTGAGTAACAGAGAGCTTAAATTAATCTTGCAAAAGACTGTTAATAGATCTAGAAAGAATTGGTCCAAGAAACTTGATGATGCATTATGGGCTTATAGAAATGCATATAAGAATCCTATGAGTATGTCGCCATATAAAATGGTTTATGGAAAGGCATGTCATTTACCTCTCGAACTAGAACATAAGACATATTGGGCCATTAAAGAGCTCAATTATGATTTCAAACTTGCCGGTGAGAAGAGGTTATTTGACATTAGCTCACTTGATGAATGGAGAACCCAAGCCTATGAGAATGCCAAACTGTTTAAAGAAAAAGTTAAAAGATGGCATGATAAAAGGATACAAAAGCGTGAGTTTAATGTAGGTGATTATGTTTTGCTTTTCAACTCTCGTTTAAGATTTTTTGCTGGAAAACTTCTCTCTAAATGGGAAGGTCCTTACGTTATCGAGGAGGTATATCATTTCAGTACCATAAAAATTAACAACTTCGAAGGCACAAATCCGAAGGTGGTGAACGGTCAAAGAATCAAACATTATATCTCAGGTAATCCTATAAATGTTGAAACTAATGTTATTGAAACCGTAACCCAGGAGGAATACATAAGGGACACTTTCTAGAACGTTTCAGACTCCGAAAAGGAATAGGTATGTGGTACGGTAAGTAAACCGACTCCTGAACAGTTCTAATAGCAATTTTCCTCCGTTTTGGAATACTTAAGAAAATAGGAAAAATAAGAAGTAGTCCGGGAAGGACACGAGGCATTCACGAGGGTGGAGGGCGCCCCCCTGCCTCGTGGGCACCTCGTGTGCTCGCCGGACTCCGTTTTCTTGCACGATACTTCTTTTTGTCGGTAAAAATTCATTATATAATCTCCCAAGGTTTTGACCACTGTATCACGCAAAAATCCTATGTTTTTGTCTTAAGTTGTTTCTGCCGTAGATTAGAGCAATATGTCATCCCAGGATTCGGAGGGAGAAAGCTATGTGGTTGATTACCTTGCAGACCCTAAGGTCTATGGAGACGTGGAGCACTCTGGCTGGTCCACTAAGGAAGAAGAAGACTACGAGCCTAAGGGAAAGGAGGAGACGAGCTCAGATGAAGATGAATTCCCATTACCTCAACCTGGGGACATGCATGTGGAGTTTAAATGTCAAGCCTCCCTGATAGAGAAAAGAAACCAAAGATCGAGTTTATTCCTTTCCGTCTCTTTCAGGAAAACAAACAGGAACTATGCAAAAGGATATTAAGCCTTGAGCAGGATATTGATGATCTAAGGGAGCAAAATTCCATCCTCAAGCATAAATTGAGGAGGAAGCCTACATCACCAACAACTCCATCATCACCACCTCCGAGGACATAAACACATGGGTATGGGCACTCCCCTTGGCAACTGCCAAGCTTGGGGGAGGTGCCCCGGTATCGTATCACCATCAGACTCCTATATTTACCATTTTACTTAGTTCGATTCTTTTGGTAATATCTTGTTCTAGTAGAATAAAGTTTTGGTATGAATTAGTTTTGAGTTTTGCTATGTGATCCCTCTATGTAACCGAGTCCGTGAGCTATATATAATAAAGATTAGTGTTGAGTCAAGGGCTTTGCTATCTTGCTATGATCTTGAGGGAATAAAAGAATAAAAGAAATAAAAGAGACCATATTGATCTTATGGATAGTAATGACTTCACATATAAAAAGTATGATGAATAAAAGTTGTTGAGAGTTGACAAACGTAGTTTTGGTCATCGTTGCAATTAATAGGAAGTAATAAAGAAAGAGAGGTTCTCACATATAAATATACTATCTTGGACATCTTTTATGATTGTGAGCACTCATTAAAGTATGACATGCTAAAGAGTTGATGTTGGACAAGGAAGACAACCTAATGAGTTATGTTTTCTCACATCTCAGTTAAAGTATATTGTCATGGATCGTCCAATATGTTGAGCTTGCCTTTCTCCCTCATGCTAGCCAAATTCCTTGCACCAAGTAGAGATACTACTTGTGCTTCCAAATATCCTTAAACCCAGTTTTGCCATGAGAGTCCACCATACCTACCTATGGATTGAGTAAGATCCTTCAAGTAAGTTGTCATGTTGCATGCAATAAAAATTGCTCTCTAAATATGTATGACTTATTAGTGTGGAGAAAATAAGCTTTATACGATCTTGTGATATGGAAGTAATAAAAGCGACGGACTGCATAATAAATGTTCATATCACAAGTGGCAATATAAAATGATGTCCTTTTGCATTAAGATTTCGTGCATCCAACCATAAAAGCACGTGACAACCTCTGCTTCCCTCTGCGAAGGGCCTGTCTTTTACATTATGCAA
The DNA here is from genome assembly GCF_018294505.1 of Triticum aestivum. Lineage (NCBI taxonomy): Eukaryota > Viridiplantae > Streptophyta > Magnoliopsida > Poales > Poaceae > Triticum > Triticum aestivum. The sequence continues at coordinate 209,631,254 of NC_057798.1, forward strand.
GAGTCAAGGTGATTTTCACCTTTCCTTTTTACATTTTATCCTTTGGCAAGCACCTCGTGTTGGAAAGATCCTGATATATATATCCAATTGGATGTAAGTTAGCATGAACTATTATTGTTGACATTACCCCTGAGGTAAAAGGTTGGGAGGCAACACTATAAGCCCCTATCTTTCTCTGTGTCTGATTAAATCTCCATAACCATAAGTATTGCATGAGTGTTAGCAATTGTGAAATACTAAATGATAGTTGAGTATGTGGACTTGCTGAAAAGCTCCTATGTTGACTCTTTCCTATGTTATGATAAATTGCAATTGCTTCAATGACTGAGATTGTAGTTTGTTAGTTCTCAATGAAGTTTCCGAATCATACTTGACATTGTGAATAGATTGTTACTTGAGCATAAGAAATCATATGACAAAATATATATGTTGCTGTTATAAGAATGATCATGATGCCCTCATGTCCGTATTTTATTTTTAACGACACCTATATCTCTAAACATGTGGACATATTTTTCGTTATCGGCTTCCGCTTGAGGACAAGCAAGGTCTAAGCTTGGGGGAGTTGATACGTCCATTTTGCATCATGCTTTTATATCGATACTTATTGCATTATGGGCTGTTATTACACGTTATGTCACAATACTTATGGCTATTCTCTCTTATTTTACAAGGTTTACATGAAGAGGGAGAATGCCGGCAGCTGGGGTTCTGGGTTGGAAAAGGAGCAAATATTGAAACCTACTCTGCACAACTCCAAAAGTCCTGAAACTCCAAGAAAGTCATTTTTGGAATTAATGATAATTATTGAGCGGAAGAAGTACCTGAGGGGGCCACCCACCATCCACGAGGGTGGGGGGCGCGCCCTACCCCCTGGGCACGCCCCACTGCCTCGTGGGCCCCCTGGCAGCCCTCCAGTGCCCATCTTCTGCTATATGAAGTCTTTTACCCTGGAAAAAAATCATAAGCAAGCTTACGGGACGAAATTCCACCGCCACGAGGCCGAACCTTGGCAGAACCAATCTAGGGCTCCGGCGGAGCTGTTCTGCCGGGGAAACTTCCCTCCGGGAGGGGGAAATCATCACCATCATCATCACCAATGATACTCTCATCGGGAGGGGTCAATCTCCATCAACATCTTCACCAACACCATCTCCTCTCAAACCCTAGTTCATCTCTTGTATCCAATCTTTGTACCAAAACCTCAGATTGGTACCTGTGGGTTGCTAGTAGTGTTGATTACTCCTTGTAGTTGATGCTAGTTGGTTTATTTGGTGGAAGATCATATGTTCAGATCCTTAATGCATATTAATACCCCTCTCATTATGAACATGAATATGCTTAGTGAGTAGTTACCTTTGTTCCTCAGGACATGGGTGAAGTCTTGCTATTAGTATACATGTGAATTTGGTATTCGTTCGATATTTTGATGAGATGTATGTTGTCTCTCCTCTAGTGGTGTTATGTGAACGTTGACTACATGACACTTCACCATTATTTGGGCCTAGAGGAAGGCATTGGGAAGTAATAAGTAGATGATGGGTTGCTAGAGTGACAGAAGCTTAAACCCTAGTTTATAAGTTGCTTCGTAAGGGGCTGATTTGGATCCATATGTTTCATGTTGTGGTTAGGTTTACCTTAATACTTCTTTTGTAGTTTCGGATGCTTGCAATATGGGTTAATCATAAGTGGGATGCTTGTCTAGGAAAGGTCAGTACCCAAGCACCGGTCCACCCACATATCAAATTATCAAAGTAACGAACGCGAATCATATGAGTGTGATGAAAACTAGCTTGGTGATAATTCCCATGTGTCCTCGGGAGCGCTTTTCTCATTATAAGAACTTGTCCAGGCGTGTCCTTTGCTACAAAAAGGATTGGGCCACCTTGCTGCACCTTATTTACTGTCATTGCTTGTTACCCGTTACAAATTATCTTATCACAAAACTATCTGTTACCTACAATTTCAGTGCTTGCAGAGAATACCTTACTGAAAACCACTTGTCATTTCCTTCTGCTCCTTGTTGGGTTGGTCACTCTAACTTATCGAAAGGACTACGATAGATCCCTACACTTGTGGGTCATCACACCGCTAGCCAGGCCCTACGGCGACGACAGCCTCACACCGCAGCCAAACCAGTGAACCCTCGTACTCCTCTCCTCATGGGCTTCCACTGCTGCGTCTTCCCCGGCAACACGTCGTCCCATTCCTAGGCCTCGCCGTCGTCCACCGCCATGGTGCTCTCGGTGCGGCGTGGTCAACGTGGTCAAGGAACAACTTCCATCGGAAGAGTACTGTACATGGAGAGGCTGACAACTGGGTCCATGACCGCAGCAAGGAAGTGCCTCCTTATTAGACGAAAAATAACGATTCCTCCACCTGACAGCGGGGACCCACTGGACGGGCCACTGTATTTCGCGAAAAAACCTTTCCCCCCTAACTGCTGGGACCCACCAGCTACATCTTCGCACGCAAGGAAGTGCGTCTGTATTACGAGAAAAAACGATTTGCCCCTGACTACTGGGACCCACCAGCTAGATCTTCGCATGCAAGGAAGTGCCTGACAGTTTGGACCCACTTGGTCGAAGCATACGCAGTGTTGTCATTTTGGTCGCGAACGTGTACGTACATACTGGTCGATGTAGAGGCGCGCACGTGTCGTAGTAGAGGCGCGCACGTAGCATGTACACATACGTACATCGGCCAGGGTGCAAGAAAGTAAATGCGGCCACGTACGTACATACGGGCGGGGTCTCAAACGCCTAATCGTGCATACGTATGGCCAAGGCTCGTGTACATGCCTGGGTCGGAACGGAGAAACTGCGTCGTCGTCATGTTCATGGGGAGCCAACCGGCTGGGTCAAAACGGAATGCATCGTCGTGTTCATCGGGAGGGCTTGGACGGAACAGCCGATGGAAACGAGGCATGGTGTACCGCAGAACGGAAGAAACATCCTTGTGTTCGATCGGCCACGGTCGAAACAGGATCCTATTCATCGGGAGGGGTCTGGCGTACCGCAAAACGGAGGAAACAGACTTCTGTTGGACCTCCTACGGTCGAAACGAGGTCCTGTTGATCGGGAGGGGTGTGGCGTACCGCAAAACGGAGGAAACGGACTTTTGTTGGAGCGCTACAGTCGAAATGGGGGTCCTGTTCATCGGGAGGGGTGTGGCGTACCGCAAAACGGGACTCCACGGGACACTGTTCATCTCCACCGTCGACCTCCTCCAGCCTCCACGGGCTACAGTTCATCCACTGTCGACCTCCTCCAGCCTCGACCCGCGACTGTTCATCCACGGGCTCCTGTTCATCCAGCCTCCACTGCGCGCTCCTCCGTCGGCTACTGTTCAACCAGCCCTCTCCACGGGGTCCTGTTCAACTACCCCTCCACGGGCCACTGTTCATCCAGCCCTCCACCGGCTACTGTTCAACCAGCCCTCCACCAACTACTATTCAACCTTCCCCCCACGGGGTCCTGTTCATCCAGCCCTCCACGGTGTCCTATTCATCCACGCCCAACTGACTCGATCGATTGGGGTTCTATTCATCCAGCGGCAACACCATGGGTTCCTGTTCATCCAACCCCCACCGGGAACTGTTCATCCAAACCCTCCCAGCAGTGATCACTGTTCATCCAGAGGTAGCATCGACCGGCTTCAGTTAGCAGCAGTAGTGAAGGAATCGCTCGGGTTCAGTAACGCGTAGCCTGCAGTGCAATTGCTCAGGTTCAGTTAGGCGACGCCTCGCTCGGGTTCAGTTAGAGCCCAACGCCTCGCACCCACGCGCGTACGTGTATGAGAGAAACGCGCATCGCTCGTCCCCCTACCACCCACCATAACCGGGAACTCCTCGATATTTTCCTTGCCCTCGCTTCTACCACAATTTTTTTCGTCATGGACGGCCCAAAGAATGTCATGCAGCTCCGTCTCCAGCCCGCCTAGGACGAAAAGCCCATTTGCTGTCATGATTTTTTGTCATAGAAGTAGGAGCCCACCACATCTATGATGATACCGGGTTTTGTCACAATTATCATCATAGAAGTGTCATAAGTATGATAGTAAAAAAATTGTTCGGCCCAAAATGTCATGGATGTGTCTTTTTTGTAGTGTGACTCTAACAACATGATCATTCATCTTATTATTCATCTCATTCAACAAATCATTTTGTGCCTTGAGAACTTGTTCTACTTGAGTTTTCACCATGGAAGCATGTTTACTAATAATCCTGAGATCATTAACAGTTCTACACATATAGTCACCCAAGTAATCAAGCATATAAGCATTACATTTCAACTGTCTACTAACATAAGCATTGCAATTTTCTTGTTTAACAATAAAGTTATCAAATTCATCCAAGCATTGAGTAACAAACTTATTATGATGTATATCACAGAATGTACCTGTACTACTATGTCGGGTTATCAAGACCATGTATTTCTTCTATAGGTGGAAAATTCTTAACATCTTCAGCTTTACTACCTTTTTCTTTCATAGATTTCTTTGCCTCTTGCATATCTTCAGGACTGAGAAATAGAATACCTCTCTTCTTCGGAGTTGGCTTAGGAGGTGGTTCAGGAAGAGTCCAATCATTATCTTTACTCAATATGTTATTCAATTGTACTTCAGCTTTTTTAATAGTTCGTTCCCTGAAAACACAATTAGCACAACTATCTTGGTGGTCCCTAGAAGCGTCGGTTAGTCCATTATAAAAGATATCAAGTATTTCATTTTTCTTGAGAGGATGATTAGGCAAAGCATTAAATAATTGGAGATGCTTCCTTCAAGCTTGTGGGAGACTCTCTTCTCCAATTTGCACAAATTTAAATATTTCCTGTAAAGCAGCTTGTTTCTTATGAGCAGGAAAATATTTTTCAGAGAAGTAATATATCATATCCTGGGAACTATACACACAACCAGGATCAAGAGAATTAAACCATATCTTAGCATCACCCTTTAATGAGAAAAGAAACAACTTAAGAATATAGTAGTAGCGATTTTTTTCCTCATGAGCAAATAAGGTGGCTATATCATTCAAGTTAGTAAGATGCGCCACAATAGGTTCAGAGTCATAACCATGAAAAGGATTAGATTCAACCAAAGTGATTAATACAGGATCCACAGATAATTCATAATCCTTATTAGTAACAAAGATAGGTGAAGTAGCAAACTTAGGATCATATTGCATTCTATCATTCAGAGATTTTTCTTTCCGCTTGCATAGTAGTTTCTTAAGATCATCCCTATCCTTACAAGTAAGAAAGTCACTAGATACCTCTCCTTCCATAATGTAACCCACAGGCATAACATGACATTCATATCTAGGAGAGCTAGGTCTAACAGGTGTTCCAAAGTTTTCAGTTCCAATAATTTCATCAGTTTCAGAAATATCATCAGTTTCAGCATTCTCAATATCTTTAGCCCTAGCAAGTTGTTCATCAAGAAATTCAACCAGTGGCACAGTCTTATCAAGCAAAGTACTAGTATCATCATAGCATTATGCATAGCAGAAGTAGCATCATCAATTACTTGCAACATATCAAAATCAATAGCAGGTGTAGGTGTTGCAAGCTTACTCAAAACAGAAGGTGAATCAAATGCAGAGCTAGATGGCAGTTCCCTAGCTCCCCTCGTAGTAGAGGGGAAAATATTAGTTCTAGTGTCTTTAAAATTGCTCATAGTGATCAACATATATAAATCCCAAGTGACTCAGAGAATAGATCCATGCTCCCTGGCAACGGAGCTAGAAAAAGCTCTTGATAACCCACAAGTATAGGGGATCACAACAGTTTTCGAGGGTAGAGTATTCAACCCAGATTTATTGATTCGACACAAGGGGAGCCAAAGAATATTCACGAGTATTAGCAGCTGAGTTGTCAATTTAACCACACCTGAAAGACTTAATATCTGCAACAAAGTATTTAGTAGCAAAGTAGTATGGAAGTAACGGTAACGGTGACAAAAGTTGCAGTAGAAGTTTTGTAGCGATTGTAACAGCAGCAACAACGAAAGTGACTTAGCAAAGATCAATATGTGAAAAGCTCGTAGGCAATGGATCAGTGATGATAATTGAGTTGGATGATATTCATCATGTAGCAGTCATAACCTAGGGTGACACAGAACTAGCTCTAGTTCATCAATATAATGTAGGTATGTATTCCGTATATAGTCATACGTGCTTATGGAAAAGAACTTGCATGGCATCGTTTGTCCTACCCTCCTGTGGCAGCGGGGTCCTAATGGAAACTAAGGGATATTAAGGCCTCCTTTTAATAGAGGACCGGACCAAAGCATTAGCACTTAGTGAATACATGAACTCCTCAAACTACGGTAATTACCGGAAAGAATCCCAACTATTGTCACCTTGGGGTATGCGGATCATAACTCATAATAGGTGTCTACAACTTGCAAGATAGGATCAAGAACTCAAATATATTCATGAAAAGATAACAGGTTCAGATCTGAAATCATGACACTCGGGCCCTAGTGACAAGCATTAAGCATAGCAAAGTCATAGCAACATCAATCTTAGAACATAGTGGACCTAGGGATCAAACCCTATCAAAACTAACTCGATTACATGATAAATCCCATCCAACCCATCACCGCCCAGCAAGCCTATGAAGGAATTACTCACTCCCGACGGTGAGCATCATGAACTTGGTGATAGAGGAAGGTTGGTGATGATGATGGCGACGAATTCCCTTCTCCAGAGCCCCAAACAGACTCCAGATCAGCCCTCCCGAGGAAGAACAGGAGGCGGCGGCTCAGTATCATAAAATGTGATGAATTCTTTTGTCTGATTTTTTTCTCCCCGAATAGGTTTATATAGAGTTGGAGTTGAGGTCGAAGGAGGTCCAGTGGGGCCACATGCCCTCTAGGCGCTCCCCAGGCTTGTGGCCTATGGGTGGACCCCCTTTGGTTAGTTCTTGCGCCAATATATTATTATATATTCCAAAAAAATCTCTGTAATTTTTAGGTCAATCCAAGAACTTTTATTTCTGCACAAAAATAACACCATGGCAATTCTGTTGAAAACAGCGTCAGTCTGGGTTCGTTCCATTCAAATCATGCAAATTAGAGTCCAAAACAAGGGCAAAAGAGTTTGGAGAAGTAGATACGATGGAGACGTATCACAAGCCTATGAAGGAATTACTCACTCCCTATGGTGAGCATCATGAAGATGTTGATGAAGAAGGGTTGGTGATGACGATGGCGATGAATCCCCCTCTCTGGAGCCCTGGACGGACTCCAGAACAACCCGCCCGATGAAGAACAGGTGGTGGTGGCAGCTCAGTATCATAAAACGCGATGAAACTTCCTCCCTTATTTTTCTCTCGATGAAACAGAATTTATAGACTTGGAAATTAGGTCAGACTGACGCCTGTGGGCCCCACCAGCTAATAGGGCTTTCCCATAGGGTGGTCGTGCCCTATTTCCTTGAGGGAAACAGGTGGCCCCTCTTCGGTGGATCTTCGTTCGAATATTTTTCTTTTATTCCTTAAAAAATCTCTAGAAAATTTTGTCCAATTCCAAGAACTTTTTGTTTCTACACAGAAATAGCAACACCATTGCAGTTCTGCTGAAAATAGCGTTAGTCCAGGTTAGTTACATTTAAATCATGCACATTAGAGTTCAAAACAAGAGGAAAAGTATTTGGAAAATTAGATACGATGGAGACATATCAACTCCCCCAAATCTTAACTCATTGCTTGTCCTCAAGCAATTTAGTTGACAAACTGAAAGTGATAAAGAAAAAAATACAAACTCTTTTGTTCTTCTATCCGTATGTAAGCTTAAATAGCACCCAACTTTTCAGCAAAGATCATGAACTCGCCATGCAAATGATAACACTTAAAATTTATGTTTACTCATATCGATGGCATAATCAACTAGCGAGCAATAATAGCATATCTCCAATGCGAAGAATTTGTCAAAACAATTATGATATAGTATGATACCATGGTATCTTGCTAACCCTTTCCGAGACCGCAAAACATAAATGCAGCGCACCTTTGAAGTTCAATTAGCGACTAAACATTGTAATTTAGGGTAGAAGAGATCCAATCATGGTATACCCAACATTAACTAGACCTAATACGTAAGAATGAGAATAGAGCAATCAGGACTGGTGCTTTAAATGAGAAGGTGATGACTCAACAATAAAAGTAAATAACATAAAAGTAAATAGATAGGCCCTTTGCAGAGGGAAGCAGACTCGAAGATTAAATCAGAGATGAATACAATTTTGAGCGATGTGCCTTTCCTGTCAACGTCACGACAAAGGATTTTCAATATCTTCCATGCTAAACACATTATCAACGGTTCCCAAGCGGAAAGGTAAAGGTTTACTCCCCCTCAACCATACAAACACAAGCCATGGCTTGCCGAATTCATGGGTGCCCTCCATACAATCAACTTTCCAAGGGAGTTTGTTTTATTATTTTTTTCTTTATTTTGATTATAGGACTGGGCATCCAAATTACCAGCCTCTCTCGTGCAATGACAAGTGAGTAAAAACCCATCATGAGAATAACCCTCTTAGCATGGAAGATACTAACCACCCCCTGTTGCTCCATGAGCGGTGCGGGTGCACAAAACAGATGATTATATGAATGATTAGAGGTGGCACCTGCAAATTTACTTGGAACAATGGAGTAATACCACATATAGGTAGATATAGTGGACTCATCTGGAACAACTTTGGTCTAAGGATTTTGGATGCACAAGCAGTATTCCTGCTTAGTACAGGCGAAGGCTAGCAAATAGATTAATATGCGACCAACTAGAGAGCGACAACGGTCATACTCATGCATTGCAAATAATTAACATTGAATACTAGCATGAGTATGATATAAACACCATGAACATAAATATCGTGAAGGTTGCATCGGTTTTGAATCAACTACATGTGTGAACATGAGACAAGTCAAGCCACATGAAACATTCAGAGGAGGATACCTTACTAACATACTACTTTTTTTGACTGTGAACTAACATACTACTTCATAACCATTTTAATGCATGTTGACATTCAAGATAAACCATTATCCACTCCTAGCTATTTAAGCATGGCATCAACAACTATAATCTCTAATTGTAATCACAAACATGTTTACTCATAATACACTGAATCATGGATACCGAGTTAAACATATTTATAGAAACAAAAACAAGAAGAGTTCATACCAATTTTTCCTTGCCACAATCACTTCATCAAATCATCGTCATTATTGCCTTCCACTTGCACAACCAAATGATACAAAAATAATAATAGTGCAAGAGTGTCATGGACTAAGTTGGAATCTGTAAATAATTTATTCAAAGGAGAAGACAATGTAATATTGGCTCTTTGTGAGATCAACGGTTGCATATGAGAGCCTCTCAGCAATTCTAGCACAGTCTTCTCCGTACGACAAATCAACGGAAAGAAAAGAAATGCAGAGAAACACACTGAAATATTTTTGGAGTTTTAGTTTTTCTGAAGAAAGCAAACTAAAGAAGAAAACAAAAAGCGAGAAAAACTATTTACACAGGAGAACTCCCAATAAGCAAAAGAAGAAACGAGAAATCTTTTTTGGTTTTCTTTTAATACTATGAACTAACTAAACAAGAAAGAAAAACGGAAAAGAAGCGAAAAATATTTTTGGATTTTTAAAGTTTTTCAAACACACAAAAGAAAAGTAAAATAAATCTAAGCATGGGCATACAATGAAAGAGGGTGAACACCGACAACTAGAATGAATGTGTGAACATGAATGTACTGTCAGTGAGAAACGCGTACTCCCCCAAGCTTAGGCTTTTGGCCTAACTTGATAATCACCATCCATAGTACCCATCAGGTCCGGTAGGACAGTGGCGACGCGGAGGCACTCGAGTGTCCCAAGGTTGGGCCTCGTTCTCCACCGTAGCCAACTCATTCTATTAAGCAATGATATCCGGCGGCATAATGGTGTATCCGTGCCTGGCATGAGAATCAAACAAAGAAGGTACAAACAACGCAATAATCTCACGAGTATCCTCACTGAATACCATGTTATAATGAATGTGGTGAGGAGGCTCAGGGTTATCAATAAAGTGGTGATCTATCATAGACTGGTGGTCTAAGTAAATCCTAGGTAGCAAATGATCATTATGACATATATCAGGATGGAAGCGTCTCGCTAGGCGACTAACATTAATACCGCCATGGATCTTACCCCTGGTCTTGTTAGTGTGCATGAGGTGTGCAATAATAGCTCCAAGACTATAAGTGTTATCATTGTGAAGTGCACGGCGTAAAATGGTGAGGTCAGGGGCACTAAGCGTACCACCTTCCTCCCTGGCAGTCAAACATTTCCCTATGAATAAATCAAAGTAGTGCATAACAGGAAAATGCAAGCTAGTACCTTGGACTCTCGACACGCCCCTATATTCTCCCACAGTTGAAGTTCGGAGGAAATCCTCGAACTCCTATGGTCAAGGCCACCTCAGTACCCCCATCAGAAGGAATCAAACATATCTCACAAAATTCCGCAAGTGGTATCTCAAAATGTTCAACATATAAATGAAAGCGTACCATGGGAATATCAAGCCTAGGCATGAAAAATAAAATTTGCTCAAATGAATTTGTGAGGAGGTGGTATTGGTCACACTCATCTGCGAGGAAGGCGGTGAGCTCGGCATTTGAAAGTATTTATCAAATTCTTCTGTAATGTACGTGTCTATCATGAACTCGTTACATGACCATCGACATGATTTTGCTTCAGCACCTCACACCGAGTTTGCCCTTGCTTCAATATACGCTTGGCGTGCCGAGCTTTCACTCGACAATCCTTCTGAGGACCTCCTCCTTGAAGAACTCCTCCTAAATAAGTTCATTTTCCTAAGAAGAAAATTCTGAAATTTTTGGGCCACAAAAAGATGTCAACAAAACTTCACAAGATTGATAGCAACTACGCATATGAATGTCTAGAGGCTATATCAAGCATCCAAACTACTTAGAACTAAAAGAATTCAACATGCGAGCTCATTTTCAGTGCCACCAATAATAGAAAAATATGCAAAATATAATCCACTAAATCAAAAACTAATTTGAGCAATGGAGGAGTCACATACCAACGAGCAATCCCCCAAAATAGTTTCAAAAATGGAGCTCCAAGCAAAGAGATCGAAAATCTCATGTTTGGGAGAGAGAGAGAGAGCTGCCACAATTTTTTCTAGAGGTAGGAAATGAAGTGGGCTGAAGAGATAAGTGAGTGGGATCCTGTGGACCCCATAAGGCATCTTGGCACAGCCTGGGGGTGGCCGCACCCTAATTAATGCCTTGCGAGTAATAGGGGCTCCCCATGGGATGTATTCAGAGCCAAAAATTCTTATAAATTCCAAAAAAATCATGTTAAAATTTTACGACATTCTGAGCACTTTTATGTTTGGCCTATTTTCTATTGCACGGATAAAAGGAAATAGGATAGTCATGGCATTGTACTTTATTAAAGTATCAATAACTGAGAGAAAACAGTACATACAGTAGGTTGTGCTTACTACATTCATCGACCACATGCCCCTCAAAAAGAATCCATTAATAAGGTTCATCAAGTCTTATTCACAAACTATTTCCGAGTAGCATGAAACCGAAGAATTTTCGTATAACACCAAATTACCTCAACGGGGATATGCATCTTCCCAACAATAAGAGTCTCATACCTCTTTTTGACAGTGGGAAGAGGAAATTTGAAACCTCCAATAGTGATTGTTGAAACCTTTTCAATATAGTTGATACCACTCACCGAACTTTGTTTCTTCGGAAAATAACCCGTATGCTCATTACCATTGGCATGAAAAGTAACCTTGCTTTTGTTGCAATCAATAATAGTGCCTGATGTATCCAAAAAGGGACTAGCAAGGATAATCAACATGTTGTCATCCTCGGGCATATCAAGAATAACAAAGTCTGTTAAGATAGTAACGTTTGCAACAACAACAGGCACATCCCCGCAAATTCCAATAGGTATAGCAGTTGATTTATCAGTCATTTGCAAAGATATTCCAGCAGGTGTGAGCTTATTCAAATTGAGTCTTCTATATAAAGAGAAAGACATAACACTAACACCTACTCCTAAATCACATAAAGCAGTTTTGACACAACTTCTTTTGATGGAGCATGGTATAGTCGGTATTCCTAGACCTCCTAATTTCTTAGGTACTCCACCCTTAAAAGAAGAATTTGCAAGCATGGTGGAAATTTAAGCTTCGGGTATCTTTCTTTTATTAGTGGCAATATCTTTCATGTATTTAGCATATGGAGGCATCTTCAAAATATCAGTCAAACATGTGCGCAAAAAGACGGGTCTAAGCATTTCAACAAAGCGCTCAAAGTCTTCCTCATCCTTAGTTTTTAGAGGCTTAGTGGGAAAAGGCATGGGTTTTTGAACCCATGGTTCTCTTTCTCTACCATGTTTCGTAGCAATGAAATCAATTTTGTCATATCTTTCATTCTTAGGAGGTGGGTAGCAATAGCTCTACATCATTATCAGGTTCTTTGTCACTATTTGGTTGAGTATCAACATGAGCATCATTATTTTCATTATCACTAGGTGGATTCATTACCAGATTGTGTCTTAGCATCAGAAATAGAAACATTATTATGATTCTCATGAGATTTTTCTATCTCAGGTTCACTAGAAGCATGCAAGGTTCTATCATTTTTATTTTTATTTTTCTTCTTAGATAAACTAGGTGCATCAATATCAACTCTCAGAGAATCTTGCTCAATTCTCTTAGGATGATCTCCAGAATATAGAGGCCCTTGAGTCATTCTACCACCTCTAGCCACAACTCTGACAACACGATAATTCATTTTGCTATTCATTTCATTAAGCAAATCATTCTGTGACTTAGAAACTTATTCTAACTGAGTATGAACCATGGATAGATTGTTTACTTAAGCCTTTAGCATCATTAGCAATTATAAATATCAAATCACCCAAATGATCAATCATGAAAGCATTACGTCTCAATTGCTTGCTAACATACATATTAAAATGCTCTTGCTTAACAATGTGATTATCAAATTCATACATGCATTGACTAGCAGATTTATTATAAGAAATATCACCTTCATTGAATATAACAAGAGAATTTACCTCTACTACCTATGTCGGAATGTCGAGCCTATGTATTTCTTCAATAGGTGGTAAATTATTAACATCTTTAGATTTAATACCCTTTTCTTTCATATATTTCTTTGTCTCTTGCATATGTTCAGGACTAAGGAATAAATACCTCTCCTATTTGGAGTTGGTTCGGGCGGTGGTTCAAGAGGTTTCCAATCATTGGCATTCTTCAATATATTATTTAGTTGTTCTTCAGCCTATTCAATAGTTTGTTCCCTGAAAATACAACCGGCACAACTATCTAGGTAGTCCCTAGAAGCATCAGTTAGTCCATTATAAAATATATCAAGTATTTCATTCTTCTCAAGAGGATGATTAGGCAAAGCATTAAGTAATTGGAGAAGCCTCCCCCAAGATTGAGGGAGATTCTCTTCTTCAATTTGCACAAAGTTAAATATTTATTGTAAGGCAGCTTGTTTCTTATGAGGAGGAAAATATTTTTTAGAGAAGTAATATATCATATCCTGGGGACTATGCATACAACCAGGAGCAAGAGTATCAAACCATTTCTTAGCATCACTCCTTAACGAGAAAGGAAACAACTTAAGAATATAGTAATAGTGATTTTTCCCCATGAGTAAATAGGGTGGCTATATCATTCAATTTAGTAAGGTTTGTCATAATAGTTTCTGTTTCATAACCATGAAAAGGATCATATTCAACCAAAGTAATTAACTCAGGATCGATGGAGAATTCACAGTCCTTATCATTAACAAAGATAGGAGAGGTAGAAAACTTAGGATCAGATTTCATTTTCTCCATCATAGATTTTTATTTCAGTTTACTCAATAATTTCTTAACATTATCTCTATCATTACACGGAAGAATTTTCCTAGTTGTTTCCCCAACTATAACATAACCCTCAGGTATCTTAGGAATTTCAACTCTAGTAGGGGAGCTAGGCATAATAGTTGATTCATAATTTTCATCAGTTTCAACATTCTCAAATTCATTAGCTTTAGCAAGTTGTTTATCAAGAAATTCACCTAGTGGCACAGTATTATCAAGCAGAGTACTAACATCATCACACGTTTCACATATAACAGAAGTAGTATCATCAATTACTTGTGACATATCAGAATGAATAGTAGGTGGTGGTGTCGCAAGCCTACTTAAAATAGATTGTGAATCAAGTGCAGATCTAGATGGCAGTTCCTTACCTCCCCTCGTCTTAGAGGGTACGATCTTGGTATTAGCGTCTTTCAGATTCTTCATAGTGATCAGCCGATAAAATTCCCAAGTGACTCAGTAAATAGAAATATGCTCCCAGCAACGCCTCAGAAAAAGGTCTTGATAACCCACAAGTTTAGAGGATCGCGGCAGTCTTCGAGGGTAGTGTTCACCCAAATTTATTGATTCGACACAAGGGAAGCCAAAGAATATTTATGAGTGTTAACAGTTGAGTTGTCAATTCAACCACGCCTGGAGAACTAAATATCTACAACAAAGTGCTTAGTAGCACATTAGTATGATAGATTGATAGCAATAGTAACAACAGTAACAGTAGCAGTTTTGTAGTGATTGTAACAACATCAACAACGATTGTAACTTAGCAAAGATCAATATGAGAAAAGCGTAGGCATTTATCGGTGATGGATATTTGTGTTGGATGATATTCATCATATAATAGTCACAACCTAGAGTGATACACAATATCTCCAATTCATCAATGTAATCTAGGCATGTATTCTATAAATAGTCATACGTGCTAATCTTACATTCTTAAGAAGTTGATCCCCACTACTACCAATTTTCTCAACATGCAGGCCGTCCACATCATCATCTAGCCACCTCAACAATTTTCACCCACGTCACTTTTATCTCTTCATTTTTTTCTTCACGTTCACGTAGCATCACTTGATGTCATATTCCCCTCGAAGGTTTTTTACCAACGGGTGGTTTCAGTTACTGCTATTACAACCCACGAGCCTACCATCCTACGAGATGACCCCTCGGCATTCCACAATCCACGTGACCACTTCCCTCACGTTTGGATCTCTATTCCTCGACCTAGGGCCTACCTCGACTAGTGGAAGCGGAAGCGAAAGAAAACCTCCCCAAAATAAACATTCTGAATCCCTCATAAGCTGGCCTCCCGTCTCCCATCCCCACCATCTCAAGCCCCGACGAAGCGACGACAAGAGATGCCAGCCTCCTCTAGGGTTTACGGCGGCTGTCCCAGGGCAGAACCGGCGGGTACGATGGCGATGGTGGAGCAATGACCGCATACCAAGAAGATCGATCTAGAGGCTGGGTGGCGCATCAATAATCTCATCAACATCCTCGAGGGCAAGTCGGAGCCGCAGTTCAGCTTTGAGGACTAGATGAGTAAGACACGTAAGTCGACTCTGTCGCCTCCTCCCTCCGGACACGCCTCGGGTAGGCCCGATATTCATTCTAATCCAGTGTTGATCTAGGGTTCTCCTGTTTTCTCTATTGTACTAGGCCCGATTTGTTATAATCCGGTGCTGAGCTATGGTTTCCCCCCCTGTTTTTCTCTATTTGGCACGCATCATGATATACAGCATCTGCACTACTTGCAGCAGCTCTATGGCTGCGTTGGGCATTTGTCTGATTCGAGTATGTCGAATGGAATTTATGCATGAGAACATATTCATTTTTCAAGTATTACATTACCAAGTAATTTGTTCCTGTTGAATAAATCTATGTGCCACCATCTGCAAGTAGCCTCTCTCAAACTAATTTTTTGTTAAATATCTTGATGTATGCACAAGGCATCATAAATTATCTTGCTGCCTTCAAAAAACCATACTAAAGACTGTCTTCTTTCGTGCTTCTGTTCACCGTCTTCTTTCATGTTTCAGGTGGACTGAGTTAAATATCTTGATGTATACACAGGCATCATAAATTATCTTGCTGCTTTCTAAACAGTGTACTAAAAATTGTCTTCTTTCGTGCTGTTGGTCATTGTCATCTTTCATGCTTCAGGTGGACTAATTATAAGCATTACGTCCTAGGTGGTAAATAAATAACTCAACCAATTTCAAAGTGATGTGTTACTTGGTGCAGTCCAACTACGAACATTTTTTCTAGTTTTTATTTTTTCTTACTGAAGGTTAATTCCCACACACGCTACAGTCTGAAGGTACATGCAAATTTTACGTATCTGACTTGGTATACATGTTTTACTACATATCATGATGGTTTGCTTCCTTTATGGAATTCCACAATAGTTCCTCTATACTAACGTCTGTGTAAATGTTCCATGTAGGTTTTAGGTAAAGAGCATATGCTATGGATGCATAAATAGAATATTCTGGAGTTTCTTTTGTTTGCTCGATGGCAGATCAGCAAAACTGAATAGTGTTCTAGAAATATGAAATGTTTTGTAGGGTCATAAATTATGAACATTATAGTCTCTTAACACAAGGAGCCAGAGCTGTAGTTCAGCTTCAAGGACTAAATGAGGAAGATACAACATGGTCAAGCTTCTAGCATGGCAATGATGGCGTTTTTTAGGTGAGCTGACTCTGTAGCTACCGAGGAAGCCATCTAGGCTGCTCCTTTCTATCGGTGGTAAGCTTATGAGTGGGGACATCGAAGACGTTTCTGGAATTGGAGGTGTTGTGGTCCTCTTGACCTATTGTTGCAATATACTTGACCATGTCAAGTAAATATGCTCTCAGTCCCTCCTGGACAGCCAGGCCAAACGGACCGGTTTCTCTCTTCTTCTCCAGTAACATGGGAGGTGAGTGGTGCAGCTTGAAATAGCCATTACAAACTCATAAATTAATGGGCATCTGAGGAGACATGCGATGGGCTTTATAATACCATTCTCGATATGAATCTCGCCATCAACTCCTTACCTAGCACCTCCATGTAGTATTTCTGATGCTGACTTAATTATCATTTTTTTAGGTCGAAGGTCTTGATCATCGTATATTCAAAGTTACATTTGACACATTCATAGTTCCTGATGGAATAATTTTTTGTTCTTCTGACTTTTCATTTATTTTATTGCTATAGTATTATCCATTAGTTCACATCTAAAGATGTCATTATGTTTGTTTTTGAGAGTTGCAGGTTAGTGATTGTAGACTTTGATGCATTGGTAGTAGATTTTAAGTTCAGTTAAACTAGATGACATTTCTGTACAAGTTTTCGCGTATGTGGCAACATTTTTTTGTCTTATTTTGTTCTAGAAGACAGTTATGGGTTACTTGCATTTTGACGTTACTCCAAGAATAAGAATAGTTGATCAGCTCAGGTAACATGATAATTGCACGTACATGGATCAAACATCCAAATTTATTACTTTTAGCTATATGCTGATTCTGATGCACTGTTTTCATATATGTATCAGGCAAGTGTGATCACTTAAAGACTTTTTTGTTTTGATTTTTTGTATTAACTCATCATTTCAATTCTTTGTATTAACACTACTGTTACAATTCGATGCAAGCAATTCTTTTGTATGCACTCATTTGAAAGATATGATTTCCCCACAAAAAGAGAAATGCTTTGATGCACATGCAAGTTGCTATTTTTCTATCTCTCCACACTAGAAATTTTAGCACAAAATATCCCGCAGCAAGGCGCAGGGATTCATCTAGTAATAAGAACTTGCATGACATCTTTTGTCCTACCCTCCTGTCGCAACGGGATCCATAAGGAAACTAAGGGATATTAAGGCCTCCTTTTAATAGAGAACCAGAACAAAGCATTAGCACATAGTGAACACATGAACTCCTCGTACAATGGTAATCACCGGAAAGAATCCTAGTTATTATCATCTTGAGGTACGCGAATCATAACATGTAATAGGTGCATACTACTTGCAAGATAGGATCCAAAATACACTTATATTCATGAAATTATAATAGGTGCAGATCTAAAATCATGGCACTCGGGCCCTAGTAGCAAGCATTAAGCATAGCAAAGTCATAGGAATATCAATCTTAGAACATAGTGGAGATTAGGGATCAAGCCCTACAAAATGACTCAATTACATGAGAAATTTCATCCAACTCCATCACCGTCCAGCAAGCCTATGAAGGAATTACTCACTCCTGGTAGCACCATGAAGTTGTTGTTGAAGTAGGGTTGGTGATGATGGTGGCGATGAATCCCCCTCTTCGGAGCCCCGAACGGACTCGAGAAAAGCCCTCCCGATGAAATACAGGAGGTAGCAACGGCTTGGAGAGATGCCACTGGTGACTATTTTCCATACCTGGAAACATCTAGAAAAAGTATTATTCTTTGTTGTACCGTTATTTTATTCTATCTGTCTATTAATTCCTACCATACCATGCAATTTACCCATGTAACTAGCAGGATAAGAAGCTTGACAACCTTCTTGAAATTTTGGGGACAACTGTGTGTTGTGTTTTGTGTGTAGGTATCCATGACTTTGTTTACTCCTTCTGATTCAATAGACCTTTGTGCTCAAATCGAGGTAATAGTTACTGCTAGATTACTTCACCCTTATACTTGGGTGTTACCCAATCACTTGGACGAGAGAGCGAGCAACATGCAATAGGCTTTTGTCCTTGATTTATTGAGAAAGAAAACCCTAGCAGCTGACCTGTGTATGTTTTCACTCACTCATACCCATGTTTAAATTAGAGTATCTCATATTTTCTGGGGCACCGCTAGGCGCCGGTGCGTTGGCCCAAATTTGGGCCGGTCGCACCGCAGCCGTGCGATCCACCAGGCAGGAGCCGTCCGATCCTCGCTCCCCACGTCATCTTCTTTCTTCCTCCCCGCATCAGATCCGTTTCAGTGTGACCTTCCTTCCCCAGCCCTTGATGTGCGTGTGCTCTGGTGAGATGCGAAAGCACCCGCGTCCTCTTCCTCGCCGTAGCCGCTTGTCGCAGCACTTGCGTCCTCTCCCCCTTCGCTGTTCGCCGCTCGTCGCCATCGCCACTCGTGCGTCCACTGATTCCGTCCTCTGGTTGAAGCTTCTTTGACCTTTGGTTGAAGCTTTTCCTATGCCGATTGAAGATTTTTTGACCTCTGGTTGAAGCTTTTCCTATGCCGATTGAAGCTTTTTTTTCCCTGCTGAAGCTTTTTCATGGGATTTTGAAGCTTTTTCCTCTATGCCTGTTGAAGCTTTTTTGGGACCGGTGGTAACTTCTTGTAGGCCAGTTGAAGCTTTTTCCCATGTCAGGTTGAAGCATCGACGCCGTCGTCTGCCATGCATGTACCAAAAAAAGTCATCGGTGGTAGCAAAAACAGGATATGGTTGTAGCAAAATAGGATGTGGTTGTAGCAAAAATGCACTACATTCCCCACAGTCATCGTGGGCACCATGGTCACCATTGAGGGAGGAAAAAAGCCAGTTCCAGCAGACCGCGACAGTGGTTCCAGCAAATCATCATGCTGGTTGCAGCATTTCATTGATCCTGCGATGAGGCTGATGCGG